>NC_066382.1:612407-918611 GCF_013377495.2 Cygnus atratus | reverse complement strand
GGGCAGGGCAGACGCCGTGTGGCTGTTTCCTGGTAGGTACCGCTCCGAGCAGCCCCCGCGCGGTGCCTTCGGTAAAGGTCTCCCTTGGGAAGCTGTGTCCCGAACGGCTTTCCCCTGGGGGAAACGGCCCCAAGCTGGGAGTCGGGAGTTGAGATGGATGTGGGCTGCAGAGAGGGACCCCTGCCCCCCCAAGGGTCAGGCTCCAATGTCAGCCTCAGCTGTTGATGCCAGCCCGCCCCCGTGCCCCCGGTGGCTCCCAACAAGTGATGGTAATTCCAGTGCTGCGAGGTGGCCTGATTTGTAATTAACCTGGCGTTGCGTGATGGGCAGTCTGTGTTGTTCAAGGGTCACACAACCTGTGTGCATGCCCCATCAGGGCATTGAAGCTCATCTGACCTGCAAAAACCACTCCAGCAGATTTTTTTTTCTGTTTTGTTGTTTGCTTTGTGTTTTTTTTTTTTTTTTTTTTTAGTTAGCTTGGGCTGTTTTCACCTCCTCGTTGTTCTGGTGAAGGTGGCGCTGCTGACAGCGGCGGCGGGAGAAGCAATTAGGCTTAACTGTGCCCCATGGGATGGGGGCCGGGGGGCAGCCGTGCCAGCTCGAGCCACGCGTTCGGGTACATTAACTGGTCTGTCCCAAGTCCCCGCTGTAATGAATCACATATTCCGTGTAAATGAAATTTCCAGTCTTCTCTGGCTGGAGCTTACTCAGAATAGCCTGTTTAACATTACGCTCAGCTACTGAACACAGAGATATAATTAGATTAGAATGAAAGGGAATAAAAAGTTAATGGTCTCTGCTGTGCTCGTGGCTGTGTCTGGGCAGCCCAGGTGAGGTGTGCACCTGGCTGGGCAGGAGGCAGGGGCTGGGCATGGAAGGAGCCTTCTGGGGGGAGCCCAGAGAGCTTTTCCTCTTCAATTAAAATGGGCTCTTACTCCCCATCTATCAATGATCTCTTGTTATTTCTCTGGTTCTGTGTGGCCACTGTCTAGGGGAGAAAAAGTGCAAAGGTACCTGGCCGAAGAGCTTGTGTTGGTGAGCAAGGATCGGCTGCAGGACACGTTTGGGATAGATTCTGCACTGTCTTCAGCAGCACGTGCAGACACACGCTTAGAAAGCAAACAGCAGGAGCCTACTATACCTTTACACCCTAAGCTTTGTAGATTGTGAAGTCTGTCCCTTGCCTTAAAATGCTTTACAAAAAAGCAAAACAAAACCCAACCCAATCACACTTAAATGTCCTCAACAGCTTCTGGTGCCTGAAGGAGAGCGACTCGCTCTGATGTTGCCCACTGTACAAACCAGGCAATCCCCACCACTGGTTTTCAAGGTCCTGTGTAATTCTGTGCCAGAGAGTGAGTCCTCATTCATTTCAATAGATTTCTTTAAATAGTCTAAAGCCGGCCCGTTATTAAATCCTTGAAATTCTCATTGACCTGTTTTCATGGAATCCATGAAACATGTATTGACATGCTCTGGAAAAATCTATCCAAATTTTACCTGGATCATTAGCTCTGTAATAACGCTCCAATTATTTATAAAGTTCTGTTTGGTTTCAATTATAATTAACAAAATGAAATTAGTCCAAAAACCCTTCTCTGCATGTGCACACCCCTACGCAGATGTGTGCGTGCACCAGGACAGCTCCATGTCCCAGCGTGTGCCTGCACCTCCTGCCCGGGACATGTCATAGACCAAAATTTCTTGTTTCCCATGTCACCGTGTAAGGTAAAATCTGAGAGCAGATGGCGTAGCTGATGGTGGTGAGGAAGCTCGGCGTGTAGGTTGTCCCCTGTTGTGGTGTCGCTGTACTGACACCGGGCAGGCACTGCCGCGGGCAGGGATTGTTGGGGATGCCTTAACAGCTCTCGTTCCTGGAGCAGAGGGTGCTGGAAAAGGTGCTTGGCAGCTCTCAGCTGCTTCAGGCTGCACTCCTCTGGAGGTGGGAACGTTTTCCTGGCTGGCTTTACAAAGCAAGCCAGCAAAGTCGCCTGCAGGTGACTGGGCTGGTTTTAACCAGGTGCACCTCAGCAGAGGTGGAAGGCTGCAGGTTGGTCACAGCTTTCTGTTTCCCACCCATTCCTTGCAGTGTTTGCAGGGGATGGAGGGCCATGAGGCAGCCCCTGAGCAGGGCACCATGCAGCCCATGGGGTATAGAAACCACACCAGCCTTGGTGCTGGAAACATCTTCCCTTGGAAAGGCTCAGAGTACTTTACAAGTATTAATTGATGGCACTTCACAGCTCTTAGCTCTCTAATAAGCAAATTAGTACTACCAAACGTGTAGACTTGGAGCTTGAGGCACAAGACAGATTACGTGGCCAGGGACAAGGATGGCAGGAGCTGAGAGAACACACAAATTTTAAATAGATGAGCACTGGGAGGCTGGTTTGAGTTTAACGTAGACTTCACAGGTACACTCCGTCGGCAGTTGCTCAGCACTGAGCGCCGTGCCGCCGAGGTGCCCGCTTGGTCTCTGCAGGGTCAGGCTTCGAGGGGCGGCACCGTGCAATGGGCTCCAGCTCAGAGAGCTGCAGGTAGCACGGGGATTTTGTAAGGAAACCTGGCGACACTCGTCTGGTTACATCACAAGCAGATGTTGATTCTATTTCCTTAGGTCAAGTTCATCCCCTGCCAATATGAGCTGTTCTCAGGGCTTACGTGACACCGGAGTGGTCCCTGCCACCACGGTGGCCCCCTGAAGAGCAGAGTTCCTCCCACGGTGAACAGCTGCTGGAGTTTTCCAGCAGACTTCATCTGCCTGCCGTCAACCCCCTCTGGAGCACTTGCTCGTAGATGAATGTCACACCTATGCAGAAGGCAGCGTATCAACTGTTTCTGCAGTTAAAGCAGGGGGCTTTGCCCGTTCCCAGCAGCCTGACATACAGATGCAGCAGCAGTGGCGTGGCCCAAGGCTGTTTTCTGAGAACAGTAAAGTGGTCAGTTAAAGCATTTGTGCCAGGCGGCTGAGTGGAGAGTTAAGAACGTAGAGGCAGAAGCAGCAGAAATGCCTGTGCCCTCACCAGGCCAGGTGCCCATGGAGATGCGGAGGCAGGAGCAGCCGCTATTGCACAGCCCGATGCTGTCCCTGAAGCCTCTTGGGGCTGCGGCAGCCTGGGGTGACTCCTGGCGCTTGGAATCCAGGGGCGAAGGTTTTGCAGACCCAAAGGAAAAGGGTGGCGGAGGTGGCTGGGGAGCTCAGCCCTGGCCTTTGCCAGGGGGCGCTGCACAAGCCCCCTCCGGCCGTGGGGTCTCGGGACACTCGTGGGCTCTGGACTTTGGCTGGGAACCGCAGCAGCAGAGCTGCTTTGGTTGGATTTCGCTCTGGCCTGGGCTTTCTGAAATCAAGTTTGGTATTTCGCGTTATTCTTGTCCTTAATCCCACTCTCTTTGACTGAAAAACCCCATGGAATGAGATTATACAAAAATCTGTAAGGTTGATCAAGCGCTGACCTACTTTGCACAAAGAGGCTATTTTGAATACAATATAAATTTTACATCCTGCAATGCATGCATTAGATAGTATTCATCCAACACTATGTACATGTTCAGCATCAGTATTAGAGAAGTGGTCCTGTGAGATTTTGAAATGTTACTGGTATTATAACATTGATCTAACCCTAGCTTTTTCACAAAACAGTCAAAATTTACAGTATTGTATGGTAATTCTGAGCTTTGAACATGGCAAGCAGCTGCTGCGATGTCCTCATTCTGCCTAACAACAGCAAATGGTTTGTATTAACATTAACAGATAATGAGTCATCATAAAAAATCCAGGCTTGTCTTCTGAGAAATAACAGCGTTCCCAGCACAGCCCTGGTACAAGAGATTAAGGATTCTGTAAAATCTGCCTAGCTAATTAGTTCAGTGTTTGTATTGGAGATGGTGTACGCTAGGCATTTTGCTTAAAAATAGCATTGGAGAAAAACCCTTGAACAGAAAATATATTGCATTTCTGAATGCTCATTGCTAACTAGTCAGAGGTCACAGTGCAGGTTAGTGCCTATATGTCAGGAGCACACTATGGGCAGCACTTCCAGCGTGCACGGGGCTGTACGTAAAGCTCACACATAGCAATCACGGGCATGCTCAGCGGTAATGCAGCACACAGTGATATACGTAGAATCACATACACATAAAGCAAATGGCCACACTAATGATGGGGAGTAATTGTCTTCACATAAAGGTTTAAAGATTACGTAGGGAGAGATCTGTCAGAAGATGGCAAATAAATAGCTTAAGAGGAACTTCAGTAGGCTTTCTGGTTTAGATGCTTAACCAATTCTCTATTGATTTCTTTAGGGCATTTAACTTTAGAAAATCTTGTTAGTACTCATCATCGCCTTCTCATCTGCCAGAGCACTCGATGCTCTTAGCCCAAGTATGAAAAGCTCCAGAATTTGAGAATTATCAGCAATAAATTACGCTTTGGAAAACACACTGAGGAGATAAGTGTGCAGTAAGGCACACCTAAGCCTCTTAGTCACTCCTACTGTTCACCAGAAGCTTCCTCTGTACCCCCCACGTGTAGGAAGCCGCATCCTAATTCCGCAGGCCGCCCTCGGAACTGATGAGAGGCGAGCCGTGCTGAGCCGGGGCTGCCCCGGGGCGGCAGGAGGAGCGAGCTGGTCCCAAAGGATCGTCAGGAACCTGGGGGGCCAGGGACCGTCACCTGCCAGGGGACACCCGGGCCATCGCGTGAGGGTGGACACCGTCGGGTGGGGGGGCTTGTGCTTGATAGCGATGGTTTGGGTGCAGGTAAAAATGAGCATGTCTGCCGCATAAAAGAATTGATGCCAGTCAATAAACTTCCCTGTTCTGACTCACTCTTTATTTTTCTTTTCATCCTTAACAGGATTCCATTGGTGAACCTGTAAAAAAAAAATTAAAAAATAATGGGTTACCTGTACCTACCATTTTTGTTTACCAGTAGGAGACTCAAAGAGCAGCGTTCTATGGGCCAAATATATTTTTATAAAAATGAACACGCCTATAGGTAACTGCATTTTTCAAAGAGCGCGGTTTTTGGAGAAGAGTAAAAAATGTGCGAGCGAAGAATCCCGTGAAGGAAGAGGAAACCGAGAAGAACTGAAAGGAACAGGACTGAGCGTCTGGAGCTTGGGATACGGACTACGATTCTGAACCTGTGCCAATAATACCATTATGTGCCATGTACTGATGCAAAAGACTTCGCGAGAAGCAGAAGCTAAGTCAGTAACACACAGAAATGCTACAGAGGACAGGGGTGGGGCGTCTCTTCTGATGGGGTCATTAATTCTGGTCCATATACATACATACATATGATATATACACAGAGAAAATATATATACACACACAAACACTTTTTGTACTGTAGCAATTTTTGAAGATCTTAAATACTCATTTTTAAAGAAAATGTCATGGGCTAAAAGTCTGATTTCTTTAACATGCATAGTATGACCTAGTTAAACCGATGTTTTCTACTTTGGCAGCTTGCCTTTCAAACCTATATGTGTATATATGGATAGACATATACATATATATATGTGTGTGTGTATGTATAAACATATATATGTATGTATACATATATATAGAGTTTTTCTTTTTTGTTTCGGGAACACATTTCCAGCAGCGGGCGGGTGTCGGGCCATGGTGGCGGCGGGTGTGTGGCGGGGGCCAGGGCTGGCTGTGAGCATTGGGGACAGCTCGTGCTGTGTGTCCCCGCCCGGGGACCGGCCGGGAGTAGCAGGAGGGCGCACGGCTGTCCCATGCCGTTGTGCTGTGCTCCATCCAGTCTGCCACCTCTGCTGGCACACGTCCCCAGGAGACGGATTGCAGGGGTCAGAGAGGTCATTTGTTTTCTGGAGAATGACTTCTGAATTGAACGTGACATAAAACCGTGCCCTGTTGTTGGGAGGGAGACGGGAGGGAGGCCAGTGAGGCTGGGGAGCCCGTCCTTTGCTCTCGGGGTCTGCAGGGGCAGGAGGTCACTGAGAGCATCCAAAGGGAATTGCACATTTTGTGCAGGGGACAAGTGCAAGCATCCCCAGTGAGGTTCCCAGGGGAAGACGATGCAAGGGCCATGTTCTGCCAGGGGAGTTGGGTTTTGTGGCTCAGATTCAGGCTGCTGCGGTAGAAACCCGTCCCTGCTGGGGTGGCTCAAGCCGTGCACCAGCCCTGCTGCTTGGGTCTGTCCGTGCGGGTACAGCCATCTGCTTGTGGCCGGCCCTGAGATGGTTTCCCCTTGTGCTGCTTCGGAGTTACGTGAGTGGAAAGGACAGAAGAGTTCAGACCAAAGTCCTCCAGTTCTTTTTGTAAACCGCCCTTCCTAAATATTAGCAGTTTTTTAGAATTATCCAGATAGGCATCCCTACTCATCCGCTAATTATCCAGCTCCATTTCTTTATTGTAAGTGTGCAGTTCAAAAAAAAAAGGAAGTAGGAACTTCTGGTATTGCGCATAGCCACACGTGCAGTCTCTTGTTTCTGTATTGTTTTCTGTCCTTTTCTGATGGGGTTATATAGTCCGGATTGTTTTCCCCTCATTTTTGGAAGCTGTCCCAGGAAGAAGTCTTCCTTGCCAGACACGTGGGTTTGAACCAAACATCTCTGAAGGTGCTGGCAGTATTCCCTGTGGCTTTGATGAACCTGGAGGAGCATCTCGAGCCCGCCCTGCCGCGGTGCAGAGGCTCCTGCCTCGACTTCTGATGGCCATGGGGGGCGGGAGCAGCCAGACACCAGGCGTGGGGTTTCCGTCCTGTCTGGATGGACCTGGTGCTGTGGCCAAGCCCGTTCCTTCTGCGGCAGCGGTGCCTCGTGAGCGCTGGGCAAGGCGGGCACGGGCGGCCACGGAGATCCGCACCCCGGGGCTGGGTACCGCTGCTGGGCCAGGTCCTGCCGGCCTCGGGGTGCAGCAGGCACAGGGCAGCTCCCCTGGGTCTGCCGGAGCAAACCTCCCGTCCCCAGCCCCACTGTGGGACCCCCAGTGCCGCGGGAGTGGGGCAGCCTCTCGGGAGGGCAGCGAGGTTTCGGCATCACTCCTTCCCCGCAGCCCGCACTGGGGCTTTCGTGTTTTACTGATGTAAACGGTGCAGCCCGTGCAAATTCTCCCTGCTATCACAGTGCTTGAATTTTCCTTCTTTGTCTCACTTCTCCGGCATCAGTCCACTCCAGCTCTGCAGTTGCGTGTTGTGCTTTACCCATTGATCTTTCTATTTATTTGTATCTGCCGGCTGCACCGCGTAGTTCTTGTGGGTATTCCAGTGTAATCTTGATAGCGATTTGACATCATAAAATATATCTCGACTCCCTCGTTCCCGGCCGTTTTGAAGCATAGTTATGTGTTTCTGCATTTAGAGAAGCCGCCGTCTGAAGCAGCTCGGCCAGGCGGAGCCGCAGGGTGGCAGGGACAGGGAGTGGGGCCCCCCCTGAGCTGGTCCCCATGGGGGAGCCCCGGGGCAGGGGGGGACGCGTGTGTCCGTGTGTCTGTGCGCGTCTGTGTGTCAGGGAGAGAGAGAAGGCAAATAACTCCAACCTCAGATGGCTCGGGCAGGTTTCCGACAGCAGGACTTGCGTGAGCTTTCCACACAGTTGCAGAAGGACACGTTCTGGCCACCCAGAGACTGCTCGGCGGTGAACCAGGAGACAAAAGTAGATGCACAATCTTCCCTTATTTATAAGGACCAACAGCACTTGCACTTTATCAGAGAAATCCTCACATCCCTATGCATGCCAAGCACACCAACAAAAGGAACAACTGCCAGTAAGAAAGGAAGGAAGGAAAGAAGGAAGGACCAGAGCTGCAAGTGTGGTGATTTACAAAGCAGGACTCTAGCATCCCAATGTTTTTTGTAGTAAATAGAAATGAACCGTGCTTATTTCATCCCCTGCTATTGATGAAAGCAAAAAAAAAAAAAAAAAACAATCCCGAAATGAAAACACTGAGCTGTATTTCCGTGGAATTGACCTGTTGAGCAGATCTTTTAGATGAGGGAAAAAGCAGGCAGGCGTGGTACTTGCAGGCACGTTCTCCCCATTAGCTTTGCCACGTTACGGCCACCTCGTCTTGCCCCGAGGTCTTTCGGCTGTTGCAGCAACAGGTTATCGCGCCGAACGGACTCCTTCAGCTGCTGCCCTTTCAGCACAAAATGCTTCGTCCTGAGCTGGCAGTAATTGCTCCAGGTTTCATTGACTTGCGCCAGCCCAAAGCTTACTCAGCAATAACAGGGGAGGTTTTGCAGATGCTCGTGCCGCCAGGTACTCGGGATTTGCTGGAACTGCTTGCCTGAGCAGCGGGGTCTGGCTCCTGTGCTAGGACGAGGAGGACTCGTGCGCATTTGGAGAATTAGGCCTTGAGAAAGGATATTTCTGTTGTCATTCAGCAGCTGAGCCAGTTTTCCAGCCAAGTAGCGCTGCATCGGCAGCAGGAGATGTTCCACCCTTGAATGCGGCGCGGTGTTCTGCATCCTCTGTGCCAGGGGTTCTCTGAGTGCTGGGGTCAGCGCCGCTCCCCTGCAATATCCGTGGGGTCCCAGGGGCGGTGGCACCCTCTGCAGCACCGTGCTGGGCGCGTTGTGCTTCGCCCTCGCGGGTCGGATCACACTCGGTGCGGGCACTTGCTGGTCCAAGGTCTGGCAGCTTGGAAAAAGAGTTTGGGTACTTGCTCTGCCATAAGCTTCCAGCTAGCTTCTTTTCTTTTCGGTTCGTTTTATGGGTTTCTTAGTCCCTTAGCAGTTATCGAGAAACGTATCACAGCTGCCGAAAGCCTGTAACCCCCCCAGCCGTGTAGTGGCGTACTTGTGGTTTGCTGCGGCTCTGCGCCGTCAGGGGGAATGGGAACAAGCCCCTTCCCGCGTGCCCTCCGAAGGGCCGGGAACGCCTGCTGGCCTCTGCGCAGGGCAGCGAGCCCCTGGCTGAGCCCCCCCGTGCCCTGGCAGCAGGCAGGCCGCGGGGACAACCACCGGTCCCATCAATTTGGAAGTGGGGGCACCCCCGGCAGGCGTTGGGGCGCAGCACGTTGGGGGGCAGCAGGCCGAGGGGAGAACAAGCCCTGGTTTGTGCACGTCCCCGGGTAGCTGCCCATCTCTCCGAACCTGAGCGTTTACCTTCATTCTGTCTTCCCAGCTAGAGAAATGGGCAACCTATCACGGATTTAATTGGAAAGCCGTTCGGAAGAAGCACTCCTGCAGGGTTCTCGCGACTCGAATTTGTTTCCAGCGTAGGCAGAAATGTAGAACAGTGACAGCAGAAACAGGCTTAACAATGAAAAAGAGCGTTGCAAAGACGGATTTCAGGTTACCTCTTCTCCATTGGCAGCTTGTTACAAAGGACGGTAATTCAGCTAAAATGGTAGTTAAATAGTAGATATTCTACACATATTATATATTTTGTAAAAAAAATAAAATAGAATAAAAATATATATATAATAACTCAGCCCACCCATTTCAGGATGAATGTGGTTGGAATTTTCGTTCAACCAGCTATAAAATCTGTAAGTGATTTTTCAAAACCAGCAAGAAATCCCTCATCATTTCAGACGTCCGTGGGTCCGGTTCGGTCTCCAGATCTCATATAATGCTTGTCACGCATTTTTAAGGATTATTCTCAGCATTTGTAGGTACATTTTTAACAATGTCATGAGTGGAGATAATACTTACTTTGAGAAAAAGTATACGTTGCACAAAAATGAACACTAAGGGCACAGATTCCTGACCCAGATTCTTCTATTTTAGGTTCGGAGGGGTTTATTTTTTTGTTTGATAGGACATGTACAGCGAAGTTTACAGTTTATTTTTATTTTGCCAAAAAACATTTTCTAACATGAGACAGCTTTTACTTTGTAACCGGTTTTACATCGCCGAGTACTTCTTTATTTTTTCTGGGAAAATTCTGCGAGGCGAGACACCGGTGCGCGCGCCTGTGTGCGGTGGCATGTCCCCGGGGACCCGTCCTGGCGCACACGGCCGCGGCACGGATGCTGCCCGGACAGACGCCGAGCGTGGGAGCCTCCCGTGGTCCAGGCAGCCCAGCCCGACCCTCGTGGCACTGCTCCTCCGTTCGTGAGCCCGGGCAGGGCGCGGGGCTGGGGCGCCGGCTGGCTGCGGTTCCACACGGGTGAACTATTTTACTCCGGAGTGTTTTTTTAATTTGTCTCTGTACTTCGAAGCTGTGTATTTGGAAGCACTGTAAATGCGACCCTATACCGATTTCCCTGTGTATATTTAGTACTCTGATGTTGCTATTAAAACTGATATGAGAACAGCGCGGCGGGCTCGTGACTCGGTTCCTCCGTGCTCCCTGTGCCCCGGGGGGGACAGGGGCCTCTGGGGGCCGGGGCTGCCCCTGCGGACAGCGCAGACAGGGCCGGCAGCGGGGCTGCATCCTGCACAGGCACCGCTTCGTGCTGGTGTGTACCTCTGCCGCATACCTGCTGTTCCCACCCTGCTGCACAAGTGGCCTTTTTGGGGAGGCTGACAGAAGATTGCCCACCCCAGACCCTGCCCGTCCCCACACCGTCGGTACAGCCATGCCCCATGTTCTGGCGAGGCACCAAGAGCGCCTCAGGGTCCCCAGCAGCTCAGCACCGGCCTGAGACCCCGTAGCAGAGGCAGAACCACACGGGGTCCTTGGGTTCATGGGGACACGTGTGTCCTGCAGAAGTGACCCTGCCGGGGGGAGCCGCTGGCACCCGTTGGTCACTGGAGGTCCACAGAGCCGCAATGGGAAAGGGATAAAGTGCTGGAAAGAGGGAAGCCATTTAACTTTAATAGGACGGTTAGCGAGTTAATTAAACATCACTAATGATGTTTTAAATAAACAGCTATGCAATAAGGTAAGCAGGCATTATGGAATAGCTTAACCTAGATAAATGTTTTACATAAAGATAGATTTTTGCCGCCAGCAGATGCGTATTAAAATGGTATTTATTGTATGCAAATCCCGGCTGATAGGGACGGCGATAATTCACACTCGGGCTGTCGAGCTTTCAGGCTGGGCCAGCCCCGCGGCCGCGCAGCTGCGCTCTGATGGCATGACAGACAGACAGGAGCCCGGCGGGACAGACGGCAGCGGGACGCAGTGTGCCTGTGGATGGGGAGCTGCACGGAGGGGCCCTTCGGAGCTCGCAGGCACCAGGACAGCTTTGGTGGCCCTGCTGCACTCCTGCCGGCATCGCCCCTGCTCCCCAGGCGCTGAGGGACAGGAGGACGGCATCTTCCAGCGCCATCTGACCTAGAAAGGGGCAGAAGCCTCCGTTCAGCCTGTGTCTTTGGAGCGGGGATAAACCGAGGAGGCAGAGGGACGGCTCGGCACAGCTGACTGCTGGTTGCAGTTCCAGGCGGTGGCAAAGCCCTTCCTGCAGTGCTGCGGAGCTTCCTGGCTTCTGCGTCAAACGAGCAGCCTAATGGCATGCGGCAGCGAGGGCCAGGGATGCTTCTGTCCCCAGTCTGTCAAAATTCTTCCCAAAAGCTCTCTTCTATGGGAAAATACATAGGAAAATAGGGAGGGACAAAGCGAGATGCTCTTCATTTTAGGGCCAAATTGCCATCTTAAATCACCGTGACGATGTGTACGAGCTAACAGAATGCGAATGGCCCTGATGCTGCATAGATCAGCCAGAGCGCTCGGTTCGTTTCCAGATACAAGTGGGATTTCGGGGAATGAAATACAGTGTCGGGATCTCGTTCCTTTCCCTGCTATTCATCACAGCCGGAAAAGCACTCACCAGCTTGAATTGTTGCAAGCGTCGCTGCTGTTAGAGAGAACAAAGGAGAAATATTGTGCTGAGCTGTGCAGCTCGGGAGCTGGGAGATGCTGGAGCCCAAGGAGGAGCTGAAAGGCTGGAGCAGCCGCTGCCATACATTCGTGCGTCGCTCGCACAGGCTGCAGCCTCCGATGGCCACGGGCAGCCCACACGGCCGCAGGAGCAAGCGGCCGGCACGGCGCTGGGCTGTTATTTGGGGACTTTTTGTGCTTCGTGCGCATGCCCCATGATGGAGCACTGCTGTGGGGCTTGGCTTTCTGCATGACGGCCGAAGGGGACATCCTGCTCCCGTGCTGAGCTCCGGGGCTGGGGGGCCGCTGGGTGATGCCCCCTCCAGAGCGGTTCCCACCGCTGCGGGCTGACTCAGCCCGGCAGCAGGGTGAGATTGCAAAATGAGACTGAAAACAAAACACAAGTGCGCTGATGTCGCAGCGCACAGTTCTGTTAAAAAGTAGGACTAAGCATTATCCAAGTTTAATTATTATAATTATACCGGGGCGAAGTAATTACTGGAGATATTTTAAGCATCAATCAACATGCTATTTTGAAAAATGGATCCCTGATTTATCCAGGGCTAGGTAGTAACTATCAACACGCAACAATGCTGCCTTCAGAAAGAGGAGCCGACCAAGCAACTTTTGAAAATCTGGTTGCAGTTTCTTAGTAGCAAATAGAGATTTATTTATTTTTTAGTTTTGTTTTGCTTTTTTTGGTAGCAGGGAGGAGAGGGAGAAGGGGGAAAGTGGAGAGGGGTCCCCAGTCCTCGTGCCCTGCAAGACGTGCGGCGGGGCTGGGCTCCTGGCTCCAGGCTGGGCTGCAAGAGGAGCATCAGCCTGGGGAAGAGGAGCTGTGAGCGGTGGCGGTGACCCCACTGCGGTGCACTCGCGGTGGCTCTGAGGGAGATTGGCTGGGGCTGGGTGATTTAGCAAGGCTGAAATCATTTAAGCTTGTTATTGTGGTTTCTATGGCTCTCTGGCTGGATGTAACAAATTGTCTGCATCATTTTCCAGATGGATCATTCTTAAATCATCCAGGACAGGCTTCAGGGCTCAGCACTGAAGCAGTAGAAGGCACTTCAGTTCAATAAATGCTGGAAATGTGCTATATTGAGTGCTATTTCTTATTAAAAGTTTAAGTACATCATGCGAGCTGATGGGTCTCACAGCCAAGATCTCCATGTTTCACATCGCTTTTAAGTGCCATTAGCTCCCTGTGGGCACGGCATCGCTGGGGATCAGGGACACTGCCTCGAGCAGAGGGGACGGGGAGAGGGGTGGGATGTGCGTGGGTGTCCGTGGGTGTCCCTGGGTGTCCGTGGGCAGGCAGCAGGGTGCCACAGGGGTGTCCTGGCCAGGTGGGGTGGCTCTGAGTGTCCCCCACTCCTCCCAGCACCATGCAATGCCCTGGGCCGTCGGCAGCTGCGGCGTGTGCTGGCGAGCCCACACCAGGCTTAGCCAAAATCCATCCCAGCCCTGCTGCTGGGGACGAGGGGGCTCGTGTGCACGGTGCCCAGGTAGCTGCGGCTCTGGCTGCGGGTCTCGCGTTCGGAGGCGTCCGGGCACGCCCAAAACATAACGAGCGTGGGGAGAGTGTTTTATTACTGTGAGGCAATTTGTGGTAATAAGCGGTTTGGAGCAGCAAAGCCTCTCAGCAGAGAGCTGAATTATGGCAGAAATGCGTTGAAAAGGAAGAGCCCGAAGGCACAGCAGTGGAGAAGGGCACAGAAGGTGCCGGCAGCCATGGACTTCGGGACGGGAAGGTCGATGAGGGGTCCCTCGAAAAACCCAACTGCTCACCCAGAGGGAAACGGGGAGGGGAGAAGGGGCGGTGGGAAGGGGGAGGAAGAGCAGGCTGCAGCTATTGTCTGAAGACGGGGCTCGTGCCCAGCCGGGGTTATTAAAGCGAAGACTTGGGAAGGCAAAGCTGATATGATTAGCAGGATTCAAATGCCAGGCTGGTGTTAGATCTAATCTTGGGGTTTATTGACGCTGATGTGATTTGATCCCTGGGACTCTCGGACCTGCTCACTTCTGCCAGGAGTGACACGTCTATATATTTTTAATAAACTTACCCGAATGAAATCCTCACTGTTCCTGTAGCTCTGTTCACACTGCAAGCAAGATATTAACTGAGAACTCACATTTATCTTAGTTCCTTGTCAGACCCAAATGCTGCCCGAGTTCCTTTGGGGTTATCATCATCCTTCCCGCGCAGATTTTGAAGAGGAGGGGATGTGGGCTGACACAGGGCGGGATGGAGGACTGGCAGGGAGATGGGATGGCAGAGGTCCGGGGGGGATGTCAGGGCTGGCCCCGTGCCGAGCGGCGCAGGGAAGTGCGCCCAGGGGTGCGGGTGAGAGGTGCCCCCTCGGGTGCAGCGTTTATTGACCTGTCCAAGGGCCGAGGCACGGCTGACCACTCTCCTCCTGCAACAATTGAATCCTGTCAGGTTGGATCAGAGAGCAGCTGATTCCTCTGCCAGAGACCCGCTCTGTCCTTCGGCTGTGGGTGGGTAGAAATACCTCGCTCGGTGTCACTGCCTGGGGAGCACTGTGGTGTTTCCAGCGGGGAACACTGAGGGGTATGGCCCACCTATGGCCTCGGGGCTGTAGTTCCCTGAGACAAGCAATAGTGAAACGACGTTAGTTCAGCCACGGAAAATTTCTGTGTTAGCCCCGAGGACTGCTCTGTCCATGATAGCAACAGGGGCCAACTCTCATCCTGCTTTTACCTTAAAAATGAGAGCCACTCGCTGACAGCTCAGTGCCTCTCTCTGAGCCTCCTCTCCTGAACCTCCCCATCGCCTCCCAGCTCAGGGGTCTCTGCAGACACGCACCTCCAACCCCCGGCACATCTCCCCCTGCTTCTCAGAGTTTACAAGGCTGGCCAGCATTTTGCCCTCAGCCTATAAAACGCACAGCTTGACATTTTTTTTTCCCTATCTATATCTCATTCGTATTTTCCTTCCTCTTGCTTCGGACTCCGTGCTGACATCCAGACCAACAGCTATAAACATACCAGTGGATCGCAGCCAGACCCATTTATTAAATGGTTTTGCGAAGCCATGAGAAGAGCAATATTCGTGTAACAGCCCATAAACCTGTACATTGACGCAATTAGCCACGATCACAGTCCCTGATAAAGAAAAGCCCCACGTTGACCAATTTGCTTTCAATCAACCCATGAGCCGGTCAGGTGGGAACCATCCTGCAGTCCGCAGCAAGCCTCTCCTCCCTTCGTGCTTACACTGTGATTTCTGCTCTGTTTTCTCCTGGGGTTTGGAAAGGCAGGAAGCAAATCTGGCCGGGAATGGATGATGCTGGTGAGCCACTGTTGGCATTCCTCCGGCTTGGCTCCACCAGTGAGTATTGATGCGCATGCTGCTGCCTACCAGAGGGACCCACGCAGCACCCGTCCCTGCTGACACAGGGTGGAAATCCCCCGATGCTTGCCCCCTGACCACCAAGAGCCCTGCCCATCCCACCGGCTGCACAGTGAGTGCACTCACACGGGAAACCCATTTCATTTTATGGTTTATCAGCAAACCAAGATGTGGCTTTCCTGTGCTCCTTAAAAATATATATTAAAAAAAATCCACACATGGCAGTGAACCTTATCTCTTTTCTATACATATAAATAATCAGTTTCTCAAAATCTGGCCCTCCTGGACAGAGAAATGGAGACACTGGGGCTCTTCTGCAGCCATGCACCGCAGGGGCAGGAGCTGGTTCCTTGGGCTCGTGCGTGCTCAGCTGTGCTCCCATTTCCCACCAACTTCTTGTGCATGTCAGGTGAAGTGAGTGACTGGAAAACAAGAGCCACAGCTAACGTTTAAAATGCAAATAACACCTTTACTCTCAAGGCTGGATGGTTTTAACACTGTCCGGTGTCAAATAATCGATTCCCCAAACTCTCGATGCCACCTCTCCTCGAACAGAGCGGAGGGCAGGGCAGTGACCACCCAAATTCTCTGGTGTGAATCAGCAGGGTATCGGGGATGAAGCAGCAGGGGCGCAGGAAATCACCTCCTGAGCCTGTTGCAGAGCTCTTTTTCCCCCCACAGACTGGTGAGAAGGAGCTGGCTGTGCTGTGAGGGAGCGTTGGGCACCTCCCTGGCAGCACAAGCTCCGTCCTTCCCTGCGCCGTGCTGGACGCAGCGAGGTGCCTCTGGGGCGACTGTGCCAGGGAAAACTGGCGAGCCATGAGAGAGCCCTTTGGAGCGAGCCGAGTCCTGGTGAGACACTGCTGGAAGGAATCAAAGCCCGGTGACAGCTCGATCCCGCAGAGCAGCAAGCGCCGGAGCTCAGGAACATCCTTTCTCTGGGGTCCTGGGAAGCAACCAGACAGCACAGACTCACCAGTGGCAGCAAACCAAAAGTCTTCAGCACATTTAATGAGGAAACAAAGCGGCAGGACAAAAGGCCAAAAAGATGCGCTGCTTTCTGGAGACCACTGGACCACATTTTAACCCTCTGAATTGATTTCGAACAGTTTTCTGTCCAAGCACAGTACTCAAGGCACTCTGGGGACAGAAAAGTGCATTGTTAACTTGGGCTAGGTTTCAGGACTACAAAATGAAGAAGAGAAAAGAAAAAGGGGATCTCAAGGTCCATGAAATCCATTCCCAGAGTCCAGCTGGGGCTCCCCGCGAGGGGGCCGAGCGGGGACACGCAGCAGGGCCGGCAGCAGCGGAGCCAGTGGGGAAATTCCCAGGGAAACAAGGAAAAAGAGACTGTCTGCAAGCAGAAAATGTGAGATGGGGGAAAGGAGGTGGAGAACGGAAGGAGAGGCAGCAGGAACAGCACCAAATGGGTACTTCTCAACTTAAACAAAGTTTGGAAGAACTATTAAAGCAGGAGATCAGTGAAGGGGGAAATTGAAATGTTAGGGGATGGAACGGAAAATTAGGCACAGATAATGGGTAATAGCACTAGAGTTTAAAGTACCCTCAAATAATTTGTTGTGAAGAGCTGTAAAACGCTCCCCTGTGAGGCTGTGCCTGCATCCAGGCTCCCCGTGAGCAAAGCGCCCGACGCAGCGGTGTGACGGGCACAGCGCCCCGGGGCTGTGGTTCCATGGATGCATCGTATAAAGCCCTGACACCAGGAAGGGATGGGAGAAGCTGGGATGAAGCAGCAGCAAGAGCTGAGGGGGGAGATTTCCACAGCCCCTTTCAAGTGGCAGGAGCTGCTCTGGGTGCCCAAAGCTCTCTCTGCTCTGTGCCCTCTTGCTCGGGGCCCTGCCAAGCAGCGCGAGCAGGGGCCCTTGAAGTGCAGCTGCAGCTGGGGATGGGGACAGGGACGGTGGCAGGGACGTGCCAGCCTGCGATCAGCACCCTCCGGCAGCAGCGGGGATTAGTGCTCTGCCAGGAAGCCGAGAGATTGGGCTGGGGATGCGAGAAGGTGCTTTGAAATTAGTCAGAGTCAAATGCCTTTTGATCTAAAGAGGATTTCGAGTGGAGTCAGAAGCACCCGTCCCCCGTTGCGTGTGCTGCCAGGAAGGGCTGGCAGCCAGCTCTCTCCCACCAGCGCTTAATCCTGGAGGTGCGACCGCCCTGGGCAGGGGGTGTTCCAGTTCCAGTGGTCACGGCACCAACGCACAGCACCAACGCTTCACAGATGCTCAAATGCACTGCTTGAGGGCTCGGACAGTGTTTTAAAGTGCATCGCCATCGGGAGTGGGGGCACTGCCCCACGGGTACCCCACGGCTGTAGGATCTGTGTCTGTATGCACTGCATGGCTGTGAAGTGCACGCGTAATAAATCCTTCCTGCAGCCGAGGGACCCGCACCCCCACCAGTGCTCTCACATAACATGCAAGTGCACCGTGGAGCGTGGATGTTAACACGGAAACCCTCCCGCAGACCCATTCCTGGGCCTGTGGGAAGCAAAGCGAAAGCGTGAACATAATGCACATAATGCAGCAAAAGCCGGGCAAGGCGCACACGTGAACTGGAGGGAGCAGCCAAGCGTGGCGGCGTGGAAGCAGCGGTGGGGCTGGGCAGGGAGCGCAGCGGTCACACTCGCTGGCAAGAAGGGCTTTTCCACGGCCAGCGGGACCCGAAGCACCGTTCGGTCTGTGAAGCAGGAAGATCCCCGCAAAGAAAACCGCGCCGCTTTAGCAGCCAAACGCAATTACAGCTGGGCCGTGTCGGCCACAGCAGCAGCTCCCCGCAGCCTGAAGGGTCCGTGCACCGCTCGCAGGGCTCAGGACGAGCAGCCCCCGGCCCACCCCGGCCCCCAGCTGCCCCCCGGCCCCACCCAGGTGGGAGCATCAGGAGGCTGCGCCGGGCCCGCAT
Organism: Cygnus atratus; assembly: GCF_013377495.2. Taxonomy (NCBI): domain Eukaryota; kingdom Metazoa; phylum Chordata; class Aves; order Anseriformes; family Anatidae; genus Cygnus; species Cygnus atratus. Next base: position 900,575 of record NC_066382.1, on the reverse strand, counting down.
GGTTCACAGCGGGGCTGGGGGGAGGCTTCGGGGGCCGGCCAAGGGCCGGGGCTGCCCTGCTCAGCCCCGCCGGGCCCCGGGGAGCCGCTCGTCCTCTGGAGCCCCGTCTGCAGCAGGTAGGTGCCGGCCGGGGGGGCGCCTGCTGTGAGAGCAGAGGAAAGCAGAGCAGGGCAGGGCAGGGCACAGCACCACACAGCACAGCACCGCCTGGCTGGGCTTTCATCCCCCAGGCCCCGGCTCCCTGCACGGGGGGTGCACGGTGCCCCCCGGGGCTTCGGCTCGCCGGGGGTCCTGAGCTGCTGCTGGGGGCTCGGTGCAGCCGGGGGGGACGTGCACGGTGTGGGCTGCTGGCCTGTGTGCTGCCCTGTGCCCAGTGCTTGCAGGGACCTCCAGCAGCTGTTAGCTGCGTGCAGGATAATCCCAGAGCTAATTGCAAGGAGGGGAGAGCCCCGTATGTGCACCCCTCCAGGTAAGTGCAGCACCCCTGCGGCTGCAGCTCCTCCTGCCAGCGGAGCCAGGCCGCCACGCACGGCTCCTCCAACAGCACCTGCGGAGGGAGAGCTGCTGGGGGAACTGGGGGCTGCGCCAGGGCTGGCGGGGGTCTCGGGACAGGGGGTCCCCCCCCCCTCTCAGGGTCCCTCCGTCCCCAATTTGTCCCCTGCTACCGGTGGGGGAGCAGCGACCGCGGGGCAGAGCACTGCTGCTGCCTCGCTTCGAGGCCGGAGCGCTTACCGGAACGGAAATCATCGAAATGGGGTTTCTGGCTGTGGCATTTGCAGTATGTGCGGTAACTTTTGTAACTGATGGAAGGAACCAGCGCAGCAGAAATTTTTAATTATGTATTTGACTGTAATATTCTCAGTGCGAGTTCATGCAACATTGGTTAGTTACCTCAGTTAATTAGAAATTTTACAGATGAATAAAAAGTTCGAAAACCACTGAAAAGAGCAGGGCATTTGAGATGACAATGGTCTTTCTGTCCGTTTGTTTTGGAGAACTGAGATGCTCCCCATAGAGAGGCCACACTGCAGCTGAGCCCAGGGAGGAGGCTGTGGTGCTGTGCACGGGCTGCATGGATTTGGCTTTGCTTGGGGACGTGCAGGCAGGTTTGGGGGCTCCTTGCTTCACAAGGTGCTGGCTGAGCCTTGTCACCCCCTAGGGACATTAAATGAAGGCTAATCCGGTGGCGATCACAGGTGAGATCTGGCTGGGCTCTGAAGGTGCAGCCAGCCTGGCAGCGTTGGAGCAGCGGTGGGTGTTGCTGTGCTTTCCGTGGCAATAACACGTCTGCCTGGAGTGCTTTGGTCCACTGGGGAAAAGGGATTCAAGGAGGGAACCATTAAAATAATATCTTTTGTAAAGGAGTGTAACAGCATAGGCTATTATTTACATTTGAAATTGCAGCTCTGTGCTGTGGTAGCTTATGGCAGTGCGAGAGGCGTCTCAGGACTGTGCAAGAGGAATAAAAGTGATGGATGCCCACACTTCTCGTGTACATGGCTCATCACGTAGGGGTGTTACTGCAATGTGCAGGAGCACGGCAGGCACTGCATGTCTGCTGCCAGCTCTGTCTGGGTTCACAGCAAGCGCCCTGCCAGCAGCCAGTCCCTGTCTGTCCGTCTGTCCGTCCGGCAGGTGTTTGCTGCTCTTTCCTCCTCCGGCTCCTTGTAGCTGTTCCCTGTCTTAGCTGGGCCATTGCTGGCCCTGGCCCATGTGGGACGTCATTTGTCTCCAAGTGAACCTGCAGGAGATCCCTGCCCAGACAAACTCTTGTTGTTTTGTTTGCTATATTAAATGGACGACAAAAAACCTGAACACTTCAACCCTGTGTGATTTTCAGATTTGGTGCAACTGATTTACAGAGAAGGTTACCACACATGAAGGTTTAAAATGGCTGGTGGTTCATGCAGGTGCTGAACTCTCCTCTGAAGCTTACAGCCTTGCAAACTGAGTTAGTGTTTCTTAAGGTGTTTGAAATCAATTTTATTTGTCATTTGACAAGTTATCATTATGCGCAGTCTCTATCTGACTTCATGATTTATGGGAAAGACCCTCAAATCTATATTTAAAATTACAGTTGAAGAGAATTGCTTTTGTGTCTTCTGTTGAGATAGAACCACGGTTAGCAGTTGTTGCTGGAGAGCTCAAGGACTTCATTAGTTTAGGAAAACTATCTTTTTTTTTTTTTCATTTAATCTTCCTAGGATTTTGATGCTATATTTCCTTGTAAACTTTAAAGATAAAAAAAAATCTGCCAGTTGTGATCTTTGGTTTCCTCCTCTCTTTAAAGTCTCAGGCCTGTGGCTGCATCGTTTGGTTCAGACTCACACGAAATCACGGGCGAGATGTGTGTAGGCAGAGTTGTACCATGCTGTTCGGGGGGAACCACCACACCTGATGCGGAGGAGCTCATCCACGCTTGGACTGCTTCTTGCTCAGGTTACTGTAACGCTCTTTCAGAGGGTTACTGGAAAAGCTGAAATTCCCCTGGATAGGCTCATAATTCACTCTAAAAAGCCTAAGCGTGTTTCAGCAGCCTCATTATCCAGGTTTGCTGTTAAAAGCCATCCTGCTGCTGTGCTCGAAGGCATTGCAGGAGGACGCGGGGGCTTGGCGAGGTGGCTGCTTTGATCACCGGGGCATTGGCACCGTTGTGGTCCCTCGGGATCTCCCCAAGGGAGGCAGCAGAGCCCGGGGTGCATGCAGGCTCTCCACCCATGCTCGCCCTCCCTCTGCACCCCGTTCTCGGGCTCCCCAAGGTCTCTGCGGGACTGGGAGCCGCGATGCTGTGTGCCTGCAGGTGCCCCAGTCCCCTCACTCAGCACCACGCAGGATGCTCAGGTGCAGGCGTTGAGGGGAGCAGGGGGAGCAGGAGCTGGGCAGCAGTGCCCGGTGCTCCCCGCGTGAGCAAAAACCCATTTGTAACGGACTGCGCTTCACCATGGGTGATGTGGGGCTGCTTTCCAGAGATAACAGGTTTTCTTTAGCGTTGCATTATAAATAAAAACAAAATTGAAGGGAGGTTAGATAAGGGACTTTAACCATTTAAGATCAGCTGATTGCCTAAGTAGCAGGTGCTCCTTTCATACATAATAATGTACATTATTAAAGCATTAGAAGCACGGTGTGCCAGTCCTGACCTGTGACATCTCCTCTTGTAAGCCACGAAGGAGCAGCAGCCTCCACCCTTCCTGCAGCACCATTCTGCCCCTGGGAGAGGGGCCGAGGGGGGAGATGCAGCGTGCTGGGGGGGTTATAGTGGCCACCTCTCGCTGCAGTGAGCTGGTAAGGGTTGTGCCGAGGGGTTCTGCTGAGATTCGGGAGATCGGAGACTATTAGAAAATAACTGAAATAGATTGTCAACAGCCTTTGATAATGCTAATGGAAAGAAGGCAGCGCTGTGGGATGAGCACAGTGCAGTGAGGTTTCAGCCTCCAGGCAGTGCTTAAACAGCCATCTATTATACATACTGCCGAAATTAAATTCCTCTGGTCTGCGGTGGGGAGCTGGCCGAGGAAAGGGGGTGGGATCCTGCTGGTGCAGAGCAGGGAGCTGCGGCGGGAGGAGATGCTCCGGGGTGTCCTGAAGGTGTGTGGTGCTCCTGCCCTGTCCGTCTGGTGGCCAGACCTTGCAGAGGTGGCTCTTCAAGTGAAGGGTAATCTGGGTGAACTGGGATTTCTATTTAGGAAACAAGAGAAACTGCTAGAGACTGCTCATGTCTGCAGTTCCTTCTGGCAGGTTCGAGGTTCTCAGAAAGCATGTTACTGCTTCCACGCTGCTCTAACTTCATAACAAAAGAGCTGATAGCAATCATGCATATATACACACGCATATTGTTTCTAGCCTGGAATAATGTTTTTTATTGAATTCTATCACATTTGCTTACATCTTTCTAGTTTAACTTCTTTCTTTTCCTACTGAGACATTATTCCTAAACTTTGATTCGAATGTTGATAGTGACTCAGTGTAGGTGCCTTCAGACGCTTGCATCTCCCATGAGGATGCCTTCAGTGCTTTTATTTGGCGTTGCATAAGGGTTGCAAAGGTGAGAACCCCTGAAGCTGAGTTTAACAATGAGGCAAGAGTGATTTTTTTTTTTTTTTTTTTTTTTTTAGGGGAGCCAACCTATACAGTAGGATTTGTGGAGATATACATTACTTTATGGACAGCACAGTAAATTTCTCTTCAATAGAGCCTTAAATATTCACTCGCAATATTTACATAAGCTTTGTAACAGCTGCAAAAGAGTCATTAAGGACTACTTATGGAGATAATCCAGATTTTAAAATTCCTTTAATGTGCGTTTCCAGAGAGATTACAGCCACATCTATCTGGTCAATAAAATGCATATGCTCCTCTGTAGGGTTTGAAGGCAGACTGGGAAGGCACTCAGAAATAACTAGGCAAAATGTATCCGGATTATGCTGTGTTTGTTTCTGGCTTCTGTTGGCTTAGTTTACAGCCTAATGCCATTTCAAAGTAATATCATGTGTGCTAATTAGCTGCTAAGCCTGGGAAATCAAATGCACAACTGATAAAATCAATCAATGCCCCCGAGGAAAGGTTTTCCCCTTCCAGTTTGGTTTGTTGGAGTTATTTACGCTAGCAAAGAAATGAAATAGGGTTTCCTATCTCCCTTAAATATCTCAGCTTCTAAGTTACTGCACTTATATGATGCGAAGCAGGGCTCCCATAGCAGCGATTTATTGATCATTAGGGTGTTGCTGGGACCATTTCGTTATTGTAGGTTAGTCGGTTTCTTTATTCGGTTCCCAGTTTTATGATCATCCTTAGCATCCACTGGCCAGGACAGGCTTTGTGTGCATCAGGCTCCCTCTTGCAGCATGGAGTTCTGCCAAACGCCGTGCTCAGTGCCTTTAACCAGGCTGTAGTGGCTGCTGTTTCTTGTCTTAGTATAAAGTTTAACCTCCCTTCAGGGCCTCGCTCGTGCTGTGATTCTGGTCCCCCATTCAGATAGGCTTTCTTCACGGCTACTCCTTGAAGAACAGCATTCCTGTTGAAGAGGAGATAAAGGCGACTGGGTTGCCAAATGCTTTCTCAGAAATTTGGCAATAACATGGTGTTTAACATAAGTTAAACCAAATATAAAGGTTTGAAGATCCAGATTCCTTCCCTGCTTGTAATATTTCTGTTCACCCTGTGCAGAAAGACACTAATTTGAGCTGGCAGTAATTCATGTTCACTTTTCAGGACAACAAGGCATCAGAGAATAGTCTGGAGTGAGGCTCAGCTAAAGAATAGCTGACAGGCATGGGGAAGAGGGATGCGAATGTAACCGCTCATGATGGATCGGAATGAAAAAAGGAGGAATTAGGCTGCCAGGCTCTGCCTAACCACGCTGCAAGGCTTGGAAGTGTTTTCACAAATGTTCTTGTGAGGCTTTGCTTTCTGTTCCTGCGGAGGTGCGGCTACGGGAGGAGCACCCTGTGCTGGCAGAGGCTGTGCCCTGCAGGGAGGAGGAGGAGATGCCCTTCCGTGGGTGTGTTATTGCTGTTGGGAGAGATGTCGAGCAGCTGCTGGGTCTGTCTGGCATGGCCGAGGGCAAAGTACCTCCAGGCATGGACAGATCTGGGTGCTCCGGGCTGTGGCTCCAGCACAGCCTCGCCGGGATGGCCCCGGTCGCTCCTGGCCATGCAACAGGGACACAGCACTGCGGCCGGATCCAATTGCTCGAGCAACGAGCTTTTGCTATAGAATGCCTCCATCATCTCCCTGTTTTAAAGCAAATAGGGAAGTGAAGGCTTGGTTCCAGATCCCGTGGGCATTCTGCTGGCAGCAGCAGCATGAATCTTTCCCTTTAAGCTCACAAAACGGGGAAATTTCACTTAGAATCAGGAGGAGATAATAAATATGGAACGTGTTTTATGAGTTTTCTGCATGGAACAGCACTTTAAATTAAGCACTCTAAAGCACTACTGAATGTAATGGGAGAACAATCGTCTTTCCCTTGCTTCTTCTGCCAGGCCAGTTAAAGCTGGGACCCCCTTCCCTTTCCTGCAGCCAGGTGTCTGAGCCTGCAGCCCCCTGCACCAGCTGGGTCTGGGCACAGTGGGTTTGGGGTCGGGTGCCACTGGGACACGTGGCCCAGCCAGGGCAACGTGGGGATCCTGGTGCTGGCCTGTCCTCACCGGCACGCTTCCCAGGCACACAGGAGACCGATGCTTCTCGGTTTCGCGTACCGTTATCTTTCCTGCACAAAAGCAGCACGCTGTGCAGAGCCTTGGCTCTGTGGGTTTGCCGTGGCAACATTGATTTTGCTAATTCCTAAACTCCATGAGCCTGAGACTTCTGAATCTCTCATGTATGAAAGATGAGCTCGGGTTGTCGTATGTTTTCTGGCTTGCCATGGGAAGGTGGCAATGTACCAGCCTTACTGCTCCAGCGCTGCTAGCACAGTGCTTGTCAATTATTTATGGGTCGCAGCAAAGCCTGGGTTTGCCTTTCCATCAAAGCCCCTCATCCTGCAGGACGTGTATTTCTGCGGGTTGTAAATACCGGATCCTGGCTGAGGCTTTGCTGTGTCTTGTGTTCCCGGGGCGGGGGGTTCATCAGCCCCCTGGGTGCTTGCTGCTCCCAGCAGAGCTGTGCTGAAGACGTGGTTCAGGCAGAGATGCTGCTCGCTCCTGGTTCTGGGCCCCCTTCTTCCTCCTCCTCCTCCTCCTCCTCCTCCTCCACAAGCACCTGCAGCATCACGGCGCTGCCGGCAGCGCTGAGCTCTGGGCTGCTGCTGCCCAAATGAAGGGCCGAGCTGTGAGACCCTCGGGGCCACAGCTTGATCCCAGGCACTCTCCTGAAGTAATTACACAGGGTTTTACACAGCAGTTTAGAACAAAATCTGCCCAGTGAGAGCGATTCCTGTAACTCTGCCCTGCCTCTGAATTGCAGAAGTTTACAGAAATAAACCTGTTCAGCATGAGAGCTGTTTGAAATGGTTTCACTGAAAAATACTGGTTCACTGAGCCAGAAATGCTTTGTTTGAAACTTCTCCAGTTCAGTGAACTTTTCCTGCATCCAAGGCTGGGGTCTGGGCCTGGCAGGCTGCCTCGCAGCGAGGGACTCGACTTGGAGCAAGCCCAAATTCAGAAATATGTGTTATTTCCTACCCAGACAAACCTTGTTTTCTTTCTGCTTCAGCCTGCGTCGCACCAAGCTCTGGCTTTAGCTGGCGATGCCCCATCGCTGCTCGTCTGCAGCTCTTGGCCCTCAGAGGACGGGCTCTGGCCATGAATTTGCCCCTTTGGCCTGGCAGAAATTGTCTGGGGCCACTTCACGCTGGTGCTGGAAGGCGCCATGGCGGGAGGGAGGCCGCGCAGGGACAGGCCCACGTGTGGGTGCCAGCTCCCGGCTCCATGTGTAGGTGTCCCCCATCACCCGCTGCTGGGACCCGATCACTTCCCAGCGGCTGGCTTCGAGTGTCTGCATCTGCCTCCCTCCAGGAGTAATTTTCATCCCTGGTGTAAGCAAACAGAAATCTGCAGAAACTGCGTCTTTCCTGGGCTGTCAAATATTGTTTTGACTGTGCTCCTGGAGGAGACAAATGAAAAATTTCAAAGTAAACACTTGGGAATAGGTGTAGGGAAGAGAACCAGGACCTTCCGGATATTCTCCCTCTCTGCCAAGACTATACATGCTCCTTTTAATTTCAAGAAGTATTTATAGCTCCTTCCTTCTTTTCCAATTATCACCACGAGAAGGCCGTAAAAAAGAAAGCGGCGAGCAGGAGAGACCCGGCTGTGAAGCCTGCGGAAGGCGGACGGGTCCCCTGGGTCTGTCCTCACTGCGTGGTCCCTGGGGCACCCAGGAAGACCCCGAGGGCCCAGGCGAAGCAAGCACTGGGTGGGCTGGGTGCTGCTGTCCTCCCTTGGGAGGGAGAGGGGGCAAAGGGCGGGGGGGACAAAAGTTGGGAAATGGGCTGCAATTCAACCTGGTGACTGTCTTTGGTTTGTAATACCTGAAGCCGTAATTGTATTTGTGGAGCTGAACAGTGAAAGGAGACAAATGGTTTAATTTGAATCAATATTAATTTTATGCAATTTTAACTTTTTAACTTAGCAAATACAATTATCGTACTTGGGATCTATCGAGAAATGGAAAAAAGTCCTTTTAGTGGAGAAAATGCGTAGCTAACTAGGCAAAGTGTTTTCAGGCTGCGAGGAGGGTTGTTTATTAGCTCAGTTTTGATGGGGGGCACAGTCCCATTTTAAGGGAGACAGCCCGTGCAGAAGGGCACAGCTCCATCAGGGTGGCTCTCATGGTGCTGGGGACACCAGCAGCACCCCGGTCCACCAGCTTCGTGGCACCCAGGGGTGGGCAGCGCCCAGGAAAGCGCCCGGTGGGGAGCTGCCCTCAGGGTGGTTTTACACCATCCTGGTGAGTCCTGCCAGCAAGCGTGGGGTTCCCCGGGAGACTGTCTGCTGCATTAAAGGGAGGAGGAACACCGCTGGGGAGCCGGAGCTGAGCCTGGCAGCGGCACAGAGGAGCTGGGCTGGCAGCCTCTGCAGCGGCCAAGCCTCTCCCAGCCATCCCATGGCTGTTTGCAGCCCCATCCATCTCCGAGGCTGGCAGACTTCCGATAAAATTTATGGGAAATATCAGTTACTGGTGTACTTCTCTGCCTCCTTTTCCCTGACACATTGCACTGCCATAATAACGGAGATGTCTGGAAATAAGGAGTGAGGCAGAGTTTTTAGCATTTGCTAAGAAAAATAGAAGAAAGAATCCATGCCCCTTGTCTTTCTGAATAGACATCCAAGGAGCAAGTAATTAAACTGCCGCAGGCTAAAAAGAAGCCTTGTTTGGATCTCTTATCTCCCTCTTCACCAGGAATCGCACGCGGGCACCCTGAAGCACTGCACAATCTGCTATTGCCCAGGGGCTGCGCAGATACAGGGATACCAATCGTGCACCTCACCTCAGCAGCAGGCGTGCTATAGATAACAAAAGGCTTTTTAATTACGGCATCCCCTATCTGTGTTCGCAGTTTCAGAGATACATTCAAAGCTAAATTGCTTCTCGTTATATAGGAACGTGGCGGAAGGCGTGCTGGTGGAACGCGTCCTGCCTTCCTTCTGTTTGTGCAGCCTGTCCAAGCAGAACAGGGTGAGGGAAAACCCTGTTTTGGGGTTTTTCGCTGCCTGGGTTCCCTGGTCCCCAGCGTGGGACCCGGCGTGGTGCAGCCCAGGGATGGGGTAGCGCTGTCCTCTCTCAGCATCTGCTGGTGTTGTAGGTGCTTCTGATTGCACCCAAAGGAAAAATGCTTGAGTCGTGTAACGGGAGTTGAACAGAGCATTTTGGCTCTGTTGTGAGCTTTGATTTCTTTCAATCACCTTTTCAAAATACTGTAAGGCTGCTTTAGACAAAAAAAAAAAAAAAAGGTCTTTTTGTTAAAAGTCAAAGCTGCGTGCTGGTGAGGAGGCCACCAACGTGGCCCCGCCTGGTGCCGGCTGTGACTCCATCCGAGCTGGGGGATCCTGCACCGAGGCAAAGCAGGGATATGGGGCCGGGGAACTTGGCTGTGTCCCACGGGACCCAGCTGGGAGCTGGACCCACTCCTGTGTGCCTGTCCAGTGAGCCAGACGAGTGGCAGTGTCCTTTAAAACCATCAGCATAAACTGTTTTTAAGAGCAGTCCTCACGGGTGCGTGTTTTATCTCTTAAAGCCTCTCTCCTCAAGCCGTTCGCCAGTCAAGGGGCTGTGTTACTAAAGCGCAGGCTTTAATTGGGAAATACTGGTGCCATCTCCTATACACCAAGGACAGCTTCTTGAACAATCATCACTGTAAAGTATTAAACGCAGCATTTATCTTTCTGAAAATTGGTACAGGCTTTGAACATTGATTTTTACCTTAGGGCTAACGTGTTACTTTTGGGAAATGGCTGTGGAATAAAGGATGTTTTGATCTGTTTTGCTTTAACCTTTTTAAATAAATCTCGAGCACAAATGCTGACTGCTCGTTCATTACGCATTTTTGATCGCCTGTAATATCTCGAGGAAGACAAGAGGATTAGAAGGACGGGAACTGTTGTTGCTTCTGACAGAGGTGCGGGTCTCCTCCTGGGGCATCCCTGGATGCATCGCTCGAGCCGAGCTCCTCGGCATCCCGCGGGGCAATCAGGCAGTGCCCGAGCCTTGTGCTGGCAGCGAAGCCCGGCCTTGAGCAGCCAGGAGCCCGCTGTTGGGCTTCAGCCAGCCCCCAGTGGTGTCGCGAGAAAAACTCCGCTTTGACTTCAGCAAGCTCTTGAATAGGCTGCGCGGGTGAACGCGGTGCTGCAAAGGGCATTTCTTGACTCCCTGACACGGATGCTCGGGCAGTGACGTAGCCAAAGACTTCTGGGGTAAAAGCAGAACAGCCCAAATAACAAGCTCTTTTTGCGTGGGCCTGGTAGCTTGAAATGCCATCGGGGAGGTCTGTGTGCACGACTTCCTTGTGACTTTTCCGAGAACAAAAGAAAAACCCACCAGAGACAGATGTCCGAATTTTAAGGTCTTTTTATATGGTAATTTGTTAGCTGAGCAGAAGCAATCCTTAGTAAGTGCCAAAGGACAGAGGAGCTGTTTTAGGGAATTGGCGTTGAGGTACTATATTTCACCTAAAGTGCAGTAAATAAATGTGTTTCCCTTTTCAGAAAACATGGAGAAGCTATGCCATGAATCTTCCAGAAAGTTAGAACTTTGAAACAAGGTTTTGTACATCATCAGTCATGTTATGCATTAAAAAAGAAAGCAAACTAGGAAACCAAACCAAAAACCTTTCTTTAATGTATAAAAGTTTGAGAAAGTTTCATTTTTCACAATGACTTATCTTCGAGCGGGCCCAGTCTCTTGCTGAGATCTGCATAAAGATTGCATTACGGTTTGAAAAGAAATAATTTGATTTCATTACATGTCTCTCACATGCTCCACTAAATTCCCCGTGTTTTACACCGCCACCTTATCACCACCGAGCAGGTATTGTACAACACCAAAGCTCTGTAACATTAACAGACGGCTGGACAAGCACGACTGCTGTGTGCCGCCTCGCTGCGGGTGCTCGGTGCTGCAGGAGCGACGTGCAGGGATGTGGCACGGTCTGGGGGTGAGCCCCGCAGAGCCAGGGTGTGACACTGCGTGGCCACAGCCCGGTCCCACTCCTGCCTCTGGGCAGAATAGAGTAGCTTCATGTTCTTTTAAAAGAGGAAAAAAAAAATCTTAAATGAGGCTGCACCTGATTCCCTGCAGATAGCCCTCATTTGCAAATAGAAAAAAAGGAAGAAATGAGCATTCTGGAATTAACCAGACTTTTCATCCAGTCCCTCCTGCAGCAGATAGGATGTATGATGAATGAGCAGGTAACTCCGGGGTGGCGCACTTGTAAGGATTCATTAAGAAGAACGTGGAAGGGAGAACAAAACCTTTTTCCTTTAAAATAGGAATTTGCTTGCGTTCCCATTTGTGGCCGTGGTTATGCCAGAGATGCAGATTCTTCTGGTAGGCAGCCCTGGTGCCCTGCGGTGCTTTGAGCCTTGCCTTCTGCTGTGCTGACCTAAATATGGGATGGGTTCGCTTGGGAAGCATCCCCATCATCTTGTGCCTCTTCTCCTGGCGATGCGGGGTGGTGCAGGCTCCTGGGGAGTTTCAGGGCCATGCACCAGTACTGGTGCTGGGGCTGCCTCTGCCTGGAGAACAATGACTTTTAGTCCCTTTAAGATTGTGTCCCAAAACAAGAGCGACTTGTGTGTGCCTGGGCACACCTGAGCATTCGAGGACATGTTTTAGTGTTCTGCGGTGGTGACCCCAAGCAGCCGGGGTTTGTGATGCTCCTGCACCCGCTGTGGGGCAACCAGAGCTGCGGGAAGGGTGGGAGAGCAGCACCGGGTGGGAGAGCAGCCAGCGAGGATTTCTCAGGCCAAAGCAAGTGGGCACAGGAAGCGTATTTGGAAATAACTTATTTAGAATTCATTGTTCCCTTGGAGCAAATCTCACTTTTAAGGTAGAAACGCCCTTTGACTAAGTGCAAAAGCATGTACTGTGTCCTTCTGAAAAGAAAAACGTGTGATTTGTATCGCTTTCTCTGCGAAAACCCCTGGAACGGATGCAGAAAGGCCGCGGCAGCGTTCTGTTTGCGCCGTGCAGCTAATGGGTGCACAGCAGCTGTGCCCGGGGACACGGCGTGGGCCGGCGGGGCCGGCATCTGCCACGCTTCCCAAAAACGTTAACAGGGAGGCCAAGCAACCTGCTCAGGGGCTCAGCAGGCTCCGTGAAGCCGGGGATCAAATGAAGGGCTTCCCTTCATCTCCTGTCTCTCTCCTCGGTCTAATCGTTAATTAGAGTGTGTCTGTGCCCCTGGCGCGGCGCTCCCACTTCAAACGCGGCCGAGGTCAGGAACGCACGAAGCCGAGCAGCCTGCCATCGCTTTCCGTGGGATCTTACCAAAGGGAAGCAAAGCAGGAAAGTATTTCAAGTATCTCCGTGAGATTTCTCGTCAAGTTTTCTCACGAGGGAGACTGGGAGGAAGGCAGTTGTTCGGTTGTTCCTCCCCCTAAAGATGAAGGGGGGAGAAGGCAACCCGAAGGATGCCGTAGGGGTTGGGGCAGGGGTCTGCTGGTGATGGGAGCTGCCCGGGGTGGTGGACGTGGCCGAGGGCCAGCCTCAGCTGCAAGGCATGAGGACGATAAACCTGATGGCCAACAAGCACAGCCCTGCGCCTGCAGAGGCTTTTAACCAGCGCATCTCCAGAAGTGTTCCCCAGGCTCCAGCTTCAGGCTGGGAAGGGGGGAGCTTCCCCGGGGGGGCTTCCCTGGGGCTGCTGCGCGGGGTTTGCCCCAGAGCCCGCAAAGCAAACACGTGCAGGGCTCAGCTCAGCACTCATCCTGCTCCACAAGCCCTGAGCTGGTAATTAACGATGCCTGGAGTCCAAACTAATGACGAAGTGCCGCGTGTTGTGTCAACAGCTATGGCTTCCTGCGGCATTTACCGTGCTAGGGCGGCAGAGTGCACAAAAACCCTGAGCGCTGAGGGGAGCAGCTCGAGGCGGCCTGTTTCCTGGTATTTCCCAGCGAGTTTCTCCGATTTAAATAATGTAAAAACACTTCAGTATGTTTCTGACATTTTCACATCAAAACGTAATTATGTTTCGTTATTCAAATATTTAGAAGAAAGTTCTTACCCAATGCTTGCTACATTAATTATTCCTATTAATTATGTATACATTTATAAATAGCAATATAATTAATATTTAACAGTATTTTTATTAGAGAATTTCAGAAATGTGTTCAAAATCTGCATATCTGAAATGCTACCTTTTAAGTCGAAGGACGGTTTTCTTCATCTTCTCTCTCCATCTTACCAGTTTAAATGCTATCTGCGCTCCTCCCCAGGGAAGATATTTTTAGGGGGGGAGGGGATATTTCTGTGTTTAAACCATCATTTTTGGGCACTGCTAATCAGAACTGGTGCTGTGCAAGTGTTGTCCCTGTGCGGAGGCTGAGCCTCTGCTCCCATCCCACCGGCAGCGGTGGCAGGCGGCTGCTCCGTGGGGGCTTGGTCCTGCCCGGGGGGGCCCTGCCAAGGCTGCCCCCGGTCCTGGGGAGCCGGGGTTTGCTCGAGTGGCTTTGCAGGAAACATAAAGCAGAAATCGGTGCGTGTCCTCTGTTATGTGTCCTGTCCTGCCCATCCTAGCACACCCCCTGCCCACGGTGCATGTGGTTATTTGGAGTTGCGGTGCCGTTTGCCTTCCGAACGTCACCCCTCGCACCCACGCAGTGTTGCTCGCCTCTGAACACGAGTTTGGACGTTTCCAGCGAGCACGCTTCCTCCAGCTTGGGGACGTGCCCCTTCTGCTTGACTCATCGCTTTTGTGCTGCTTTCTGGGAAGAAAATCCGGTTCTCGTTGCTGACTGTACGCAGAGGATGAGGTCCCAGGAGCAGCTGGCGTACCGCAAGCAGGGCACAGCATCTGCCTCTGTCTCGAAGTTCAAAGTCTGTGCCTGTGCTGCGCCGTCCTGTGTGCGTGATCAGAGCTGCGTGTGCGTGCTGTGCGCCTTCACAGGGAGGTCCCCAGGCAGGCAGCTGGGCTAGGTTAGCACCCAAAAGCACAGCTTTGATAAAGCTGCTTATTAATTTCCTTTTGATAGAGGTGCATTCCTAACAAAATAGTTTCATCTTTTTTTTTTTTCCTGGCCTGTTCTTTAGACCAGAACAGAAGAGGAAAAAAAAAAAAAGAAAAAGAAAAAAAAAAGTATAATTTTAGCTCAATGACAAGGAATTAAAGCCTGTTTGTTGGCTTTCCTAATTGCTGTAGATGCTGTTTTTCAAGCCTGCTGTTCCCAACTGCAGTTCCCAGAGCCTGGGAGCGATCCTTACCGGGCGCGTCACTGCGGCGCTGCAAGGCTTATAGCGTTCCCGGTCTTCTATCACCTTGAAAAAAATCTGCATAGGCTGATGACACTTGGGTCATCAAGATTAATAACGATAGACTTTTGCTGATGTTTAGTCAGAGAAAAACACCTGGAGCTGTTCTTTTATGACTGATTAATTAGGGGAAAAAACTCAGTGGTTCTAATTGGCATTTGAGTTCTTTCTGAGTTTTAACATTCATGCTATGCAAATATATCAATTTCTAACAATGTCTAACAAGATCATTTGGAAATGAGTCTCCCTAGGGGATTGCAATCATGGCTTTGGGAAGGGCCTGTTCCTTTGCTTCACACGGAGCCGCAGAAGGCTCGGTGTCTCGGGCAGCCCTGCTCCTGCCGATGGCGTTTGCGGGGCGCACCCCAGCACCTCGCTGTTCAACACGAGAGTGGGCACCCCACGAGCTGCTGCCCTGTGGCACCACACCACCGGGCTCCAGCACCAGGTACCACGGCTCTGTTCTGTCCATAAATATCACAGAAGTGTCGCTGGGGGTGGTTCGACCTCAGAAACGGGACAGCCTGCGCCATCTCCTGCCCTGAAGTGTCTGTGAAAGGTGCCGGTCATCTAGCTGCTGTTGGAGAGCCTACCTGTTAGAGCAACAATGGGTCCGTGTCCTTTGTTGTCATCCTCCCCACTGCTTTCCCCCGCTGCTCCTCGAGCCTGGGAGCGGAGCCTGGGCTGCTCCTGTCCTGGCTCCTCGCTTGCCTAGCGCCAGATGTTTCAGCAGAGGGAACAGAATAACTCATAATTAATTTATCTTCATTAAAAGAAGAAAAAAAAAAAAAACACATTTCTAGATCCAACTAGTAGCTGGTTTTAAGGCTATTGTGTAGCAGGGAGGGATTTTTGTCATGCGACGTGACTCTGGATTCACTCGTTGCCCACTTGGACATCCATCCCTCTCCGCTGCCCTGATCCCCGAAGTCTTTTGGCTGCGATGCTGCAGCGTGGGTGCTGTATTGAAGCTTCCTCCTGCTCTCTGCTTCAGAACTTGCTTCTCAGAGCCACCGCTTCTCCCCTTCCTCTGCATCATGAAGAAGATGAAATAAAATCGCCTTTCCTGTCGCAGCAGCCTTGTGCACCAGGCTAAGGCTGGCTGAAACAGCTCCATCGCGCGCTGCCACCCTCCTTAAATCCACATCAGAAGGCTTTATCTGTTCTTTTCAGGGAAAAGGGAAGCACAGCGGGACAGCACTCCTGCAGGAGGCCTGTTTTGAAATTCCGGTCCAGAAAAGTAATAGATCAGGATCAAAACCCACGACTACAAAGCGCAGGGAGGGAGGCGCGACCCCTGCCCCTTGGGGCTCCGCTCCCCGCTCCGCTTGTGCTGCTGCAGTACGAGGCCTGACCCAGCCCAGTGCTGCTTCAGCACACAGAGCACGTGGAATGAACCTGCTCTGCACAGACCCCATCTCAGCTCCTCGGGAGATGCTGAAATCTCCCTGCTCTGCTGGGAGGGTGGCCCGGGGCCAGAGCATCTTGCTGCAGCTGCGCCGGGGTGGCCATCCCGCTGGGAGGACACCCCCTGTTCTGCTTGGGTACCCCGTGGCTGTTGGAAGAAGGCTCAGGGACCATTGCTCGTGGTTAGCAGGGAAGCCGTGGCACCTCTAACGGCTGGTTTGGTGTGAACTCAATTATAAAACACGATTGAGTTTTAAAATTAATTCCCTTTGCTCTTGGAGGGAAACAACTGGTTCTGTCTTGTCAGTATAAGGTGTTCCTGAAGGTTTTGTTTACACCGTAATGATTGAACAAATCTTCATCATATTTTAATGTGCTAATTGGGGGTTATTATGGCCCATTTTATTTACGATTATATTACAAATATAATACTCCGTCTCATTTTACTCTGAACTAAGAGCTTTGAAAGGATGATAATTACCTCTCATGTAAACCTATACTTATATAGAAAAAATGACATGTGGAATGAAAGGCCTGAAGAAATGGCATAATATGTTTGCTTTGCATAGACATGCAGTATGTACCCGCACTTCTCTCCTGGATGTATGCAATATTTACACTCAGAGCAGTTCATTAGCGCCGCAGATACGCTGCTGTATTCGGGCTCCAAAGGCAGAGCGAGTGGGCTCCGCGCTCCGCCACATCTGTAGTGTTTGTTTAATATTAAGCCAGCTCTCTGAATGCTAATGCTGGCTGGAGCCGGATGAATAATTCATCACCGCCACTTGCCGTGGATGGATTTTGCCTTTTCTCCTGCATGGCAGAAATCCTGCCTGGGTGCAAAGGGCCCCCTGGAGCCCCATGCCCTGGCTGGGGAGCGCAACGCTGGACCTGCGGGAGCGGAGCAGCTCCATACACCCAGGGCAGGGCAGGGGCCGGCTCCCTTGGGGGGATCCGTCCTCAGCATCACCCTGCGGCTTGTCACGGCCTTGGAGGAGAGCCCACACCTCCAAACGGCATCGCCTCCATCTCTTATTCCCCAGGGTTTTAAGTCTCTGAAGTCACTGGGAAGGCAGCTGGCTTGGAGGGTCTGCTGGCTGATGGCTTGCGCTGCTCCAAGCTCAAGATTGCCTTTGCATCTGCTCATCTCATTATACTGAGTGCTTCGTGCCACAGCTTGAAAGATTAACCACGGATTAAAAAGTAAAAAGCACAAGGCTGTAAAAGCAACAGGTTGGGAAGGAGAAGAGGATGCCAAAGTACCCGTGCACCGCGACTCCCTCGCCCCGCAGCGCAGCTCGCTCTGCCTGCAGGGAGCCGGTCCTGGTGCCAGGGCTGGTGGGGACCTCGGTTCTGGGGCTTTCCCACCTTTCTGCCCACCACGCTCAGGAAAGGATGTGTTTCAGTCCCCAGGGGGACCTCAGACCCTGCTGTCTGCCTTCACCTGATGCAGGCAGTGAGAAGGGGCTTTCCTCCCACACCCCGAGGGGAGGGAACGCTGGTGCTGCTCTGGACACTGATGTCCCCAGCGCTGGGGACAAGCTGGGTGCAGGGCACTTGGCTGCAGAGCTGTGTCCTCCTTGCAAACATGCAAACAGGAGCTTTCCCACCACACATATAACTGCCATCCTGCCTTTTCTGATCTTTTTCCCTGTTTTTCCTTTTATTTTTTTTCCCCACAAGACCTTAGGGCTATAATTATTTTTTCGGGCTAGATCAATACACCGAAGCTCTGCAAATTGCAAGGATAATTTTTGTTTGTTATTTAAGTGACTAAGCTGATTTGCTTAATGCTCATCTCCAGCCTGGGATGCAGAAGGGGCAGCTCAGTTCAGCACTTCCCCGGGCAGAGGGAAGGAAGGCAGAGCGCTTCCTCCAACCCTGGGAGAGGCGGCAGCCGCGCACAGGTGGAACTTGGTGATGGGGACACTGGCCCCACCACTGTCACTGCCAGGACAGCCCAAAAGCCCAGGGGATGGGCAATTACTGCAGAGAAACAGCTGTGAGCTCAGGGCATCGTGCTGGGAGCAGGGCCGGAGCCCCGCACCCAAAGGCGTCTGGTTCGGCGGTGCCGCCAGCAGGGACGGCTCCTCCGAGCTGCATCGAGAGCAAAATCCTAGCTGTGTTGAATGTATTTTCTTCTGGTTTTGAAGTTTGCGAGGCAACTTACTAAGGAGGCTAATGCTTAGTTTTAAGCCTTTCAGAGCAAAGCCATCTGACCCAGTTAAGTCACCTGTCCCACAGTGTAACAGGATCTCTTCTAAACCCTTCGGCTCTGCTGAGAAAGCCACTGCAAATCCTCCTTCCCGAGGCACGGCGTTCCCCAGGGGATGGAGGATGGGATAATGGGGTAAAGCATCTCACAGGCTCCCTGCATGGCAGCATCCCTCACTGCATGATTTATTTTGGCCCTGGGAAGGATTTAGCTCCCCCCCCTTCCCATGGATGCGGCTCCATCCCTGCCTGCGCTGGCGGCTGCAGCTCCGCGTGGATGCGGGTCCAGGTGCAGCAGCTGGTGCTGAGCTGAGTGCTCCAGGGGCATTTAACAACGACAGCAAAGCTACCTCTAACATTCAGATGCATCGCTTGGGTGCTTTTGGGGTGCTTCAGCTGGGCAGAAAAGGCTTTGCAACAGCTACAGGCTCCCTGAGCATCCTTTGGTCACGCTTGCTGCAGGTGCTTTGTGTCCCGCCGGTAATCCGAGGTCGGTGCTGGCAAACCACAGCTGGACAGTTTTACATGTACAACTGGGCTAGGAAGTGTCTCTGGTATGAGCAGCCACGATCCTCCCAAATATTTGCATTGCAACAGCTGTTACTTTATATATTTTCTTTCCCCTAAGTCTTTGGTTATTACTGAGAGGCAGAGATGCCAGGTGTGACTCTAACTACCAAAATCAGGGCTCATTCAGTGCCTTGATGACATCAATTAGCTTCAGGGTGCAAGTGCCAAGATTTTTCCAATTAAGGCAGGTAAATTTCTCAGTCTATAATAATCTCATTTGAAGTGGTTCAAATTAGTTCAATTTCTTTTATATGGAGCCACATACATACGCATGTATACATGTGTGGTAGAAAACTGCTTGGTGCTTGTAACTTCCAACTATGAATTCTCTGTCTACGTATGCACTGATTTTCCTGAAAAAGATCGGCTTTCTGCTGATGTCTGCATGTGATTTACACGCAAATTGTCAGCTAAGGAAGATCTCTGCAAGCAGAGAAATGCCTCCCCATAGCGAGCTGAAGCCTGCCAAGTGGCCAGTGGTCACTGGGAACTTGATTCCAGATTAGTGTGGAATAAACCCACAGAATTATAAGGAAAAAAAAAGTTAACTTTCAGTGTGTAGAAGGTGAATTTCATGCTGTCTAGGGAGTTTGATCTTTTGAGGACTGTGTAACTAGATGAATAACAGCAGTTTTCAGGTGTTTCTGAGGGGAGGGCTCACCTAAGCCTCCTGGGGTCTGCGGTGTCTGGAGGGCATGGGGGCGGCAGGCGCGTGTTCAGGGCAGTGCCTCCAAGGCGGGTCGGCTCTTCCTGAACGTTTCAGCCCAAGCAGGAGAAGAAGGGAACTTCAGAAATCAGCTCTACAGAGGGAATAATTCATGGGCACTCTTGATCTGGAAAGTGATTCATTTAAATGCAGTCAGGAAATCTAAACAGGCTCGTGCCTTGCAGCCGTCCTGCGCAGCGCACGGGAGCTCGCGGGGCAGTGAGGAATGGCCTTGTTGTCCTTGGTGTAACTGCGCCGTGGGTAAACAGCAAAATGTAATCTTCAGCGCTTTCCTTCAGACACCTTTCATCAGAACTGCATTAACTTCTTTTCTTTTTTTAATGAGAGGGTATTAAATCCGAGAGGATTTGCAGTAGAAGTGAGTTTTATATCCCAATTTCCGCACCCAGGAAATCAACTACTGAGTCCAAGTGTTGTCAGAACAGCTACCAAAAAAAAAAAAAAAAAAGGAGAGAGAAGAAGAAACTTGCAATCTGCACAGAAGAAGAAACACAAAGTCTTTGGTGTGAAGGGAAGAGGCGTATCTCCCTGGAGAATATGATAATTTATAATGAAACATTATCTACAGACCCATATGTTACATTTTCTATTTATGGCTAATTTGCTTAAGCATTTATAACGTGCACCCCAAGGGAGGACAGTTTGTCTTTGGGCAGCTGGCTAGCCAGGGAGGGAGGAACCAAGGCGCTTCCACCCGAGCGTGCCAGCAGCGAGGAGCCAGCAGCATCCGCCGGGAGAGGGGCTGGGGAGGATACGGGGGGGCTGCTCGTGCACTGCGGTGCCTCCACCTGCAGTGTGTGCAGGGACCCTGTGGGGCTGTACCAGGCTGTGTCTGGCACGGGCTGGGGCGAGCCAGCCCCCGGTACGTGGGGGTCAGCCCCCATGTGCCATTCCTGGCGTAATTCCCTCCTGCGGGGACAAGCCCGGGCCATGGGGCTTGGGGCCAGCTCCTCCCGTGCTGTGGGTGTTTCATCTCCTTCTGCCCCGCCAAGCACTGCGGGCAGGCTGGGGAACGGGGCCACGTCCCCAGCAAGCCTTCGGTGCCACGGGTTGGGGCCGGCACCGCTGAGCGAGAAAGGCAGGAGAGCGTGCATGAAAATGATGAATGCTCCTTTCAGCCTTGCTACGAGGCTGAGGAGATCCTGGGATATAAACATGACAGTTTATGCACCGGGTATGACGGCTCTGCTCTTCCCGGATGATATTCAGCCACAAACATTTCAATCACAGCCTCAGCGAGGGGTGGATAACCCAGATGACTCTCTGAATCACTCTCTGCATCGCTAAAATATTTTCAGATCTGATCCCAGACGTCTCTACAAGATGTTCACAAATCAACCCAAGAATACTTCTCCTTTCCTCTGATGCTCAAATTTTGCCCTTGAGTACCCTGAGGAAAAAAAAAAAAAATTCAAGATTTCCTCCTGCTATTTGACCCACATGTCTGCTCACGAGCACGGCGAGGTGCTGAGGTCAGTCCCGAGCAGACTCGGCTCAGTGCCGCGCAGCCCCTGGGCCCACGCCAGAGCCGCTCATCACTTCTTTTCGAAAATGGCATCAAATGTTCCTCCTCGGCAAGGCAAAAGGAAACAGACAGCAGAGGAGAAGAGGAGAGGAGGCTGCAGTGCAAAGGAAGCAAATGACCACAGAGCTCTCTGGAGGCAGCTCTGGATGTGGAGCCAGGCGCTCGCCCCAGGCGCTCGCCCCAGCCCCAGCGCATTGAGTTGGAAGAGCTCCTTGAAACACGGGTGGTTTCTTGGTGGCACCGCCACGCTCTCCTATCCACTAGCATGGCATTAAAAGCAATAATAACACTGATTAAAATGTTTATTACTTTCCAAACCCTCCATCCTCAGGGGCCAGCACAGAAGGTTTTGTAGACAGACTGAAGTCGAGTCAAGCCAAACTTGCCTCCTGTCATTGCCCTGCCTTGGAGAGATCACTTCATTTTTCTCAGCGAAGAGGGCTGCTGTAAATTAAGGCTTGTCTGGACAACAACAAACTGTTTGCTGGAATTATAGGATTTTACTTCACACTTGCGTGATCGCTGTTTTCCTGAAGCCAGGCTCCTGGGTGCTTTGTAACTGCAGGTCTGCAGAGGTGGTTCACTTTTAATTCCGTAATTTGTTCTCTGCTCGTCTGGTACAATGGCTAATCACACACGTCTGGAGAAAGATCGTTAATTTATCGGTTATCGCTGTTATCAGTCATAAATTCAATCACACTTTGCTTTTAGGGAATAGAAGATTACAAGTCTGAATTTCTGCTTTGAGGTGATTGTGTGTGTGTATGTGCGTGATTAGGCTGAGTGTAGCTCTTTGATGAAAGGACCGGGTAACAGCGCTGGAGCAATACCTAAGTACACATATCTGGCAGTAACGTGTGCACTTAATAAATGAAGTAACACATCAGATCATGCTTTTCTCTAGACAGCTACGTCTCTGCTCAGCTAACCAACAGCAGACCAGAAGCTCACCTCCCTAGAATAATTAGATGACAATTTTATGGATACTTCATACCCTTGTAGCATCAATTCAGCTCTCAGCTTTGCCCAGATTATCGATTTAAAGCATATTAAGGATCAATAACCGGTCTAATTGCACGGCTGCCTCTCGCAGCTATCCGCACTCGCCCCAGCCTAGACGCTCTGCAGCAGCAGCAGCAGCAGTGCGGCGCTCCCGTCCTTGCCCCCCACGAGCTGTGCAGCTGTCTGATGTGTGAGTGGGGATCCAGCATCTCCCTGACACAATATCAGCCTCCTGGAGCTGATTTCAATGGAGGAAATCAAAGTGAACCATTAAAACTCATTACCATTTTTATCTCCAGTGCTGCAGATTCTATTTGCTATAATTTTATTTGAATTGGAATGCATATTGTATTTACAACATCCTCTCTTTCACCTCCTCATTTTTGTTCTAAGGGAAACTCGGTCACAACCATAGCAGTAAGAACACCAGCCCAACGCATCCATTTTGTAGCCAGACTCCTGGAAAAATGCAGTTTTGAAGTGCTGAATATCAGTGGGCTGCAGAAGTGCTGGGAGCTTGGGATAGCAGAGAACAAAGTTCAGTCATACGTGCAAATGTTTTAGCATGCTTTGAGTATTTGTAGCAAGGCAGCTGATGTACTCTCCAGTGCTTGGCCTCGTCTTGTTCCCCGTTGAGGTGCACGAGGACAGCATGAGAAAAGAAGGAGCCATGACGCCGGTGCTGAGCTGCACCAGCGCCTGCCCCCAGCTGCCCACTGTCCCCGGGCACAGCCAGCCCAGGGGCTCCTTGAGACTGCGCTGAAAGAGGCGCTGGAGTCACTTCCTTTTGCCAAATTCAGAGTTTTGTGTCTGTTTTTAAACCTGTCACTGTTTCTCCAATCTCCTTCCTTGTTCTGGCATGCTCCCGTGTTCCTCTCGCAGGCTTTGTGGCTGTGTCGATGAGAAGAAGGCAGCGCCAGCCCCGCTCCCTGGGCACTGCTGAAAGGTGGGACTCGATCCCCGTTGCCTTTGGGCTGGTTCACAAGCCTTTGGCACAGCATCTGACACGGGCTGCCGGTGCTTGAGAGCAACACCAAGAAACCAGATGTGTGCCACCAGGGCTGCTGAGAGCAGCAGCGGGGAAAGGCTCAATCCCCTCCTCTGTGCAGGGCTCTCAGCGAGCAGTGTGCTCGGGGAGCCAGCCCGGCCGTCACCATGCCGCCAGGCGCTGCCAGGGTCCTGCTCCCCCATGCAGGTTAAAGTCAGGAAGAGATGAGCGTGGCTCCAGCACCGAGGCTTTGCTGCGAGCAGCACGGGTGAGCCAGCAGCGGGCTGGAGCTGTGGTGACCCTGCGAGCCCCCTGAGACCCGCTGCCAGTGGCCAGGATGGGGCTGGTGGCCGCAGCCCCCAGCCCTGGTGTTCCCCCAGCGGCAGCAGGCAGCGGCTCAGCGTTTCCTGCACTGCTCAAAATGACCATCAAATGGCAGCTTAATGTGCGCCTGTAAAGCTGAAGACCTCAGATTTTTCTCCAGGGCTGTGCTTTGATATTTCACTCAGAAACAGAAGAAGAAAGAGGCAGAGAGGGGAAGCCACACACTGGTATTTTTGGAGCTCAGCGTGGGGCTGGTACAGCTGCTGAAGCCGTGGTGCGTTTGGGCTCATTACAAACGGTTTGTGCTTCTCGGACCACAGCCGGGCTGTGGGATGCAGCGATCGCAGCCTGCAGGAGTGGATCCGTGCAGCCCCAGCAGGAGCCGAGGCACGAGCATCGTCCAGGAGGGAAGGAGGGCCTCGGAGAGCCCCGGAACTGCTGTGCCAGGGCCCACGGCTTCCAGGAGCCACCAGCAGTTGCCTGAAGAGAAAACACTAGTAGGAATTAACATGTAAAAAGTGAGAATTGTGGGATGAAACGTTGCCCTGGTAATTCACTGTCAGAGGCACAGATCTCCACCGGAAGATTTGCTCTGGCCGTGTCTGCCTAAAACACTACAACTGCTTTTGTCTTCTTGGAAGCTCAGCAGCCGCTTGCCCGGCCTCCCTGAATGCCGGCCGTGCTGCACCGCTCCTCGCATGGATATGAAGCATGGGCTGGAGGCTCGTCTCCCTCCTGCCTGAAATAAATGATCACAAGTTGTGTTTATACTGCACGCTCCCCGAGTAATTCATAACGGCGACAGAAACATGACAGCGGAGAGAAAAAGAGCAATGTCCTCGCCACCCTCCCGCCCGCCCAGGCGTGATTGCTGGAGCTGCTCTGCTGCAGAGGCGGCCGGCGGGGGGACGGGGCTGGGGGACGCGCGGTGGCCCCGGCGGGTGCCAGCCCTGTGGCCGCAGCCCCATCGGCTCCGTCCCCAGTGCGGCGGTGACGTGCCCGGCTGGCACCCAGCACCACAGCAAGGCTGGGAACCGACGCTTTGGCTGATAGCGAGAACCCTCTCTGTGATTTCTGAAGATGTGGACATTGCTGCAAGCCTCGTCAGATGGAGCTGGTCGACGTACGGGTAATGGGAACAGAGAGAGGGACACAGCCGCAGCGGGAGGTTCACATATTCCTTCCCATCTCTTGGTTTCCTTCTTCTCTATTCAATACCTGTATGTTGCCATTATGTCTTTTATTATGAAAACAATATATTTCATAGTTTGCCAAAAGAGAATAACAATATTGATTTACACACAACAGCACATTTCATTTTCCATTAAATTTTTATGGAGCATAACAAGCTTTGTGGTGGGTGTGATCGTTCCTGAGCATTAATGTAATAGCTGTAGTGGATGTGAACATCCCTGGTGGAAGTGCTAACACGAACAGGCTGCTCCCTGCTTGCCTAGTGAAGGCTGCCCGCCCCAGGACCCTTTCCCACCAAACATCCGTGGGCACGCTCATCCTGTCTGCCTGCAGAGCTGCACCCGGCACAGGAATAGCTCAAAGCAGCAGCAGGAGTCTTATTCTCAAGGAAGAACAGAATTAAAATGCCGTGGTGCCGCTTGCTCTCCAATACAATGGACGTTTAGTCTCCGTAACAGTTCTATACCTTCCAGCTATTTACGAGTTTCACTGAAACGTCATCCTGTGTACTGATGCAAAAAAAATTCACTACCTTCCTGCGTACTTCGGGGCTCCATCTCACTGTAGTTAAAGCTTATGGCTCACTACTCTTAGGATTTGTTTTTCCAGCACTGGTTGCTTTGAAATTTTCTTCCTATGGGCCACAGATGTTAATTCCAGCTGTATCCAATCTAAGAGAGCAGGTAAATAATTTACAGCTAGGAAAAGGTGTTTCGGCTGGATGCAGGTAGCTTTCACAATCTCTCATAAGATGTATTAGGAAGCTTTTTGTGATTTCTCCATACCATTCATCATTGTTATGCCCCTGCAAACTCTGTCTGGCAATAGGTGCAGCAGATGGTCTGTGGCGATTTATATTTTAATGCCTAGGACACACACAAATGTACCATATGTAAAAACAGGGGTCTAGGTGTATGTCGGCCTTCTGCTGAGAGCAGTCCTGGCTTTCTGGCCTGCGTCTCACTCGCTAACAATGTCCTGTCTGAAACGATGGCTCTGGTGTTTCGTACTGGGCTGTGCTCCTCTGGTGTGCATGTTGCGGGGACACGTCACACAGAAAAGTAATAGAAACAAAATAGTGAACTAGTAAAAAATTTAAATAAAAAAAAAAGAAAAGGCAATAAGCAAAGTAATTAAAAAATTAGAACTGAGGAGCCCATGGAGGGCTGAGCAGGCGACTCAGGAGGCACCGCGAGGAGGCTGCGAAGGCGGCACAGGGGCGTCCTCTGCTTGCGGGGGGGGGACAAATCCCCGCGAACATTGCATGCACACACCTACAGACAGATGCAGACGTTACACGGGGGATGCAGAAAATAACCGGCATATGTAGCGATGCGCCATAAATTCAGTGGGACTATTGACGTGGCGGCAAACAGCCCCTAAAAGAACTGCGCGCGGTTCTCCCACTTCAGGCGCTCCCTTTCTGCAGCGCGTTGGTTGAGGATTCCTGGTAGTGCTGCTGCCTGTGCCTGCGGGACGGAGCGCTGCAGATGCCTTAAATACTGATGCTCGGTGCGGCTGCTGCCAGGCAGGGGCTCCCCAGCCGCCCTGGTGCTGCCCCCGCTCCGCACTGCGGCTCCTGCACAGAGCCCTGGGACCGTGCCCTTGGAGTCAGCTTTCTGCAGGGCCTCGCTGTGCAGGGAAAATACCTTAAAAACCGAGTCAGCTCTTGCCTGCACAGTCTACATAAACCGAGTGCTGGCAGGTTGTTCCCTAGCTCTGCAAACCCAGGCAAAACCTCAACACTTCACTGACTTACTACTAGACGTAGTGTTGGCGTGGGTCGGGCTCATAGAAAGCTGCGCCTGCTCTCTCCTGCGCAGGTATGAACAGGAGGAGATGCAGGCTCTCCCAAACTGCCATACTTTTCCCCAAGTTTTAACAGGGAAATCTGATCTTGTGCGCAGAGCAGAGGTTCCTTTCTGACAGCCAAATTAATATTCATTATTCATTAGGGAAGAAAACGCTGAGCTGTTTATCGTTGCTTCATTAGATTTAGCCAAATACAGGCTAAACATAATTGCTTGCACAAACTCCTGTGGCAAGGCTTACAATTCATAGTCAAAAAGGAAAATCTAGGGACCCTGCATGGGCACGCGTGCAGGCAGCTAAAACCGAGCAGACACGGGCTTTAAGAAGTATTTCTCCAGTCTTTGTCATCTCCTGTTCTGTTTGTTTATAACCAGAGAGAAAACATAAACTAACCACTAGCAGCAGACACACCAAGCTGCTCTCTTTTTGTCTAGCCATTTTGCAGTTCCAGAAAGAGAAGTGCTGGCTCAGAAAGCAGCTCAAAATTCATAAAGAGGCACATCCAAAGCTTGGCGAAACTATTGATAACTGCATTTTTCCTGTCTTTCCTCAACATTTCCATGAGTGCGGCATCATCTGGCTAGAGTTCAGGCTCACATCTCTCCCCATAAAGGTGGGGGAAATAAAGCAGGGGAAGAAAAAAATCCTTATTTTCTCTATTTAACTACACTTGTATTTTGTTCTGTTTTATTACAACTGTGCCCATGGTGGAACCAGAGGAGGCAGGGCTTCACACGAGCCCACACAGGGATGGAGCAAAGCAGGGCCAGCAGCATCCACCGGTGCCCACGCTCAGTTTTAGGGATGGGGAACTGAAACCCAGGCTCTCTCCTGGCTCCCAATTCTCGCTTCCCACACTTAATTAAACTAATCAAGGCTTCCCCCTCCTCCTCAGCTTCCCTGCCAATAAAAGCAGCAGCACAGGGCAGGGTGATGGATGCAGTGCCTTGGGAAGCTGTGTCTGACCCCAGCCCTGCAGAGGAGCTGCCGCCGCCCTTGGGTGCTCTGCGGATGGTAGGTCAGCTCTCCTCCTCCTCGGGTCTTGACCAGAACTAAATACCTACGAAAGGCACCTGAAGGGAAAGCAAAGGCTGTTCTCTGCCTTTCAGATCCACTTGCTAATTACAAAGTGCATTCATTTTAGCACCCTGCTATCCCATAATTGATGTTGGATACCTCTCACAATGAGCCTGATTTAAATGTATACATGTTTCTCCTTCTCCTGAAACCCTGCTGGCTGTGAGACACCTAATTAACAGCAGAGCTTTCAAAGTCTCCCTAACAAATGCATCTCTGTGTTTCTTAGCACAAGGACTCTCATTAGTGAAGCTGTGCTTTGTGATTATTTATACCCCTTCTATAATTAAAAATTCTGAAAGCTAATTACAATTATCCATCAGTGTTTCAACATGCCAGGACTGGAGATCTTAACCTTTTTATGCCGTTGTTTTTTTACGAGCATCCCCTTGTCCTTGAGGCAGGGGCGTGCGCCTGCCCCCTCCCAGCCCGCGCCTGCAGCCTCCTCTTCAGCCGCTTTCCTCTTTCCCTTCACACTTCACAGCCGTCTGTTTATTTGTTTTCATTATGTGCTTTACTTCGTTGTTGCCAGCAGTGGTGTTTGCTTGGGTAGCTGAAAGCGGAGGAAAAGGGCAGCGATGCTGCGGGGGCTGGCTCTTGGGGCGCAGCCCCAGCCCTGCCCAAGCGAGGCTGCGGAGCGGGGGCGCGGCGTGCGGCTGCGATCACGATTCCCCCCATAATATTGGTTGGCCCACGTGGTGCTTTCTTTTTGGGTTTAGGCCAATTATTCCTATTGCCATGGCAACCCAGAAGTTAAGCTTTCCCTGCTCCTGGGCACCCAGGCTGTCTGCCCTGACCTGGCGTCAGTGGCAAGAGCCAAGCGGGTGCCTTGGCAGGGACGTGGGGCTGGGCACCCACGGGTGCGCTCACGATGCTTGGGTGCCTCGGCTTTGCACCTGCGTGGGTTGTGCCTCCTTCCCCCGGTTCTGGTGGGAGCCGGTGGGGGCATTTTCTCCACGTCCCGTGTCCTGCACCAGCACCCAGGCACCTCGTGGGGCACGGGGCTGCGAAGAACGGCTGCAGAGCTGCACGCGTTCCCTGCGCGGGCTAAGTCTGGGAAGTCGTAATCTTAATATGAACATCTTTAAATATCCCTACTAATGGGCTCATTCTTTAATTTCCTGAAGCAATGACAGTTTCAACAGACCCTATATCAAAGCTAAGATGGGATCTGTCACTGAGTGGCTGAATTATATTTCATCCTTTATTTTTATCAGCTCCACTGACTTATTTATTACATTTAGAGTCTCGGCTGGCTTTTGTCTGGCCTGTACTTTGCTGCTGCTCATAGAGAAAAAGCAATAGTTTATAAAGCCATTTTCACAGTGTCCCCATAATTTTAGGCCATGTCTGAGGCTTCATTTTGAATGAAACTCTGCAGATAAACTGTTATTCATGGTGATGCCTGTGAAGTCCTTGGCAGCCCCCAGAGAACACTGCCTGCTTATAAAGGGCTTTCCCTCAGATTTATTTTTGTAGAACAAAGGGCAATTTTCCCATCTTCCCAGCAGCAGCAGCCCACGTGGCAGATGCCGCTCAGGGTGTTATCTTGCAGTGCTTTTTTTTTTATTTATTTTTTTATTGAAAATATAATAAAATTCCAGGCCACATGTGCTTTGAGAACAAGCCCTGGGAATCGCCTCCAGCGCAGGAGCTGGGTATGGTTGCTTGTAGGTGGCTGCACCGCGGGCTGGAGCCGGACCTGTTTCCAGCTGGGATGCTGGGGGTACCCAGGTGGGCAGGGCCATGGGAAAGCCCCCACGGGCCCAGGCTGTGAGCATCCAGCCCATCACGATTACAAGTATTACTAAGCCAGCAGAACGTTTGGTCGTGCCATCCTGGATGTGTTTCCCGCTCTGCCCTGCTGGCTCAGTGCTGCGCTCGCCCCGGGGATGCTGGGCTGGGCGGCTGCGCCCGCTGGGCTGCAAGCCATCTGCCCGCGGCCGGGCACGAGGACGATGCCTGCAAATGTTGGTGACCTCCAGCCGGCCACGATTCAGGGGCAGGGAATTCTCCAAGCAGAAGAGGAGAGCAATGAGCCGCCCTCTGGGCGCTGGGGAGTGGAGTCAGAGCACGCAAGCAGCTCCGAGAGCATCTCCTGAGACCCAGCAAGTGCCACAGTTAATATATTTAATATATTTTGTGCAGACTGCCAGTCATTAGAAATGTGCTTGTTCTGTCATTGCTCTGAGGCAGTCACGGTGAAGCATTTGTCCTCCGAGTGCATGGGGAAAAATTAGAGTGCCCTGAGCTGAATTGGTCAGCCAAAAATAATGTACAGCTTTATCCTTGGAAGGAAATTGGACATTGATTGGAGGACAGAAGTTCGGCACAATAGTTAAAGCAGTGTGACATTTCCATACATTAGGGGAGCATGTGCAGTAGGCGTAATTCAGTGTGTAAATCATCGGTCTCTGGTTGCACGCCTTTGTGTGTCTGCAGAAGGAGCGCTCCCGCCAAGAGCCCTCCCCTGGCTCCCGTCCTCTGCGCGCTGCCCAGAGCAGGGCTCCCCACCCCGGGGTGCACCCGGGGGCAGCATGGGGCTGGCTCCCCTTGACATGGCAATTGGTGCCCCACCAGAGCGGGTGGGCTGGGGGAATGGCTGTGAGCGGAGCAATGAACACGTGCAGCTGATGGGGCTTGGCAGGGTCACTGCGTGAAGGCGTGAGCACCGTATCTCCGTGCTGCCAGCGAGATGGGAAAGGTCTGGGGAAGCAGGAACCCGAAATGCTGAAACCCTGCCAGGTGTGGCACCGCTCCCTGCCTCGGGCACGGTGCTGCGAGGCCAGCTCTGGAGGTCACGGCACGGGTCGGTGATTTAGTGCTGCAGTGAAACCTTGAGTGTGGAAATTATGGGAAAGCCACTGCAGTCATTACACACACTGATTTATCAGCCATGGGGGGAGGCAGTGTATCAAAGTACCTTGGTGAAACGCAGGAGACTGTAAACCTGAACCCAGACTGACCCATGGATGCTGCTCCTGCCCTCCACTACTGCTTTACAGCTCAGGTATTGCACATCTCAACGAGGCACATACAGAGAACTGCTGCAGTTTCTAAATGTACGTTTTTGTATCAATAGCATATTTCTAAGTCTTTTAATGTAATAATCTCCTTTAAAAATCTCCTTAGCTCCATTGTTTATATGCCTTCAGTTCCTGTGCCATATGGAATGCATATTACAAGGAAAAAAAGCAACTTCTGGCTTAGGTAATTATGAGATTGCTTCTACTGCTGCTGACACAGTGGTGGCAGTGTGTGGGCTTGATCTCTTCCCTGGCTGCTCCTGAAGGAAGTCTGAGCACAGACCCAGGCAGAGCCCTTGCTGCAGGCTCGTGCAGCCCACGCCGGCTCCCAGCCCCAGGCAGCACACCAGGAGCAGGGGCGCTTCCTCTCCTGGGGGGGCAGGAGGGCGACCTGTTGCCACTCATGAATAAAAAGCCCATAGATAAACTCCAGCCACAGATATCCCCGGGAACTTGTCCAGGATGACAATTCCTATCGCCCTTACCAGGCTGGCGGTGTTAAGGCATTAGTTCCGCATGCGTCAAGCCGAAGAAGTGCGAGTTTAGATTGTGCTGGCACTTGCAAGAGAAAATTCCCAGTCAGTGGAACGGCAGCCGTGTTTGTGTTACCGCACAGGAGTAAAGCCACTTTGTGCCTTTGGGCTGTGTTCCTGTAACAGGGGTGCCCGTGAGCTGATGCACGTCGGGTCGAGACTGTACCACTGCTCCTTCCCAAGGCCAGCTCCGTGGCGCAGGGAGAAGCTCCTGGCCTCTTTGGTCAGAGGCACGTCCCCCCTCACAGCACATCCAAACCCTGAACGTTTTTTCTCAGCTCTATGAATATTTAAACTAACTTGCAGGATCTCAAGGACCTCCCTATCTACCCTTCCTAGGGATGGTAATGATCTCTGAATATGAAATTAGGAATAATTACGATCCATTCATCCTATTTAATAGTGAGTCAAATAATTCCAGTGCTTGTTGGCAGAAGTTCTCTGGAAGTTTTCTGGCCTGCTGGATGTGAAGCAATTTCGATGCCAGCTGAATTAGCAGCTTTTCTCCATGCTAGCTCGCGCTCAAGGCCGCCGGGATCCGCAGTGTCTGTACGTGCCCTGCTGAGGCCCTGGGCTCCCCCTGCCCCTGCCTTGGCTTCGAGCACTCCCCGTGAGCCGCGGGGCATCCTTGGGGAGCTCCCTGCCCGTGGGGGCTGACACTGCCGCTACACCAGGAGCAACGCGTGGGGCTGTCGGAGGAGCCCGGTCATTTGCTCCCGTCCCCAGCACAGCCACCATCGTGGCGTGCAGAGGTCCAGGCGGGCGAGCAGGGGGCAGCGGCGCGGGGGGGCTGTGCTGGGCGGGCAGCGCAGCCCCTCGGCTCGGCACCGCCGGTGGGCGAGCTCCCGGTTCCCTCCCCGCATTACTCTTGGTCTGCGGGTAGCGGCGTCGAGTGTCTCCTTGTTTTCATTTAATTGATTTCGCTCCGCTTTTAATTAGCAAAAGTGGGATCAAACTCCAACTCCCTGGTAATGAGGGCATTGTCTCTAGCTTGTTTACATTTTTCGTTTAAAGCGCGTTGGTTTTTATCTCATTTCGCTTTTCCCCTTCAAACAGCTCACTAGTAATTACCTGTTCTCGTATTAATAGGTTGCTTTCATTCTATCACCTGTGTTTTTAAAAGGCTGCTGATGGAGTAAGTGCCGCAGAGACTCATCACCGAGTGACATGAGCCGCTTCTGCGCTCGCCTCCGGTGGGCTCCCTGCGGTGGTGCCAGGAGCCTTCAGCCCGCATCCCCCTGCCCTCCTGGTGCCACGGGAGGGTTCCCAGCCCCCCTGCAGCCCCTTGCCTCTCCTGAACGAGTTCTGTGGTCTGTTTGATGGGGCCGTTATTGGGTTCACTCACTCACAGGCATCAAGTGGCCGAGAACAGCGGCTATAAAACAGTCTGGAAAGGCAGAGGGGTTTTATCTGATAGCTAACTTCCAGACTCCAGCAGTAACTTTAGGAATTCCCAGGCACGTCCGAGGACAGCAAGGCAAGTGCTCCGTTCCCAAAGCTAATATAGATACAAGCAACAAAAGGAAAAAGGAGCTTATGACTAAACATTACCATAGCCTGAAGATCACAGCAGTATTTTAAGCTACTGCTTGCTATCTTTGGACTGTGACTCTCTGATGAGTAACAAAATATTTGCTTTTTTTTTTCCCCTTTATGGATCTGTCATTCTACTGGCAGAATCTTGTCCTATTGACCCAAAGAACCTCAATTTCAAAGCTATTAAAACCTAATTTTCTATACCGGGCTCCTGAGACAGGCGCTAACTTTCATAGAATAATTCATTTCTTCCCCTGGAAGAAAAAAAAAAAAAAGAGAGAAAAGAAAGCAACGGTGAAGTGTTGGTACAAAGAGAAGTGCAGGACAGAGCCACGCCGCCTGGAAGAGGCTGCCTGTGTGTTTGCTGCTGATATTCCCCCGCAGTGTCCTTCCAGAAGAGGAGCACAAACGCTCCTCAGAGCGGCGGCGGCACGGGGCGCAGGCTGTTTGCAGAAGACGACTGCCACTGACTGATAACGTGCAGCCACCGTGCCGTCGTGCCTGGCTCTGTGGGCAGGACTGGGCTCCAAGGGGTTGCTGCTGGCCCCCCAGCAGGGTACGTGAGTCCCACGGGGGCATTTCTCTTTCATCTGGACCCGTAGCACCTGCAGAGCAGGACGGGTATCTCAGGCTCATCCTGCACCCACTGCTGTCCTGGGAGGTTTGGCACATCTCTGTCTCCTCTCTGTTCTAGGCTTGTGCTAGCTTCTGACCAGCCCCAAAGCCTTAAATGGCCAACATCCTATGCTAAAGCAGTGGCCACTTGGCTGGTGATATTTCTGCAATGCTCGTGGGTTCTGATGAACGGTTCGGGAGGGATCACGAGGAGTTTGTGGCTGTCAGCCGAGCCGGTCCCACCGTACTGCTGGTTCCCTTTCCAAAACTTAATGAAAGGGAAAAGCTTCAAAGAATAAGACTTAAACTGAATTTCAGCATCTGGAGGAAGGTTTACGGACAAGAACAAAGCAGCATTTCTAGCGGGATGCGGATGCATTTTACCAATTCGTCTCGACAGAGCTGATTTTGAAGGCTAACACCAACCTTGCTGCCAGGGCTGTGCTTACGAATTCCATTACTGATCAAAGCGTGCGAGGAGGAAGGGGAAGGTCACGGCAAATGAAAACATGCAGTTTTCTGGGGCCAGCATCTCATTTTGATATCTAGGGTAACTGATAATTGAGAAAAACAAACAGCAGCCTTGTGGTCAAGAGAGACAAGGGGAGCATTTGCCTGGACAATGAGGGCCACACGGGGGTTGCAGCTGGGCTGTGCTGGGGCTGCGGAGCCCTCGCCGTGCTCACCCATGTGCCAGCAAGTCCATGGCCAGCCGTGCGCTGCCGAGCCGCCGTTTAGTATTCTTAGTCGTGGCAACACTTTGTTGGATAAGTGCTGTTTAAACCCTACAGATAGATAGAGTATCTGGAGTGGCATTTTAAAAGAGAAAATTGAGACAAGATTCATTACAGACACCAGTAAATGTCAAACATTTTATCAACTGTGTAAAGTGCCGTGTTAAGCTGTCTTTTCCCCCAAAGCTTGATTAAAACCATAAATGCCTTTTTAATATTAATATTATTCTCTGCTACTTGCTGCTTGTTTGGTTACTTATAGAATCATAGAATCAGTCCTGCAACAGCAAGACGCAGCTCGTGGCTGCGGCGCGGTGCCGGCTCCACACTGACGCCTGCCTCTGGGCTGTGCTGGGGGCTGTGGCGAGGGGTCCTGCAGAGAGAGGATGGACGCCTGCTAGGTGAGGGGAAAGGAAATGTTTCCTCACCAGGAATCACGCTGTAATCCTGAGTGGGAAGGGAAGGCTTTTAGGGTCGTCCCGAGGCAGCATCTCAGCCCCCGCTGCTCTCAGCCCACGGCTGCTGTTGCATGCAGCGCTCTTTGATCTCGGCAATGTTTTGCCTTGAATTCTCCAAAGGCAGCATCTCAGAAAACCAGTCTGCACCCAGACTTCCCCCGAATTAAAGCCGTGACTCTGCAAATAAGGTGGTGCTTGCAGCACAGCTCAAGTGGCCCTGGCCTGGGTGGGTGGGGTCTCCAGAGGCACTGCCCCGAGCTGGGGTGCAGCTCCCCCCATCTGCTGTGGGACCCCCTCTTGGGACCCCCAACCAATGCAGCCTCTGCACCTTGCTCCATTCCAGCCTCAGCCCTGCTCGGAAACCCTCCTGAATGCATTTCTGTCTTGCAAGGAGAGTTTTCTATAACAGGTCTTTCTAGCTAAGCTGTATTTAATTAAAAGCTGGCTTTTTGTTTCATGTACTAATTAGCACTCTTTGCTTGCAGCCTCAGAGTCAATCAATATCTAAATCCGTGGTCTAAATCTAGCACAATAATAGCTGTATAAAGTATTTCAAAAGAATCCCAGAGTTGTTGCTGTCGTCATCTTCTGCGTGAACATAACACCAGCAGCACAGCTCTGCCGGAGACGTCCCATGGGGAAGCGAAGAGCTCTCCGGTTTCCCCAAAGACTCTGTGATTTTGCAGAAAATGTGCGCTTTTATGTAGTTTTCAAATAGTAGCGTGCCTCGGAAAGCCATCCGCGGCGTTTCCCAGGCACACCGTGCTGGCAGGGCACTGCCTGCCCTCCTGCTAGCGCAGCTGTAGCCGCGGTTGCTGCTCCACTTTGTCCCCAGCCCACCCCTCTCTTCTCTTGGGCTCCTGGGGGACCAGGCTCCTGCCTGGCCTTGCAG
This sequence comes from Cygnus atratus, assembly GCF_013377495.2. Lineage (NCBI taxonomy): Eukaryota > Metazoa > Chordata > Aves > Anseriformes > Anatidae > Cygnus > Cygnus atratus. The sequence goes on along the minus strand of NC_066382.1, from coordinate 865,532 downwards.
CATCCCCCCTGCCTCTGCAGCCGAGCAAAGCAACCCAGGCTGCTTTTTTTATTTTTTTCATTGAGATGATCAGAACCCGCTTTTCAAACAGATTATTCATTACAAAAATTATTTCTGTTATAGATGCATCTGATCCTCTTAAAGGGTGCCGTTTCTGATAGCATAATGAGCTCATGAAAAATACATAACCTGGAGTGTCTCTAGAATATTTATTTATCCAACAAACCTCGCTCGTAGCATTAAACAGCTGACGAGGGTGCGCCCCGCTGTCAGACACAGGCTCTGAAGTTTGGGGACAGTGCTGGCTGTTCGGTGGCTGCCACCTCCGGAGGCAGGGCCCCGGCCCCACAGGACCTCGCTCGGTTGTAGGACGTGGATTTAGGGTGTGAGTTGTGCCTTCACTGTGTGGCAAACCTGACTTTGTGCAGGGATTCCTGCTGCTGCGGGCATCGCATGCTCTGCTGGCGTCCGCAGCGGGAGCTGGCTGGCGGCTGCAGCCTGGCTTCCTTCCCCCGGTCCCGTTAATAACAGCGCCGCTCCGTTCCACGGGCGCGCTGACACGGTGACTTATGCTGGGCTGTGGCATAGCAACAGGGCTGTAAATTAATTTCGTGGGGACTGATAGGTGGAATAAATGATGGTAAATGAATTAACTCTGTTTGAGGATTAACACAGCCTGGGCGCAGATGGAAATGTGCTCCCTTGCTGGCGTTTTTGGCTCACTCGAGCCCTGCTGCAGTCGGGTGGAGGATGGTGCCTGGCTTAGCCACCAGCACCGGTCCTCTTGTATCATTACAGCATCGCTGTTGTGAATTGATTTCAGAAATCCATGCTATTGAGCAAACTCATCCTTAAAGATCAGTAGTTTACTAAAACTGATGTGTTTACCTGGTATGGCCATTAACCGGTGCTGCTTGTCTGTGTCCTCTCGCACTGATGCCTGTGCCATGTACTGTAGGCAGGCCATTTGGCAGAGTTTCTTAAAAAAAGGTTTAGACATAAACTGGGATGGAAAGGGATGAACGGAGAAGCTGGGTGAACATTTGGGGTGCTATAGGGGTTGCTCAGTTGTGATAAAATAGATGTTTAATTATACTAGGTACAACTGATGTGCTCTCCATGGGTAGCGCATGGTTCTGTCTCCGTGACTTTGCCTTCGGTGCTTGCATGTTGTCGGTGAGGCCACCGGTAACTGATTTGCTGTCCTGTAATCACCGTGCTAGCATGGGGTGGAGATGGCACGGCTTGCCTGATGTGTGCCTTCCTGGTGGGGTCCCAAGGAAAGCAGGACCCCCACAGCCTGAGACCCCTCCTGCTGGGCGAGGGCAGGAACCAGCCCGGGGAGGGCACCATCCCCGCTCGGCATCGGCTCTGGTACTGCCCTATCAGGCCGGAGTAACAGAGACTGAAATCCCCCACGCCACCAGCACCGCCACAGTGGATTAGAGTCAGCTTTTTAATTATCTTAGCAAGGTTTTTATTTATTTTTTTAAGTATGGGCTGGGAGCTGGAGGTTAACACGAGCACAGAGAAAACTGATGGCTGGCAAGCTCATCATCTGTGCAGTTATACAAATCACGCATGATTCACAGTTATATAAAGCTTCTTATATAGTAAACAATCTTGTTAATAAAAGCACAAGTGCAAGGTCCAATGTAATCCAGTCAGTGTGACTAACTGGATTTATAGGCTCACTCTCAGCGTTCAGTGCAGAAGCAGACAGATCCCTCAGATCTTACAGGAACTAATTTTTGTGCAGATCCTCAGCATTGATTGTTCCCCTCCAGAGAAGAGGAATGGCATGGAAATAGGTTAGCAGGATTTATTTTTTCTTTTGCCTTTTTTCCTTAGAACAAAGCAATGATTATTGGGTGGCTGTAACCTCCCAGGGTGCTTTCACAGAGACAAATGCCTTCCCCTGACCGGACCACTTGGCACCCTCCCTGCAGTCAGAGCTCTCCCAGCTTTCCATCTCCGGGTCTGGGTGGGATGAGTTGGACCCCACGTTACCGGAGCTTTTTTCTTTGTGCCATTTGTCGCTCCTGGGAAGGCAGCAGTGGGCTGGGTGGATTTTGTGCACTGTCTGGAGAGAGGAGTGGGCTTTTGGCAGGTGGGCAGCGTTGCTGAGAAGGAGGCTTTGAGAACAGGGAATATTTATAGAATATTACAGTAACGGCATTTGCAGATAATTTTGGATATTGAGGCAAAATAGTAGCGTTCACTTTCCTAGCCATGAAAGGTATTTGTGATGACAAGTTTCCCTGTCCCCTCAGGATCAGCCAAGCCAGTTCCCATCACTCACTTGTAAAACCAAAAAAAGATGATTTTTTGTAATTCTCGGAGACAGCAAGTGCTAGTTTTCTGCTTCCAGACAGCACCCACAGAGGTTCCTAACCCCACGCTGAGGCAAGCAGCCTCCTGCAGCCTCTGCCCCAGCCGTGCTGCACTCCCTCTGGACACAGATCGAGGAGAAACAACCACATTAACTTGAAACCTGCCAGACCTCTGCCTTCGCTCAAATGGAATAAAATCTTATAATTATGAGAACGTGCTTTTAATTATATATTTCAAGAACAAGAGGTTCGGCTTTGGTGTTGGCAAGGAGGAACTTGCTCGTTGGCTTGTTTTTAGCTCCAGTGCTTCCCTGCCCGTGCGGGGTGCCGGTGTCAGCGGCGTGGTGCTCGCAGCCCACGGGGGCTCGGGCGCTCAGGAGCATCCCTCCTCTCCTTCCCCGGCCCCGCCGGTGTTGATCCGAAGGCTGCGAGCTGAGGTGCCATATGTCACCTTCTCCCACAGCCTTTTGAAAGTGCGAAGGGAGAGACATCTGTGAGAGATGGCATTTCCATGCTCGTACCGCAACATATGCTTTTCATGAATAAACCGAGCGCTCTGCTTCAGGCAACAGGTAGCGGGACATATTGCCGGGCCGCCCCGGGGATGCCGAAGGCACGCGTGATAACCTCCTGGCAGGCCCTCGAGAAGGCACGGGCTTCCCAGCACACACACGGGCTGAGCCCTCTCGGGGCAGGGATCCCACACACGAACCCAGGCAAGACCCCAGCGGGGGCACCGGCCTCGCCACGACCACCATCAGCGTGACACAGGACACCACAGATCCATAAATGTGCCCTAACTCACCGCCACGACCCATCTTTCCAGCTCATTTCCCTGCGATCGTTCTGCTGGCTGCTAATGTACAAACCCCAGCCGCTCGCCGTGGGCTCCTCGTGCAGGGGGAGCCGCGGTTGCCTAATTTGCTATTTCTTTCTTTCCTTTCTTTAAAATTCTGCTTAATGCTTCCAGTGCTTGAGATCCACAGCATCCCCCCGTGGAGGCCGTTCATGCGAGCGTGTTGTGTAAGGGAGGGAGGGACTTCATAAAACTTCCTGCATTCTGAAGCTTATTTAATTAAAAACTAGTTTTATGGTGCATGCGCTAATTATAACTTTTTAGCCTCGAGGATCAAAATGAACTTGTTGCTTATAATTCTATGATTCAGATCTACTCCAATTGGTTTGAATGCTCAGAAATTTTCAAAATAACTCATCTATATAAACGCGCTTTGCTGATATGATTTTTTTCTCACTTAAACTTTCTTTGTACTCTTATATGCAAAAGAAACTGCCTGGGGGTATGTTTCTTGAAAAAAAGCAGGGATGCTGATTTTTGAAGCTATGATGCTGCTGAACAGTAACAATTATCCATGTTTTTTTAATAAAGCAGCCTAAGATTTCCCACGCAAGTGAGCAATGCAAAAGGGGAAGTTGCTCCAGGGAAGCGCTGAGCCATTTTCTATGGTGAAAACGGGGATGATTTCCCTAACACCATCGCTGTGAGGTCTTGAAATTTTAACCTGGGGCTTTCCTTAAAAGCACAGGGTGGCTGGAAGGATGGGCCCTGCGGAGGCTTTGTCCAAGGGGGTCCCTGGGGGTGGCACGGCCCCTGTGCTGCTGTCCCTGGGTCCTGGGGGGTTGGCCTGATCCTGCACTTCCCTCGGGCCCTTCAGCCATCCTCTGGTCTCACACCTTGATGCCAGTTTTGCTGTGGTTGGGCAGCCACCTCCCAGCCGCGCTGCTCCTATCGGTCTCTTCACTTTCACGGACCCATCTTTTACGAGAGTCCTGGGGATGCGTTATTTAGGGATTTCTTTCTTCCTTTGGCCTTGCCACAGGGGCAGGGGTTGGAAAAGCAGAAGGGCATTTGTTGGCCCCTTGTTAATGCCCTGTCAGCTGCACTCGCAGCTTGCCCCTCGGCTCCTGCCCTCCCTCCCCACGTGGCTGGGGCCAGCCGCTGTTGTCTGATGCTGGTGGCAATGCTGACGGCCCGGCGGGGCTGCTGCACCCTTGTTCCTCACGTTTTGCATATTCACGAGCATCCTTTTGGGCTGTAGGTGGATCACAGCCCTTTCTGTGCAGAGATTTTGTTTTCTCAGCTTGTAGTCCCTTTGCCACAAGACAATAATGATTCAAAATGACATCTGCATCCCTCTTGGCACACACGGTACAAATCGCAGTCATTCTGTGTCATAATGAAGCCAATTAGCGCCCGGCTCCGCTGGTGCAGGAGCCCTGGGAAGGCACGCTTGGCAGGGATGCTCACGTTGCACCGAGCACCGGGGCGCGACCCACGGGGCACCAACCCTGCCAGCCCCGGAGCAGCAGCCCAGGCGTGCAGCCTCCCTCCCCCTGGTGCACCCAGGGGAGGAGCAGGGAGGAAGGGAAAAGCAGCCGGGGAGAGGCTCCTGAGCCAAAATGCCGAGCGTGGGGAGAGAACAGAGCAAGATCTCCACAGCCACGAAGCACAGAGCCAGAGGAACCAGAGGGGTCTCGCGAGGTGGCGGCACGCTGCGTGCTCCAGCCATTGGGGTCTCAGCTGCTGCGGTGCACAGGAGCAGAGCAGAGGCCACGCTGCAAGCACCAGCCTGCCCTGTGTGTGTGGAAGAGACTCTCGTGGCCTCAGTGTTACTTATCTTGGGGCAGACTGGGGGAACTGAAGGGGAAAGAGAAAGACAAGTCTAAATTCGGAGTGGAAAAGGGCAATGCTGAACTCATTCCGGAGAATGGAGCTGGGTCTCCTGAGCACAGGCAGCAGCTGTTCTTCCTGAACATGGAGCGAAAGATTTGAGCAAACTCTCTGGGGAGTTTTTAATTTTCTATCCACTGACTTCAGAGCTGTTTTCATCCAGACGTGCGAGTCAGGGCTCTGGGAGGCTGTGTGCATGCTGATGCGGCGGGAGGCTGCGTGCAGGGAGCCAAGCTTGCACAGCCACGCCAGTGCGGCTCCGCAACTTCTCGTGGCACAGGTCGCACCTCTCGGCTCTGTCCAGGGGAAGTTTGACAAGCAGAGGATGTGAAAGTGTTTTCCACCCAAAAGCAGCACAAAGAGGTGGTTTTGGCACAGAGCCCAGCAGCTGCTGGCTGTGCAGCCTGGTGCAAGCACACCAGGAGCACTCCTGCCTTTTCACTCTTTACTTCTTCAAAATTTCTTATTTTGATAAAGTAGATTGCTTTGGAGAGGAAACAAGACATCTGTCCTTTTTCAGGCTGATTTGGAGTAAATTAAACAACTTTTTCCCTTTAGCATGATGATTTGGGGATGCCTAGTTTTGTTTGCCATGCCTCCTGACAGTGAAAAGTGCAGTAATCAGTCATTCTTATCATCGGTGAGTGAGCGCCCAAAGCAAGGGCACCGAGTCCCAAACTGCTCTCCGCAGCATGACATCCATCAAACGCAGCAGCGTGTGCCAGCAGAGGTGTGGACAAGCCAAGCACACGCAAACGTGCATCGGTGCCGAGGGCGATCGAGTCCCCTTGGTGCTGAGCAGGGCTCTGGGCAGAACTGGTCCTTGGAGCTGCAGTGACTGCAGCTGGGGCTGAAGCTGCTTACAGCATTTGTGCATCTCAGCACACACATATGTTTTCTGAGTACTTCTCCAGAACTGCCTGGAGATAAGGAGGGTGTTTGTTTAAAGTCCATACAGAGATGTTCTCCAGTATGAGCGGCGTGCTGTAATCAGAAATCACATCTGCAGAGCGCTAATTGGGGGACAGGAGGTTGGGCTGGGCAGAAACTGCCAGGAGCTGGGCTGGGAGCTGCAGGTGCGTAGCTGCTGGGCACCTGCTGGTGACACCGTGGTGGCCCTGCCACTGGCTGCTGCCACCAGCCTCTGCCCCTGGGCCACAGCTCCGGGAGGCAGCGAGCTCAGTGCTCCCTGCGAGGGGATTTCGTGTACTCCTGAATCCTCATTCTGCGCTTCAAAGAGTACCTGCAATTAACTGCTTGCTCCGCTTCCACTAGGGAAGATGATATTTTTTCTTCAGTTCATTATAAATAAGCATCCAGGGAAATATTAAGTCAGGAATTAAATTCCAGCTACTTAGGCATTGACACAAGAGTACATCATCTGAGTATCTCAGTCTGAGAAATAGGACGACAAAAGCTTGTGTAAATAGAGGAGCTTACACCCGGCGCTGGCTCCTCGCTCTGCCGAAAGCACTCCCCGAGCCCTCAGATGTGGGGACGGCCACGGATGCTCCCTGGGTGCACAGGGACTGGCCCAGCCCATGCACCCCTTGGAATAAACCTCCCTTCCAGATAGACGTGACCCGGTATGAGCAGGCGTTTCCATACCCAGCGCAGTGCTTCAGCTGCCCACCGGCCCCCTGCCCTGCAGAGCAGAGCGCAGCAGTGCAGCTCGTGCTGTGCAGGTGAGCTTTTAAGTGCATCCTGCCTTACTTCTGGTGTATAAGGAGTTTAAATTTGGAGGGGGGAAACCTACTAAATCTCGTTGAAAAGCTTGCAATCTGTTAATAAGTAAATTGCTCATTTAATTATCTTGATTGTGGTTTTGCTGAGCTAATGTCATTGCCAATACAAAGAGAAAAAAAAAGAGAAAATAAAAAAATCTCCTGGATTAGCAAAACTTTGATTATGGGTTAGTGGGTAAGGTTTCTTTTTAAAGCCTCGATTATTCTCTGTTGCACTTGATAGGCACCCATTGAAATGAGGGATAAAGGAAGGCCAGGCTGTGTTCCCCACGCTGTGAGCAGTGCTGGCCTCACCAGTGCAGACCCAGGGCACACCAGGGCTGGTTCTTCGCGTGGCTTTTCAGCGGCACGACCTTCCTTGGGTTACACGATCAAGGTACATGAAATAAAGACGGCTGGACCCGATGAAGAATGACTAGTAGCCATGTCTGCAAGTTTGGTTAATGTGGTTGTATGTGCTCTGTAGTTTCTGTTTTATCCCTCCACGATAAGGCAAACTCAGCCGGTGTTGCTATCAAATGTTACACGGTTTTTATTTCGCGGGCTGCACGCTCGCTCCGCAGCACTCACCGGCAGATGAGTAACGCTTGCCAGTTAACTGTTTTTTCAGGTGGGATTAGAGCTGCTTTATTTCCTCTGGTTGCCAGAAAAGGGCAAATGAGCAGCATTTGGCCTGGAGATGCTGTCTGGGCACAGCCCCACTCCGTGGGCTCAGCGCCCCTCCTCACCCCTCCTCGATTCGGCTTTCCAACTGCCGTAATCTCTTTAGAGCAGGCTCGGCATGAAGATAACAACGCCTTTGATGGCTGGAACCCGTCATGATCATGCACTGCTTGGTCATGTCAGGGATAAAAATAACTTCTGTATTTTCAAGGTGTGCAAATGTCAGCTTTTGATAAAAGCGAAGTGAATTTGGAAGGGCATGGCCCCAATTCAGCTGACTGCCATCAGCCTGTGCAGAGCCCATGTTCAAAATGTGTTTAACTGCCATCAAACAGGTGCCTGTTTAAGCATATACTTAAATGTTGCACTAATTAAGACCCATGAGAACTTGTGTGGTAATTACGTTTTTCCAGCTAAACTGCAGCTACTATTATTTTATAAATAGATGGAGCAAAAGCAAATGTCTGTTGCTACCGTACCTTGTGCTTTAGATTAAGAAACACCAGCTGCCTTAAAAAAAAAACACATATTTATTATTCACTCAGAACACACTTTTAAAAATCAGTAATAAATACCAAAGTCAAAATATTTGGTTTCTACAGAAAGTCAAGGCTGCTGGAGGACTTCTTAAGGCATGGAAGCTGAGGAGGTGAGTGATGCAGAGCCGTGGTGCAAAATGAAGGGAAGAGGCACAAATAGTTGGAGATCAAAAGATTCTCTTTCAGCTCAGATTCAGTTGGCATCGAGCTGTTGCAGCGCTGCGTTACGCCGTTTCACGGACACTGATCCCCAGCGTGCCACGGGGAGAGGCGCCCTGAAGCTCCTGGGGGAGCAGCGCAGCTCTGCTGCAGTCCTTCTGGCTGGGTGGTCGGGACCAGAGCTGCAGCCAGGCAGAAGTGGTCTGCTGGTGGGGACCTTGTGATCACTGGCGAGCAGCAGGAGGGCTCAGGGGTGGTGGCGTTCCCATGGTGGCGTTCCCACGGTGGCATTCCCACGGTGGCATTCCCACACGGCACCGTGCTGGGCACCGTGCAGGCTGAGGCATCGCAGCGGTAGCAGCACAGGGGACGCAGGGGAGCACGAGGTTACGTTGAGCCTGCTCGTTCTCATTATTAGAGTGACATCCTCAGGGGGAAAGGTGGACGGGAGAAGTCGGGGCTGACACGTGCTGACAAGGGAGCTATGAGTAAAGAATGCCCAGATGATTTATTTCTAAAGTAATTAAGGCACTAGGTGACCTGTTCTGAATTCCTGCCCTTGCCACCTGCCCCGTGTGATCTGCTGGAAGTCACTTCGCCTCTCAGGGCCTCAGACCCTCAGCAGTGACCTGGGCATCGCGGCCTTCCCCGCTGCTACCGCGGGCGGCGTGCACGGCGATGTAGCCGAGTCACAAACGCTTTGCTTGTGGGACATGAAAGCACTTGGCAGGATTTATGCAGCCAGTACCCGCTCTGACACGAGGCATGTCCCTGCAAGCATTACTGGAAGGTGCTCAGATCCAAGGCTGGAATGAGAGCTAACTCTGAGCAGCATATGGGTAAACGATCTAGACACTGAGCAATCACACATTTCTGAAGCACGCTTTTGTTAAAGGCCTAGCGGGAGAGCTCCCCTGGTCTCATAATAAGCCCAGATAACATGTTTATGGCTGTGGTACGTATGGCAAATATAGGCATTTTGTCTGAACACATTTAAGCATTTTCTTCCATCAGGCTGTGGCCATTTTCAATTTAAATGATGATAACGCTTTTTAGAGAATGAGTTATGGGTATTGGGGAAAGCTCTGTAAAACGAGAGCAAACGAGAACCCTGCCTCGCATCAGCACTGTGGCAGCAGGATGAGCGCCGTCAGACACCGATGGCATGGGCACGTCCCAGCAGCCACCCTCGCCCCGCCGCCGAGCCGAATAATCCTCTTTTCCCCAGCCAGAACAAGCACTTCATAAATATTCATCTGCTCAAATGAAAGCATTAGCCCTTGTTTCCTCGAGTGGAACTAACTGAAAATTGATGATAGTTTTCTGAAAATGCAAGATTATGTACACAGAAGCAATTATATGTAAACTTATTAATTATTTAACAGCTTGTTAATGAGCAAGGTTTGTTCTCGTCGCTCGGGTTGGCCCCACGTTTGGTGCTGCAGGCGGCCACGGCTCCGTGGGACGGATGGGCAGGTGAAGCCACAGAGCTGAACTGTGTTTCAGCTGCTAGTGTCTGAAAAAACAACCTTTGAACCCAGCTTGTGGGGTGCAGGCAATGCTCAGGCTCGCAGGGAAGTGCAGGAGCTCAGAGCCCGGCCTCCTGGACACGGCGCGGAGGCAGAGCAGCGCTCCTCATCCCCTGCTCAGAGCGCCTGCTCGCAGCCTTGAAGCATTAGCTACATTATATGCTTTTGAAATCCTCATTAAACATGTATAAATGGAAATAATTTGATTTTCTAATGCAAGCCAACCATTCACATTCACACGGGCTGCAGGCCACTCATGCAGAGGCCGTGCCCAGCCCCTCGCACGCACCCTGCTGCAGAGCGGGCTGCGGCCCCCCGGTGCTGGGGGCCCCAAAGCACCTTCGTCACAGCAGGCTGGCAGTCTGCGGCACATGGTGAATATTCTTCAGTTTTATTAAACTTCCCAAACATCTCGAGCTCTATTATGTGCTATCAGTGCCTAACTTCTTTATTTGGCTGGATGTCAGAGGCCGCAGTCAGGTCAGGCCCTATTGTATCATAAGCACGGCACAGTCGTTTGGTGGGTGACAGGAATGATGAAATTTTATTCAATAACTGCTGTAGCGCCACTTTCAGAAATATTTTTTACATCATTGTGACATGTGCCAGAACTCAGATATGCGCTTGTAAATTAGTGCACAGCACTTGGCAATTTCTGGCTAATGAATTCCAGCAAGCAATTTTCTTTGAAATTTGTGGAATATTTTTGCATTATGGATAATAAAAGTAAAAACTAATAAACACTTGCCCATGTAAATGAAGGGAAGTACATTACTTACGCTAAGTAGATTATGTGCATTAATTACAAGTAGATTAATTCCATGAGTGCTAGTGGACATGGAAATCAAAACATTTGGTGTAATTGCGTATGTGGGCTCCTCCATGTGTTAAGCCCCCAAGCCGAGCCTCCACCGGTGCAGTAAGGTGCAGGATGATGATGAACGCCAGCTGAGCAGCTGGTCCAGGAGCTCACCTGTGAAACACAGCTCAGATGGAGAGGAAACTTTTTGATGGCAGAGGGTGAAGCTATAAATGATCCCATTAGAGGGTAAGTTACATCTTAGCACTCTCATGGGCTCTTTTTTCCTGTATGTTTTGTTCCAGGGTAGAAAACCCTTGCTCTTTTTTGCGAATCAAAATCTACAAGTCTGGGGTAAGAGCTGTTCCATCCTGATTCCCTCTTGAAATGATATTAGAGAAGAAAGAGAGGAATGTTTCACGAAGTGAGTGATAGCAGGGAATGGTAATGATAACAACAGCAAGGCAGAGGAAAGAAGAAAGGGAAATGATAAAAGCTTTGGCAGGGCTAGAAGAAGGCCCGCAGTGCAGCAGGCAGTGCTTGGTGTGGCAGCAGCAGCTTTGGTCCCTGGGCAGGGGGTGGCCCTTTGGGGTCTGGGTGGCGGTGAGAGGCTCGGGGTTCCCCTCTGTGCCCAGCGTGTCCTTCCTCTGCCCTGCAGTGCTCCTTCCAGGAGCTTGTGGCAATTTGACCTGCCAGGGGGGACACTGCTAGCACTTGGGGACATCGCTGCCCAGCTGGGCTGCTGCAGCAGAAGGACAAGGACAGGCAGGAACAGCAGGCGAAGTGCGACTCGCTGCCTGGCACGGGCGCAGCGAGGCGGGATGGCGAGGGGCCAGTGCGGGTGGGTTCGTGGCTCTGGTGCTGTATGGCAGACACCAGCAATCATCCCTGTGCTGGGAGCTAATCAATTGGTTTGTGCTTCAATTCCGCCTTACCTTTAAATTTTAGTTTCAAATTAAATGTAATCTAGATTATTTAAATGGAATACAGTCTGCTTCCAGATTGCAGAACCAGTTTGATGGCAGCGTTTTTCCTCATGATCTAATTTGCTTATTCCTAAAGGAAGGGATGCGAGATCTTGTTAATGGAAGTCTACAAAGATTGTGTTTTAATTTCAGCAAACAAGAAAGCTGTCACACTGTTATATGAGCAATGGAAAAATTATTAGGGGCATTATTACAGACACATTCATCCCATTAGCACAAATGGGAACAGATAGGCAAGGCTTCTGATGTCTCAGTGATCATTACGAGGGAAACAGGATTCCACATCAGTCTCTAAAATGTATTACCATTGTTTTATTGATCATTATGAACATAAACATGATGAGCACAGTGAATGTGACTTTGTCAGAAGACACGTAGGTTCCTGGGGGGAAGAAGCCCTACCACATTTTTAAATACATATCACTGATCGAGAGTTTCATCATGTTATTCATTCTGGAAACTGTGAACCAGGAAAGTTAAAAAGAAGAGAATTGCCACCGTAAACCTAGGTGTTTTAACATGCAAATGATGTCTTTTATTCCCAGCAATAGAACTACTAGATTTTTAATTTTACACACTGTATGCTCAGTTCGCTGCCTGTGCAGATGCTGTAGTCCTACAACTCTGACTAGGGTCTATCCGTATTTTCACGAGTAAAGCATTGCCATTGAACATCTTTCAGATCTGTGATAATTTAATTAACCTACCCTATTCTGCCGCTTCTCTTGTAGCAGGGGAGAAGGATTCAGACATCCAGGGAGTTATTTCATTGCCTGAGCACATACGTCTCCAATACAAAAAGTCACAGAACAGTAATTTCCCCACCTGGAGATCTCATTGTGAGAGTGTTTAAATTATAGATCACTTTCATAGACATGTGTCAACTGCTCGGGGTAAGAAAGGAGGTAGGTCTCGGAGGAGCAGAAGCCGAGCAGCAGCGTCGATGCCTCTGTGGGGATGTGCGCCACAGGGCTGCCAGCCGGGGAGGGCGGCCGGTGCCCCCCACGCAGCCCCCAGCGGGTCTTTGGAGGAGCTGTGTGATTGCTGCAGTCAGACACGCTCCTCGGAGTTATTTGTTCTTGCTCCGTCTTGTTTCTCATTGCTGTAAATGGTTCTCAGGGAAATGTCACAGAAGTAGGAGCCGTGCCCGTTTAGACACAACTGCGGGTTTTCTGCCCGGCTTTGGCAATCGCCTGCTCGCCTCCAATAATCAAATGTCATCAGAAATCCCTCCGGCCTGCTCTTGTGCGCACAGCCAGGACATGGCCAGGCAGAAATTTTCATTTCAGTGAAAAAGCCTGGGCTCGATATCTGCCCGTGTGTGGGTGGCAGCCACTGAGCCTGAAAAATCCTGATTTCTCTCGTTGTGAGAGCTGGGCTCTGAGCGTGAAGGAGGCAGCTGGCCCTGCCTGGGCCGTGGTGCTGAGCTCTGCCAGGCGGCTGTGCCACTGCTGCGCCCGGCGGTGCCAAAATGGGGATTTCTGAGGGCACCCCGGTGCGAGCAAGCATCCAGCCACCCCCTTGCTCTCAGAGCGCCTGCGTCCCTGTACTCCTGCTGCCCCTCCAGGGTGACACCTCTACCCCATGGCAAGTGTCCCCTGGGCTGGTCTCTTGCCAGCTGCCTGCAGGGATCCCCCTGACCAGCCGGGGACCCCAGGGGGCAGAGCCCAGTTCAGCAAGGAGATTGCAGCTTGTGGCTGTCCCTGCTAGCCCCTGGGAGAGCCCAGCTGGACCAGAGCTGACACCTGAATGAGATGAGTACAATTAACCAAGGCAGATTGGAATTGACACCTATTAATTATTTATTGAACAGCAAGAAGGCAATCACATGGACACATCAACTAGTGACCTCGTAATGAACATCAAGAGCCTTCAGGAGCTGGGGGGAGCTGGGGGAGTGATGTTCCCGGGGGAGCAGTGCTGCGGGGCACTCGGGGCAGCATGCTCAGGGTCAGCACCCATCAACAGTCCAGCAGTGGGAGCTCACTGCTCCAGGGACACGGCACAGGCACCTCCAGGCACAGAGCATGCCGTAAGTACATGGTGTTATATTGAATTGACACACATTATATTAAAATGCCCGTGCAAGCAATCTATTAAACGGCCAGTGCCTGGTCACGTCAGACAGAGCTGAGCCTGCCCAGGCAGCTCCCAGGAGCTGGAGATGCAGGGGAAGCTCAGAGCCAGGTGCCACCACCTGGGCTTGCTGGAATCGCTGTGTGTCATTGTGTTTAACAGCCAGCTGAAAAACCCAGATGCTTTTACAAGGCCAAATGAATTTTAAAAGTTTAAAGGTAAGCTTTGACCCTGCCACTTGTCAATGTGATGCTTTGCAGCTCTAAAAATAGAACGTCTCTGCCAGAGGAAAGATATTTTTGGAAAAGCTAGTTACTGCAGCCAGTCTTGCATCGTTACTGGAGCCGTGCTCAGAGCCTTCCTTTAATTTCCTTCTGCACATAAGTTTTATGAAGTGCGAAAAAATAACCGGTGCGTGCCCTTGAGGAGCAGCAGTGCCCACCGGCACACAGGCAGGCAGCCCCACGTGTCTGTCTGTCTGTCCGTCCGTGGAGGGCTCTTCTCCACTTGGACAAGGGTGGAGCTGGGTGATGGTGTCCAGCCTGACACGAAATATTGTCTGTGTGAAAGTGCTAACCAGGAAGGCCGTCACACCAAACCATAAAGTACAGCTGAGGATACCGAGCCTGGCAAACCATGTATCTGATCATCTGTGCTCACAAGGAGAGAAGGGCACGCAGCGTGGGAAGTTCAGCAGATTTGCACAAAGGTGGCAGCACAGGCAGACGCAGAATGCTGTAAGCAAAGAGTCGATAGAGTAATGTTTTTGGAAGGTGACTTTTCTACAAGTAGCTTACATAAAAATAATAGGCAGGTGTACAGTGCTGGCTATCACTCATTTGACATAAAAAGAGCTTTTATCAGGGGTCACTGTCATGTTTCAGTTCTCCTTTAGCCATGCTTTTTTCAGCTTTAATTACACGGTGTGTCTGCTGGGCTGGTGCACATCTTGCTGTACGAGGCAAGGCTGTGCTTCCACCCTCGGAGAGTAAATCTGCAGCTTCTGTGCCAGCACCTTCCCTGTGGCTCACATGGTGCTGTGGTGCCCGTCTGGGTGCTGGTGCTGGGGCGGTGGTGGAGCCTCGGCTGGCACCGTGTGGTGGGGGGGACGTGACTCCTGGCCCCCGCTCGGAGGTGACAGGCGTGCGGTTCTAAAAGCAGGCTAATGAGCCGCTGCAATCAGGTAGTAGGGATGGGAAGTGGCGGGAGCCCCGGGAGATGCAATTAGCCACCACTTCAGTGCAGTCACTAACGCAAAGCCTGATTCGAGCCATTAGAAATTCTGATCCCATGGGTCGTTCACGTGCCTTCTAATGAACTGAGGGGAATGCCCCTGGCAGTTTATTTACTGAAGTCATTGCTGAAAACGTATTTTGAGAGGGAATCTAAATATATGGAAGTAAGTAGAAATGATGAACTCCAGCTCGAAATGTATTCAGAAGGAGCAGGTAGCGAAGAACATTTTTCTTTCTGTAAATGCTGGCTCTCCGCAGACAGCTAGCTCAGCTCTGCCATGGCTCCCTAAAAATAATGGAAACTGCCTCAGATGTCTCTTGCAAGAACTGAAATTAATACCATTCTTCATCAGAACTGACATGTCCAAGTACTCCCCAAATGGTGAGTGTTAATATTCTGATTTCCAGTTATGAGATGCGTGCTTTGGCCTTCATGTCATGGAGAGGTGGGAATGATGGAGGTGGCGCACCTGTGGCTTCTGCAGCGGCATCGGGAGGGGAAAAGATGCCATGAGGTTTGAGCCCGGAGCTGGAGGAGGAGGTCTGCCACGGGCAGTAAGGCTCCTGCTGCTGCAGGGAAGCCTGCCCTCGGAACCACGGGGAAATGCCAGCCAAGCAGCCGCTGATGGCTGAAACGCGTTGCTGGCGGCTCTCTGACAATTTTTAATTATTATTTATGTCACTAAGCACTCTGCATCTGAGGACATCAAGCAACTGCAACAGGCTATAGATAGGACTGTCTCCTCCTTCGCATCCTTTCCCAAAAAAGCTTGGGGAATGTGGGCAGAGCACACGACAGCACCCCAGCTTCCCTGCCTCCCTGCTGGCAGGTGAAGGCTCCCCCGTGCCGGAGGCTCCACGAGGCGCCTGCAAATTCCGAGTCCTCAGCATTCAGCTGGCGTCTCCAGCCAGGGCTTTTTCCAGGTTGGAAAGGTTGTGCCACAACAGCTCCCGCATCAAAAGTGTTTTCAATGAAAGAAATGAGAAATAAATCTCCAAAGATGCGGCCTCATTATCTATGTGGCATTTAAGTGTAATTTATGCCCAGCATCTTGCCACTTCCCTTGGTAGGAAATTGCATTGTTGGTTCCCCAACACTCAGCTTCTACGGCAGCCGTGTCAAAAATATTGAAACAAATTGATCCAACTGGAGTTCTCTCTGCATTTTTATTGCCAATTTATCAATGTGGGCGAGGCACGGTGCGCACTAAGTGAGTTATGATCCCTGAAGGAGACGGGTGAGACCAGGGACACTGACCGGGCTGGGGGCATCTCAGCGGGCAGCGCGCCGAAGTCATTCCACACGTAGCCATGGCCCACTCCAGGGATCTGGCTGAATTCTCCTTACCTCGAGTTTCTTTATTTTCTTTTTTAATCACATCGTAATTGGGGGAACCAGCAAAAGCATAAAAAAAAAAAGAAAACAAACAAGATTAATGAGCAGCATCAGGGGAGAAAAAGCGTTTTCTGGCCAGAGTCCTTGGCAGCGGTAGGAAATAGATGCTTCTCTTGGAGAGTTTTTAGCTGGCGCTGAGTTGCCAGCTGAGGAAGTCAAGTGAAAAGCAAGTGCCTGGAACCCGAGTTCACCGCAGCCTCCCTCTGCTTAGCTCATTTAGTGCCTCAGCCTGAGCAGTGGGTATTTGGATGTTTATTCCCAGACTAAATTGCTTTTGGAGCTCCGGCTCGTTTGTCAGTGAAAGAGAAAACAAGCTGTCGTTTGGACTCACGGCCCTCGTGGCTCCTTCCCCTGTTTGCTGGTGCCGCGGAAGCAGGCAGCGAGCGTCCTCAGCCGCGGGCCAGCATCCTCTGGCTGCTCTCGCCTGTGCTGGACGTGGCTGTGCATCTCCCCGGGGGGTTTTGGCATCCGGACGCTTTCCCTGAAGGCCCAGGCTGGCAGCCAGCCCCACCACGGTGCCAGAGCTCACTCCTTGGTTGCCCACAAGCGCCAGCAGCGCCGAGAGCAGCAGCTCCGGGGAGCTCCGCAGCATCCCGGTGGCCTTGCCTCTCGGCAGCCCGCGGCTCCGAGGTGCCAATGTTTGTGACTGTGGAAAGCACGGCTCCCAGCGCTGGCACGCAGCGAGAGTCTCACACATGCAGAACGGCGCTTTGAAGCTGCAAATTTTTGGGGGAAAAGTTTCACACGTTCATGAATAATCAGAGTTTGTACCAAACTGCGGAGCTTCCCGGATCCTTTGAGCTTCATACTTCGCTCAAAATAAACATAGCCAGGTGTTCGCACAAATTAGGAGGTTGTCTGATATAGATTACGATCTAAGTAAGAGTTGATAAGTCTCTAGCAGTTGCTTATATGTGGCATTCAGTAGCAGCTTGTGGTGTAAAATTCCCTCTTCGCTTGCATATACACCAGTAAAATCTGGGGGCTCAGCTTTCTCACCCTTGTATTTGATGCTTTGTTGTCAGTGTATGTTTGGGGATTTAAATTTCGTGCTTGTTTTTGCTTCAGGGATTTCCATCTCCTTCCACCCTGCCTGCGGGGACGGGAGCAGGGGAGGCTTCGCCCGGCTCCTGGGCGCCGCTTGCTGCTGCAGGCAGCCACGCTGCTCGGCCCAGGAGCATCTGTGTGACCGAACGTGAGTAAAATTGGGCTGAGGCTCATCCCAGCGGGGATTTCTGGGGCTCCTGGAGTTGTTACACTTGTCTTTAAGCCTTTCTGTGGCTCGGATGCTGATACCGCAGCCCTCCTTGTAGCCTGCACCCCATTACGCGTGGTGGCGTTGCGTTTCCTCTGCCGTGCCTGGCAGTGAGCGTGTTCCTTGTAGGCCGTGTTAATCATGGAAAGCTCATTACAAGGGAAAGATTCATAAAACCTTATCTTCGTTCTCAAGGTCTGTTTCACAAGGGTAGTAGAAGGTAATTTACTGATCTTTAGTAACTGCCATATGTTGGCCCGTGAAAGTCCTTGCGCAAAGAAGAGCTCTTCATACTGCATTCTTCCTCTCTTTCTCCATCCCAGCGCTTTCCAAACCACTCAGCAAATCACTTCTGGTCTGCAGGGAAGTGATACCAGATTTCTTTTTTAAGCCATGCTCCTTTTGCATAGAACTTTTAGAATTTACCCCAAAGTTTGGGGTAGGAGGAAGGATATGGTTTCCTTGCTTTTCGAGGTGGCATGAATTTAGGGACCCAAATGGAGACATGTAATGCCTCACAGGGATTATCAGAAACAAGTAATGGAAAGAAAACATGCCATAAATCCAAGCCTTTCTGTAAGCTCTAAATCTGTTACACATTAGACTGTACTCTTCTAAAACAAAAGTGACTGCACCAAATAGGGACCATTATTGTTTAAATATTTCTGCTGGGAAATGCTGCCTGAAGAGAAGACACAATAGCTGGCCTGACGCAGGATTTATTAGAGGAAGTTGGCACCAGTATATTTGTAGCGAGCAGAATATGCTTGTAGAGATTATTCCAGATTTACAATGATTAAAAATGGATTGGACATGGCAGGCTTCAAAGGGTTTGGCTCCCTTGCCGTTCGGTGGTATGTGGAGTTAAAATAGCAGATTTCGCTCCAGAGGTTCGAACGACTTCTGTCTCAGGGAGCGTGGCTCTTGGCCAGCCGACATCAGCTCGGCCTGGCCCCACACGAGCCGTGCGGGGCAGTGCTGCGGGACGGGAGCGCACTGCCACAGCCAGGGGCAGGGGCTGTCAGCAGCCGAGGGCTGAAACCAGCCAGCGGGGTCGGACATCCCTCCTGCTGCAGTAATATCTGCTTGCACGCGAGCCTCAGGCTGGTTTTAACGACCTCCCAGCGTACGCTGTGGCTGTAACTTGTGGTGTTAAACAACGCAGCCCTTCGTGACTTGAAGTCTGCTCTGTGAGGCAGGAGCTCTGTCTCTCACCTCGTCTGGAGCCTGTGCAAAGGATGGCATAAGAAACTAAAGACTTATAAAATTAGTATTAAAATAATTATGCTCTCAAAGATCAAATTAAATCCTGCATATGCTCCACCTGCATCTGTTTTCCTTCCCTGCTTGCTTGCACTCTTGTGTGTGCACGTTAATGTCGGATCACTAAGACAAGCTAGGAAAAGGATGGAAAGCGTGAGTTACCGCAGAGCGTCAGAAAAATGTCCTTCGTAAGTGATAAATGCTTCAGTGTTAATCAAACGTTATTGTGTGTTACAGTTGGGAGGCATCTCAACTTGATGAAGACATTTTCCCGCTATCTGCTGTTATCTGGGTGCCTGGAAGAATTCCGGAGGAGCTCTCATCCTGCCTCCAGGCAGGGCTTATGGGATTTGCACCAGTCCCAGTTGCCATGGAGAAAGTGTTAGATAGCTTTAATACATCTGTGCGAATTTCTCCCTGGAGTTTTCCCATGACAAGCTGGACTGGAGGTAGCACATAAGAAGCTATAATCTTCCAACTGAATGAAAAAATGATGGATGGAGCATGAGGGGTGTAAACAGCTTAGTGAGGCTCCGACAGCGCGCGGCGTGGCGAAACAAGGGCGCGGGTGAAAGGGGGCTCCTAGGCTGCACCTCCTGCAGACGCACCCCCAAAAGAGTTGCTGTGCAGGGGAGGGTCCGGGGAAAAATATCGCCCAGGGAAAAACATGGGGGGGCTGGGGCTGGGGAGCACTATGCAGCCATAGGACAGGCGTGAGACCCAGCCCGAGCCTCCTTCAGTTCATCGGCTCATGTCAGCACGCATTTTCTCCTGCTGTCTGCACTCTCTGGCCTTTAGCCTCAACTGGATAAACCTCCTCCACCCTCTGCGTGGCTTTTGAAGCACTGTGGTGCCCTCTAGCAAATGTCCCTCCGGGGGCAGCCACTCTCCCCTGCCGCACCCCGAGCCCACCCACACCACGGCACGGCCCCGCAGCTCCTGCTCCCCGTCCTCATCCCCAGTCCAGGCGTGTGTCTCATTATTGCTGCTTCTGTCAATACAGCTAAGTGTTCCTGCTCCGCCGCCTTCTAATTAACATCCATTCAACTTGAATTAAAGGAAAGGAAATTAAATATATACTTGTTTTTGCATCAATGTATTCCAATTTAAAAATCCCAATGTTTACATTTGCTTGTTTGCTTTTTAAGCTGATGAAAATATGAATGATTCATAAAAACAAAGGAAAAAATAATTTCCAGCTCAGCATGCCAAGAAGCATGTCATTCACCTGCCTGCATACCCTGAGTTCTTGATTTTGCTTTTTTTCTCCCCAGATCCATTAGTTTGCCCTGCCTTTAACCAGAAGATAGTTGAAGGAACGTGATGGAATCAAGTAAATCCAAGCTGGAAATCTCCAATGAGAGGAGACAGTAGGAAAACTAAGAGGAACAGAGAAAGAAGTGCTGACTGTCAAACCCTTCGGTGGGTTTCTGTTCTTTGTGTTCAGAAATCTGGAAGCCAGGGGAAGCAGAGCCGGTACGCTGCGCTCAGAGCGAGCCTCCTCGTGAGCAATCCTTCTGTCAGTGCCTTCACTTTCCTCTTCCTTTCTGCTTTTCTTCTAACCCCCCAGTGGTACTTCTAGCTGCTTTGGTTTCTCTAAACATTATCTTTTCCGCAGTTGATGGGCTGTTGAAATATGAAGTCCATAAATCACTGGATAATGTCACATCCACTGCAGTGTCTGTCCTGTTCAGCCTCAGCAATCGCCCTGCCCGGCAAGGAGGGAGCGCAGGGCCTGGTGAGCAGTAGCCCCGTACCACGAAGTCTGGTTACCTTCTGCATGGCACATTGCCGCTATCCCGAGAGGAACACCCGGGGTGGGTGTGCTGGAAAACCAGCGCTGAGCTCAGCTGTCTCCACGCGGGTCCCCAGGGGTTGCTGAGACTTGCTGGAAAGCTGAGTTGTTGAGGTTGCTGGAAAATTGCTGCCCAGCATTAAGAAGTTAAGAGACAGACATGGGGCTGGCGGTGCGGCGATGCCCAGGCTGGCACCGGGACCCCCGGCTGCCCCACGTGGGAAAGCCTGGTGAGAGCAGCAGTGCCGAGAGCAGCATGAAAGAGAAAGGCAAAGCCTGCTGCTTCCTGACTTCCAATTCTCTTCTCTCCCAGGGAACGTGGCGAGGCCAAGCCCTGCTCCTTGCTTTTCCCTTCCCTTGTTCTCTCCTGGTTTCTCTGCAGTCCCCTGCAAATTCCCCTGCTCTGCGCTGGGATGTGCGGGTGCTCGGCTGGAGGATTGCTTGCCGTGGAGAGGAGAGGTGGCATGGCAAAGCATGTGCTTCTGCTGATATGCTGGGGTTAAAAAGTAATTAATTAGCTAGTTTATGGTGTTTTCCCATCTGAAATTAAAAACAAAAATTATGCAGAACATACAAGGTAATTAGGAAGCAGCAAGCTACAACACACCTTTAAATGAGAGCTCTAAAAAGCATGATGTTCGGCAGCAGATTTTTAATGTAACAGCTATTAAAAGCTTACACCCTCGATCGCGTTCCTGGGAACATTCATCACGCTTCGACCTTCCCTTACGGATCCAGGTAGAGCCCTAGCAAAACCTGAATTTTTAATATTCCTGGTGCTTATCCATGATCAGATTTCCCATTTAAAATCTATTAGCCAAGATGAGAAAATTGGTTCATATTTTATGTGCCTAGTTTAATTTTTTTTCTTTGCATTTACAACTGGCCCCTAGTGTTTCATCCACCCCCTAATGATTTAGCTGTGCAAGATGTTCCACCACTTTATTAGAGTGGAGTGTATGGAGCAGGTCATGCATATTAAACATGAAGTTTTTACTACAGTTGGTTCAATAATCCGAAAGAAAAACATTATTATATTTTTTAACTTTTTTACTGTGTTACCAGCTGCCACTTCTGGAAGGGCAGCCCCTCAGCCTGGCACCCGGCACTGCTGCAGGATGTGGGGCACGACGGGCAAGCAGCAGCCCAGCCCCACGTCTGTGCGCCTCAGGACGGGGCCTGGTGCTGCGCTGTGCGTGCCGTGGTGACACACGTATGGGCTTCACAGCCTCCTCTCGGGAGAGGAGGCGACTATTGGTCCGTGTGTCTCTCTTTTGTCATTAAATCAAAGTTGGAAATCAAAGCTTTATGCTGTTATTCGTTTCAGCAAGGTCTGAAACAGCAGCGGAAGAGGTCTGTGCGGTGCTTCGCTCCCCTCGGGTCCAGCCGCAGCAGAACCCGTCTGCGCAGGGCTCGGACGGCTCTCCTCCCGATGCCTGGGGCTCTGCCCACCTCTCGTTCCCTCACATTGCAGCGGGTGCTGCGGGTCCCGGGATGCAGGAGGTAGGTGTTCATCTGGGGAGCTGCGGGCAGGACAGCCCGGGGATGCTGGGGGCTGTCGGGGGCTGTAAGCCCACCCAGTGACACTTCCCCTGTTCCTGCAGCCCTGTTTGTAGTCAGCAGCTGCTCGCATTTCCAGTTACACTTTTGTCACCCGTATCAGTCATTGCCAGTGTGTATTTGCTGGCCAGGAGAAAATCTTTGGTCAGACTGGGGTTGGATTTATGTTAGTTTTCTCAGGCTGTCCTGCGAGGACGTGGCCGAGATTAACCCCAGCACGGCACCGCGGGTTCGTTCCCACGCTGCGAACGCAATCAGGGATGAAATATTCCTGAGATAAGGCTGACTAATTAGCATACAGTCAATTGCTGCTTCTCTGCTTTCAGATGTCTTTCACTTGTCAAGCTCAGAATCGTAATATAATTAGGATTTTTACGATTAACGCTTTTACACAGAGCCCTGCGCTTCCTCTCTGGGCGCTGGGCAGGCTCGCCGTGCCGCGCGTTTCCTTCCTACCGGGCCAAAAATAGTGGTGGGGCTGTGATTGGCAGCCTGTCCTGGTAATTAGCCACAGGATGTCTGCTGCCAGTGGAAGCCAACGGAGACATCAGCAAAAGGGAAATCAGAGCAAACAACCCGAAGCTGTGATCCAAGCATCTGCTGCTGCTGCAGTGACCGAGCTGGGTCCCTAGCTGGCTGAGGAGGGGCCAGTGGCCCCCACGGCGGGGGCCCTGCATGAGACCTGTGAGTATTATGGACAGCAACCGAATCATTTCAACTATTTCAGAGGTCATTCTTTTTCTGCGTGCTTCTTCATGGTTTTCCCTGTTTTTCCTGCTTTCAGCCCATGCGGCTGGGTGCAGCACCCTTGCAGACGGGGATCAGCACGAGCAATGGTGGCGACGCAGGCTGAGCCGAGCGGGCAGTGGGGGAGCAGGCGTCCTCCCCAAAACGCCAGCACCAAGCCTGGCAGTGAGGAAATGAGAAGATATCTTCTAAAGCAGAGATAAATAAAAGCCACTGCATAAATAGTACCTATGCAAGGAAATACTGCGCCAAAAGCCAATGTTTGGGGAGATGTCAAAGGTAATTACTCTTCTCTGCTTTATTAGCTTCACACACGCTCGTGCTGGGTAATGACTGATCATGTTTATACTGGTGTTTCCACAGTTTTCTCTGCATTCTGTGTTTCTGTTCACTTTCTCCGCCTGTTTCCTCCCTGCCTTTATCTCTTTCTGGTATTATCTGTCTCTTCCTTTGATTTTAGGCTGCTCCTTTCTAAAAATGACAGGCGCATCTATATTCCCTGCAACAGCATCCTTATCTCCTGCCACTGGTGCATCCTCTTGTCAGGCTCGCTCTCCAGATGGCTTTTTTGTATCAGTCCCACAGTGGTGGCACGCTGTGCCCATCCTGCACCGAGGCGCGGTGTGAGCTCTTTGCTGCAGGAGGAGGAGGAGGAGGAGGAGGGCTGGTTTCTGCCTGTCTCCCCTTTTCCTTCCTCACCCTCAAGGGCTGGTTATCCTCCCTGGGAATTGCCTGCTCAGCGTGCTTGCCCTGCACAGGCTGTGCTGTCTCACGCCGCCCCTGTTCCAGGTGTGCCTGCAGGGCTGACCTCGGTACCGAGCCTCGCGCCGTGCCGTTAGCACCAATGCACCCGAAGCGGTGAGGGCTGCCAGGAGCGGGGGATTTGGGGGATGGATCTGCTGCAGGCAGAGGCCTTCCATTCCATCCCATGGCTCGTGAGTAGGAAGAAAAGGAGAAATGTAACTAAGAGGTGGTTTGTCATGGGTCTCCTGCAGTGGCGGCAGGAGCGTGAGGAGTGGGTTCAGGCAGTGGGGCAAGGATTAGGCAGGGGCTCGTGCTGCCCAAACCCCTCGCTGGTGGGGAGCAGCAGCACCACGCGGTGTCTGCGGCTTCCTAAATTCACCTGGCACACCATAAAGAAAGAACAACGAGGAAAACATTTCCTCCCTAAAGGCCATTTTCCCCGAAGTATTTAGGCAGCTGCAGCCGCAGATAGGTGACATCTCCCGTTAGCACAGGGACAGGTCTCTGGCTCCCGTGAAGATAAGCGCCTGAGCTTCTCAGTACCAAGATTAGGGACGGTGTGTCTCAGAAGGCATTATTTGCTGGAAGCTTTGGGTGCCCTGAAACAGGAAAAGAGCTGGTGTTATGAAAAAAGTTATGTTAGTTATGGGAAAAAAATGGTACACAGGAAGGGAGCTGCTTTTTTCCAGAGAGAGTAAAGTCCCTGGACGTGGGGGTCCTGTGCCCCATGGCAGCGCTGGCACCGGGCAGCTCCCATCACAGCCAGGAGAGGCTTGCCCATGGTGCTGGTGATGCTCCACAGCCCCGCAAGGAGCCTGGCACCCTGACGTGCTGGCGTGTGAGCTCTTCTCTAGTTCTGCACCTGGAATCAGTACGGGCTTGCTTGGAGTATTCGCTTGTCTTTAGAATACTCTATTTGGTTTCTAAAGTGCTTGTTTTGTAGAGTAATTTCTCAAGCCTTGTCAGAGCCTCTTGTCATGTCTGCACTAAGTGAGTTTGAGGGCTATTTTCTGGTCTGCTTTCTTCTTTCTGTTTTGTTTTTTGGTTGGCCTTAAATTTACTCTGGTGTGTAACTCTGCTTTGTTTTGCTGACTTGGGCATGAAAAGAAAAACGTTATCATCATCCAAAACCCCCTACAAGGCATTCGTCTCTCAGGCAGCCAGCTAAGCTTTATGGGTTCTGCTTTTCTTGCTCCCAGTCCTATTCCCTCGTTCCTGAGGGATTCCCTTCCCCTTTGTCGGGCCTGGGCAGTCAGGGGTGCAGGGGCACGGGGATATGGGGGTGCTGCATCCCCACGGCCATGCCAGCCCGGCTGCCCCTGAGTCCCTTCTGCAGGGAGAGCGCAGTAAATTGCAGGATGGCGAGGGAAGAAAATCCTGATATTTACAGATGACATTTAAGCCTGCAGAAGGCCTATGTATTTTACCCACTGTCACATTTAAAAGGCACTGAATTCATTATACCATTGAATAAATCTTTTTTTCTTTTTTCTTTTTTCTTTTTTTTTCAAATGTATTTATCCTGAGAAGAGCCGCTGCTTCTCAGTCAAGAGCTCATCCTATTAGGACAAAGGCTCCCGGCTCGGGAGCGAGCAGCTCAGCTCCTCCGCTGCTGTGCTGCCCCAGCTGGGGCTCAGCCCCACGGAGGCCGGGTCGAGGCGCTGCTCGTGGCAGGGCTGGGGGCTGGCAGGGCTGGGGGCTGGCAGCGTGAGCCCCTTCATCGCCGCCGCTGCCCGTCAGAGGGGTCGGGTCACTGGGATGGAGCTTGGTGAGTGAGGCGGGAAAATAATCAGCTCCAAACTGAAGTGAGGAAATGCTTGGTATTTTACAGCTTCTTCCGTGCACTTTACAGAAACTAATGGTTACACAAATAATACCTAAGGGATGATAACAGGCTATAAATAATTCAGGGGTTCTCCAGCACAGAGCTGCACCGTGCAGGTTTGTGGAGCGCGGGGACACCCTGGGGCTGGCTCAGGCCCCATCCATCCACGGGGGGCCCAAGTTGATGCCCTCGGTAAGACGCCCCTGCTGCTCTCCCCGCCTTGGCCGGCTGCAGCCTCTCCCTGCAGGTCCAAGCCCTGCGCCCCCTGCCCACCCCTGCCCCACCACGGCCATCGGTGATGCTCTTCTTCAGGCACAGCCGTCGGTGCGTGCCCTGCTCTGTGCTCAAGTTGTGTGTGAACTGCCTTGACGTCCATCTGAGCTAAAGAAGCAGATCTATTTCTACATCTCACACGTGTGTCTGAGCTTGGCGTGCAGTGAGGATGGCTGCCTGCTGCTAGCTGTGCATCACGGCGTGCGGGAAACCGCTCTGCCTGTGTTCGCGTGAGTGTGGCAGCATTTTTTTTTTTTTTTTGCATACATTTGACTTTTTTTTTGAGAGCCATTGTGTAGAATTTCCCCATCTGTGGATGTAGCAGTTTCAGCTTAACTCCGGCTCTAAATATTGTGACAGCCTCTCTTCTGCAAGCCTAACGCGGAGTGTCGTGCATGGTGACAGCCCCTCCGGCTCCCCCGCCAGCCGCGCACCGCCTGACGGAGCTTCCCGCAGCTGGCGGCTCGCCCCAGCACCACGCTACCGTCACCACCGGCAGAGCTGGGTGAGCTGGGGCTCGGGGCAGCGTTGGGCAGGCATGGCTGGCCTCGGGAGAGCACGCACCCGGCACAGCCCAAGCAGGGCTGGTGGGGTCTGTAGACAGCCCCACCACACCAGTGATCCTGCCAGGATGTGGCCCCTGCATGGCTCGGGTCGCACCGTTCTTCCCATGGTGTGCAAGGCTTGGACTTTGTCACTTGTGTGGCAGGAAGCAGGCTCCCCCTTTTGCGGGCATGCCATCACTGAGGGCCTGAAATACGTGGGGATTTTTTAGATTGAGGAGACTCGTCCCTTGACAGTAACCAATTCTGCATGACTGATGCAATGAACTTGATCTCTTAATAAAAACATGAGCAGAAACGTTGGTGACAGGACCCACGGCTCAGTAAGCCAAGAGAACAAAAATCTTCTACATCACAACTGGGAAACTGCTTTTTCCTCGGCCCATTTTGTGGGGAGAAATTGATCTGTCTAATCTCTTATCTGTGGCTATGAAATTGTATTTCCCTCTTAATAGGCCTACAAATGTTACAGATGAATAGTTCATAGACATGCTGCAAATGGCAGGAATACTAAAAGGAGACATTGGATTTGTTCACTTTTGATTGCAGAAACCAACACGCACAAACATCTGGAACTGCAGTCAGCTTTAACCCCCTCCATGGGGACCTATCCCAGAAATGATGTTTTCACCCAATTCCTTCTTAAATCAAGTTGGGGATGTCTCTTAAGAAGTTGTGTTTATTTTTTTCTTACATTCTGCTTGATTCAAGAGTATTGGGATTGCAGATGTGGACAGCCTGTGGATCCTTGTCTTGCACTGAATATTTTGATAGCTGGGGGGAAAGCTTGCTACAGGGCTGATGAGAAAAACGGCAGGAATCAAGGCAGCAGCCCTGATTGCTGGCTCTGCTAATTTGCTTTGCATGTGGAAAGCCACTGCAGGCTGGTCTTCCAGCCACCAAATGCCCTAGATGTCTCAGGTCCTCATCAAAGCGACAATGAGCACCTTCAAGGCGAAGGGTTCTCATGTTCTCCTCCGCTGCTGTTGCCTCCTCTTCACTCTGCGGGTGTCCGTCGGCTGGCACGAAGTGCGGTGACTGCCGCCCGTGCGGGCACGCCGAGGCTTTCTGGGCAATTGCACTTACAAGTTTGCAGGCGCTGGCTCTGTGCTTAAGTATTTGGGTTGCAAAAATGAGATCTGACAATGTTCTTTTAAACCTAAATTCCCTATCTCGTGTCTGACAGATGCTGTCTCATCTGCCAGCATCTCCAGCACGAACGCGATGTGTCAATGTGAAGTGCTCCCAGCTGCGTCCGTCCACTCCGCTTTCATTCCCAGGAGAGATTCCTGGGACAAAAAACAGGTTGGCGTGATGGATCCAGCAGAGGTATGAAACGCTCGCTCCAGCCAGGGAATGTGGGGCTGCAGGCGAGAACCCCAGACCACCGAGGAGATGGTTCAGGACGAGGGAAGCAGTGGCACTGTGCCCAGCTCCGGGGCTGGCCTCTGGCGTTACGTGGGATCTGAGGTCAGCCCGAGGAGCGCCCACCGCCCCGTGCACTGCCTTCTCCTGGGCCCTCGGCAAGCAGGAGATTCGGGAAGCGTGCCGAGCCCCATGGAGTAGTCTGGGCAATGGGTTTGGAGCTCCCACAGCAGCCATTTGGGGAGGCGTTCCCGTGCATCCCCTGCCCAACCCAAGGGACCGGGCTCCTCGAACGAAACCACTCCGCAAAGCGTGCCTGTGCCAGGACCAGCTCTGCAGCCATCTCTCCAGCACCAGGTGGGATTAATCGCTTTATCAGCCAAATACAGGTGGGTTAACACAGTCACTTAATCTCTGTTTAAGCAGCTGATGCTTAAAAAAATAGCCTAAATTGTACTTGCCAATGAAGTCTCTACAGTAACTGTTCCTGTTGGTGTAGCTGAGTGCAATAATTTAAATGTGATGAAGAAGGTAGGGAAATGGGGGAAGGGGGAGTGGGGTGGCTGAATAAAAGGCAAAGCACTGTTATTTTCTCTATATAAATATATTTCTCTGGTAAAAGTTATATCAATAAGCTATCATTTCATTCACTACAGCCCATCTTTCCTCAAATAGCCCATCTGTTAATACAAATCTGGTGACACTCTGCTTCATTTGTCTTGATTGTGCTCAGGGCAGCAAAGCCAGCTCAGAAAGCATTTGGATTTTTAGCCCCCACTATTGGCATTCATTTATCAGCTGTGGGCAAAAAATAAAAAATAAAAATAAAAAAATATCCAACAGGTCTGTGTCCTCGTGTCAGCAAGCAGAGGCACGTGGCGGCAGGGATGTGTCCTTAGCTGCCTCCTGCGTGCCGGGCGATGCCCGGGCTGAGCAGCAGCCGCTCCGCGTGTTGGTGCTGCCCACGTGCAAGCACGGCCCGGTGCCTCTTCCCCCTTTTTTTGTGTTCTAATCACTCGTACCTTCGTTTTTGTTGTGCGCTTCTAAAGATGAAACACCCCTGTCTGTTTACAGATTGCTCTGTATGCAGAGGAGTCTCTGCTGTCTCCTATTACCGCTGGATAAACACTGCTTGCTGCACAACATGACTTTGAGCGATGACAGGAAAACACTCTGTGCTGTCACACAGATAAAAGCCTGGCATCCTCGGCACAAAGAAGCTGCAGCAGCAACGAAGTGATGGGGTTTATGCAGTCGATAGTAAAAAGTCATTTGACAGAAAGCTGGCGGGAGAGGCAGCGCGTGTGGCGGCCACTTGGTCACAGAGCTCGGGCGTTGGAATCAGGTGCGGATTATTTGGGGAATCAGGTGCAAGCTGCCCCATGGGGCAGAGCAGCCCGATGCTGTCCCAAAGACAGTTCTACCGCAGGGTTTGGAGCAGAGCAGGGAGGCCACGGGCTGTCCCCGTCCCCTCCTGTCCCAGGCCTTGCTGTGTGGCCGATCGCCACTTTTGGCTTTCATCACTGTGACTTCCCCACTGCCGTTTTCCTTTGGGCAAGGAATTCGCGTTTTCTTTTTACAGATGGAAAAAATGAGGCACAGGCTCAGGTGGCAAGGAAAAGGGCAGACAAAGGTAAGCTTTTCTGTGGGGTGCCTGCCTAAAGTGCACAATCATTGCCCGGGAGAGCCAAAGCGCTGGGTGCAGCACTGGCTTAGGAAGAGCTTTGGTCCCCCCGAAATGCAGCTGTAGGACAGACAGGGACTCCTGAAGTCGCAAATCAGTCTCCCGCTCGGACCATTACAGACAAGACTGAGCAGGAAAATGTGAAAATAACTCTGTCATCTGAAGAAACAGGCTTTATCTCCTCTGTCTGTGTTTTAATACAGGAAATATCACCTGCTTCTCCAGCTCCTTTCATAAGCAGAGAATTTATCTGTGAGCAAGCTAAACCAATATAAGTTGAATAATATTTGTTGATTAATGTAGTCAATGAATTTCATATTTTCTTTAAAATATTTGCTGCATATTTCTGTAAATTATTCATCCGGTTTATAAGGCAAAGCAAATATTTGTGAATAGATATGAATTATGTGATTTATAAAAATGAAATATTCATGAGTCATTTTCATTATTCACCTCGTCCAGGAATTGCTACATAAATCTGATCAAGCAAATAGATTTGGTGAAGCTCAGCCCAAATTTATGGATGTTGTGGAGCTCGCCGGCTCCAGCACAGAAAACCAGAATGCATTTGGACCAAGTGTTTGCCTCGCGTGTTTGACGACGCTTTGCCTCTTCCAAGGTGGGCTCAAAACCAGACGTGCAAAGTCCAGAGCAATAGATAGAAGCAGTTTGGGGTTCACAAAACAGCTGGTTTCCTTGGCTGCATGAAGACTGCCCTGGCACAAGTTGCTCTCCAGGAGCTGTGCATGGGGTCGCTGCGAGCAGTGCCCCGGGAAGGGACATGGTGCCCACGTGTGCTGCACCAGAGGCCGTTGCCTCGTGCCCACAGTAAGGAGGAAATGGAGTTTGCTGCACAGGCTGCCATTTCGCAGCTTAAAGGAGAGGTAGGGAAGGACTTGAAGACCGAGCCCTCAGTGCTCTGCAGCACCTGCTTCACGCGAGATGCCTTCCTCACCCTGAATTTTAGTAGAGGCAAGGGGGAGATGAGGCAACAGATCCTCTTCCCAGCACCGAAGCCCCTGACAAGGGCAGCGAGGATGCCGGCGCTGATGGGAGGACAGGCAGTGCCGTGGGGAAGGCGCAGGGAGAGGTGCTGCGATGCGGAGGTGGCTGGGGAGGGATAGGCGCGGGCAGCAAGTGAAATGATTGCAAAGACACTGGAGGTTACAGAAATATATGAAAAAATCCATCAGTAGGACAATGGCAGCTCAGAGATGAGCTGGGTGTGAGGCAAGCTGCATCCCCCGTGCCAAGGGCTGGGAAAATACAAATGACACCCAGCGGTGCTATTGCAGGCAGTAGTGTGAAGCAAAGCCCAGCTGTGATGCAACGGCCTACAAACCTTTGGATTGCACAGTGAGGAAAAGTATGGAAAAAGCTAATTGCAGAACACGTGGGAAAGAGCTGCAGCACCACGGGAGAGCCTCTGCGACACCCCCAGCCCACCCCAGCCCTGCTGCAGCAGGACCCAACCTCACAGGGTGGAAATGAGTCTTGAAACGAATCTGGTGCCAGCCCTGGTTAAAAAAGTAAATTCATTTAAAAAACTCGGTTAAGCACATGCTTAACTTTTAGGGTGTGAGTAATGCCTTCGACTGCACTGGGACTGTAGATCTGCTTGAAGTTATGCATACTCTAAGTGCATCTTGGACCGGTGCCACCCCGCTCACTGCTGTTCCATAATGAACTCAGCTTTTTTGCAAGCTGCAAAATGAGCACTCAAAAATTCAGCTTTGGGGACCTTCATATTTTCTAAAGTGTTAAAGTGCTTTCTTTTTAAATAGCAAGCTTCCATTTAGAAAATAGACTGTTCCACAGACAGCATTATACATCTTCTGCTACCAGGGTGTTTTGCTCAGCACTGCACGGGGACATCATAAAAACCATGTGCTTAGCGGAGTGAAATTGCTGACTCTATTACCCTGGTCAAAGAAAACTGTCCGTCTTCATCGTCTCTCTTATTAATCAGGAAGGGGCTGGCGATTCGGTGCTGTTCTGTACCATGCATCCCAGATGCGGAGCCAGAGCTGAGAAAGCTGATTCAGTGGAAACCCTTTGGGGAAGCAGAACCTGCGGGCTCGGCTCCTCTCTGCTGGAGAGCTCAGGTCAGTGACTGCCCCTCGGTGACCTCTCCTTGCTGCTGAGCGGGACGGGAGGCAGCAAAGGACCGAGCCCCCAGGCGAAGGATGAGCATGGGGGGCAGCAGGGACCACGGCGGGGCTTTGTCTGCCTGAGGCAGCTCCCTGTGCCCAGCCGGCACGCCAGCTGGCAGGCCCTCTCCGGAGGTCACATTGCTATCAGACAAGGCATAAGCAGCGATGTTTTATTCTGGCCAAGGCAGTTCTTGAATTTTCACACTAAACTCAAAATCTGCTCAACCGTGGGATGGTATTTTTCTCCTTGCCGTCTCTGGAATATCCACAGAGAAGTCATTTATCAACACTGTGTGTGCATCCAATCTCCAGGGCCCTCTGCTTCGCCTCCCATTATTGGCCATCTCCACAGCACTTAATGAGGCAGGTATTTAGAAGAAAGTGCCTAATGAATTTGAAAAGTTTTTGACCCTTTTATTGCAACATCTCAAATATCATGCATCTGGAAAATGGTTTTAATGTTGCATAGACTATTATAACCCAATGTATTTATTCTAGGCATTCTACTCTGAGATGTTTAACAGTTTTGGGAACGCAGCCAGCAAGCTGAAGCAGTGAGACATTCAGCTGGTAGGACTTTTCCTTAGAGGGAGGCTTCCATCTAATGCTCCTTTCCCGTACACCTTTCATCCCCTGCCCAGCAAGCTTGGTGCTTTGTGATGCAGCTGGAGGTGGAAGTCAGCGTGTGCCTGCAGTCGTTGCAGGGAGAGCCAGCACTGCTGGAGAACAGGGGCTGGTGCAGCTCTAACGGGAGCCGTGCCTGCCCAGCCAGCTCATAAATCCTAGAAGGGAAGCCTGCTTTGGGAGAGGTAGGTGCCTGACCAAAATCTCCTGCTAAACTTTTGCAATTCGGCCTGAAACAAGTGGGCTTACACAAAGCCTCTGAAGCACAAAGTCTCACCAGCGGCGGGGCCCGAAGGGCAAGTAGAAGCCATCTGTGAGTGCCTCCCCCCTTTGATAAGAGGCTGCAGTGCTGACCGTACGTTAGGGATGGACTCAGGCACCGGTAAGTGCTGGCCAGCTGGCCTGCAGGCTCTACACGGGCACGCTTTGTGCTGGGGTGGCAGCACCCAGGGAGGTGCTGGGCACAGGAAGGGCAAAATCTCTTTTTCAAGAATATCAGTGTTCCCACAAATATGCCTTTCCCATCAAAGGGCACGGCAGGCTGCTAATTTGCTCAACAGCTGCTGAGCTGCCAGCTGCACGGCGGCGATGCGGCAGCGCTGTGCGGGGCAGGGGCTGCTGGAGCAGCAGGGCTTGGCGGCACCGGGCACACCTGGGTCTGCCCCTGAGCCTGGCCCTGCCTTTTGCTGGGGCTGTATTTCCATAAAGGACGAGTTCTTGTGAAGTGAATGCTTTGTTTGGAAACCGAGCACCAGATGGGGACGTGAGCTCGGGCTCAGTAAGGGTACACGGCTTTAGCGAAGGAGAGGAATTGCACCCTCGGGTTAGTGCAGCTAGAAATACACCTTCCAATACCCGTCTGCGTCAGTTTGTTTTTTTCCTGGCTTTACATCATCTTGACAAAATAAAGCACAGCATGCAGGTGAGGTATCTGAACTCGCAAGTCAAACTTTACAGTAGTTTTGGATAATCCAGAACTTTGTACACGAAAGTGTTTGGTGACCTAGAGATGACTGAAGCTTTCAAGGGCAAGGCAGTAAATCGTCCCTCGTTCAACAGCCGTGCTCCAGCGAGACTCACGGGCTGCGTCTGAAATGCATCACTGCTCCAGTGTTATGGGATGCTCACTGATTTATTGTGAGCATCTCACAATAAATACAGGATCCCAGCTTCTCGGAGGCATGCTGCAGGCAGGGCAATGTCCTCACACTTGGGCTCGCGCAGTTGGGAAAAATCCCTCCTTGGCTGAGTCCTAGGACAGGAATCTCCTGTAAAGCTGCTGCTGGCGGCAGGTAGAAAAATCACAAAAAGCGGCTGCAGCAGCCTCCAACCTCTGGAATTTCTTTTTTTTTTTTTTTTAATTTCTTCTTTTCCTCCTGCTTTGTCAAAGTACTTTGTCCCTGAGTCATTTATTTTTTTAAAAGAAAACCAAGATACAATCTCCAGCCCTCCAAGGGACATTAATTGCTGCAACTTTAGAGTGTGCTGGGGGGCCTATAGTTATATCTTTGCTCAGCAGCTGGTGGACTTGGAAACCACTTCTAGCCCTCAGAGGGAAGGGAAGGACATGCCATCACCCAGGTGAATCAAGTGCATGCCTTCAAGCACCAGGAGGATGTCTGCCTTCTCCATAGCAGGTGGAAATCCCATAACAAGTGCTGAGAGTGGCAAAACCCTGTGCGGTCCTGGGCTCAGGACCGGCTGGCAGCCCTGGGCACGTCCCGTCGGGATGTTTGTTTGTCAGCGTGAGGAAACAAATGCAGCCAAAGTAATCATTAGCTCGTGGCGATATCTGCTATAATTTTAAGGTCTGTTAAATATGATTTAAATATTTTCTTACTCATTAGCAATAATTTAGAACGGTCCTCTTTTTTCAGAAACTTCAAGTATGATTGTAATAGCTTTGTAATTTTGGGCTCTATCATTAAAATTAATGATATCCTAATGCTCTATGTGCACTAGGAAAGTCTGATCAGTTTTTTTCCCTTTATATATCATTACTAATAGAACATTTTAATGGCTGTAATTTCCAGCTCTGTAGATGGAAACCTAAAAATAGGAAGAAAGCCTATTCCATCATGCCATGCCAGCCCCTAAATAATTCAATTACATAGACTGGAATATCTGTTGCTGGGTGTGTTCCCAACTGCAGATAACGATAAGTACGAGATATTACTTTTAGAGAAGGGCTTATTAGTGCAATGTCTTGACATCCCAACCCCGACGAGCCGCCGCTGGGGATGTCAGCGTGCTGCTGGGCGCACAGACCGCTAGCACGAAGCGCTGGGGACGTGTTGCTGCTCAGGGAGCTGGAGGAGCCCTGAACCGTCCCAGCAGCCTGGTCTGATTTGTGCTTTGCCTCTACCAGGTCCTTGCTTCAGTTTTTGCACAGCTGATTTTTGGTCCTTTTTGAGGTCAGAATACTCCTACTACCATCGTACTGTTGCCTTGTCAGTCTCACCTTTATTCTTCTGCATCAAAATATTCTTCTGCAACCTGCTCTCCTCCAGTGTCTGCCACTGCCATGGTGGTGGCAGTGCCATCGCAGCCAGCATCGCCAGGAAAAAGACAGGGAGGTCCAGGAGCTCCCGCAGAGGAGAGGAAACAACTTTTATACATCTTTATTAACTGTTCATTAATCAAATCTGAAAGAGGAGGATGTGGTCTGGCCTAGAGCGGCAGCAATTCCACCGCAGCTCCAGCCACATAGTAACCACCGCCGGAGATATCGGATCGTTTGCAGCTAGATGTGACACAAAAGGCCAAAATAATTAATGGAGACACAACTCACGGTGCAGAAGCCTCTGCAAAAAAGTCCCCAGTGTCCTCAGGCACTTGGCAGTGCCCACCACCACCTCTTGGAGCAGTTACCCACGGTGTTTCACTGGGAGCACAGTGCGATTCCAGGCAGCCTTCCCGCAGTTCTCTGTGATTTTCACATCCACCTGGCTCCAGGAAAACAACACAGGGGCATATTGTGTGCTACATTAAATACAATGGCTAGATTCTCTCTTTTATTCTCTCTTTTCCAGTTTTACACTGCCCAGATGCACCGTCCCAGTGAGCAGACCCGTGACAGGAAGGATGTATGGAGGCTGCCAGGTCTTAGCTTTTCTGTGGGCTCCCCTAGGGTGCCTGTCCTGAAAATCACTTTGTGCCACTGCATGGGAAGCAACGGTCAGCGCCCAGGAGAGACCAGGACAGCGTCTGGACCTCACCTCCCCATCCGCAGTGAACCCTCACCAAGGGGGTAAGGTCGAAATAACTATTTAGTGGGATGCACCTAGCTCTCCCCCAAAGCCCAGCAGACCGTAAAGTTTAAAGCGTTCCCTCATTTGCACCTATGTAGGCACGGCCTGCCTTGTAATGCATATTGGCAATTAAAAATTGCCTTTTTGCCTCTCTTGAAGGGCCCCTCAGACTGGAATGTCACTTATTGCCTAGTAAGGAGACCTTTTATTTTTTGGTGTTTCTTTTCCTGAGGTATTTTCAGTATTTGGGAGAAAAAGAAAAAGCCAAACAATAACAGAAAATTAGTGCAGCCGTAAGTTACTGGGCTCAGAGCAGGAACTGGTGCCTCCAGTCTGTGCTGTGAGAGCTCGGGCTGGCTCACGCAGCCTGGAGGCCCTCAAGGATGGCGAAATATGTGCCTGGAAATGGCACGCAGCGGGCAAGCACACGCTGAACCTGTTAGCCTCCCAGCCTGCTAGCTGACGTCCATCCCGTCCAGTAGGCAGGCGAGGTCTGCAGTGCTTTGAGACGTTGGCTGAGGAATGAGAGCGGAGGAACAGGCATGAGGCAATTAAGGAAATCTCAGAAAATGTGAAATTAGATATGAAATCGGTCCGAGAGCAGATCGGTGCAAGCTGGTTGAAGCGAGAAGCTGAGCCAGCCCCGGGCTCGGCAGCTTTGTAGAGCGATGCCTCTGTGCAGAGGAGCCAGCCCTGCCTGGCAGTTCCAGCGCGTAAAATCCAAATGCAGCACGAGTCACAGCTGCCTCGCGTGCTGCCCTGTTCCCCTGCCTGCAGGCTGGCAGCACCGTGCGTTAGATGCAAAATGTGCTAGAACGGAGCCCAGGGGCTGTTAACCTGATTCAGCCGCTCTCAGGTGCCAACCTCAGGGCATAAAGAGGCTCCACAGGGAAGGAAAAATCAAAGAAGCTTGAGGAAAAAAGTAAATTTGTTTTCAGATGGGACATAAGCGAGGGCAGACTGGCAATGTCTGGTCTTGGTATCAGAGTATTACATCAGGTCTCTGAATCAGTGTTTACCACGGGATGATGTATTTAATATAGGTTATTGCAGGGAGCTAATATTAGCCAGTTGCTAACTGTGTGTTCAGAAGAGAAAGAAAACACTTTTATTCCACCGTGTCTTCAGTTTCCAGCACGTCAATGCTCTTTCAGTTTACTTTTAATGTTAAAGTTTGAGTGCCAAGGGGAATACTTTATCCCCCAAAGAGGAGCATCTACAGCAGCAAACTGTAGGATAATAATACATCAATTTCAAATTGGCAACAGCACACTAAGTAAAAACAAGGTGCTGCTCTTTCCAACGCGCTGATTTACAGTATATCAAACCTGACCCTGTCTGCGCTTTCCCTGCAAAAGGAAGTGATTATCTGCTTAAAGCCATTCACTAAAACACATAGCTAGGAATTTTAGGTGCAATATTCTGTATTTCAATTACTCTATAAAAGTGGCTTGCCTGAGTCCCTAAATTATTCAGGCTGTGTTTTGCCATAAAACTGCCAGCGCTCATTCAGTGCCGAGTCCTACCCGGGGCTGGGGGGGGAGCAGGGGGACACGGCTCGGTGCAGGGGGTGCAGCATGCAGCGAGTGGAGCTGAGCAGGGGATGCGGCCCCAAGCTGGCACCGGGCACCCACTCGCCAGGGCCAGGCCGGGTTTCGCCACGTTAAAAGGTAACACATATTTTAAAGACACGGTTATCTAAAAAATATCAGGCTTATCTATTTTGATCATTTGAAAGGCACAGGTCTGAAAAATTGACATTCTAGAGGAAGGGTTTATTCTTTATCATGTTCATGTTAGGATATTATGATGCTTTTCTTATCAGTCTATTAAAGTCTCTCTAGCTTGATGTCAGCTATGCTCCTTGCCAGTGCATCCAACCATCCACAGACTCCTGATGTTTCTGCCTCTCCACTACAAGGTCATGGACTGCAATGGTAGCATAGTTGGAAAACTACAGCTGTCACTTTTCAAGGCGCTTTAAGCAATGGTGATTCAGTTCACTCCGATTAGCAAATGTACGTTGCTTCTCACTTTGAAAAGTGCAGAATAAAAACTTTTAGAGAAGGTAGATTAGATCCATAAGATAAAAAACTTTAAAAAGACCTGGCCAGATTCCGAAAGGGGAGTGTTGATTAGCTCAGCACCAAGGGCGACATCCTGCAGAAGGGACGTTTCCAGCAGCGCCGCGATGCTGCGCTCCCTCCCAGCGCTCTGCGTTCATGTTTCCTGCAGGCCGCCGTCCTCGGCTGCAGCTTGTCCCTCGCCCACGTTGCCGAATCCATAGCCAGCAGCTGTAGTTAGTGGCGAGGCAATTGCCATTTGAACTGCAACCCGTGTGAAGGAGAAAATGGCTTTATGGTAACCGTGGTGGGCAGCGCAGGGAAGAGTGCAGGAAGCATCGGTGCCGTGCTGCTGAGCTCCGGGTGTGCGGTGAACAGCCGCAGAGCCTTCGAGCTATCAACGTAATGTGTTTCTACAGCGATATATTCAGCCTCTGTGTTCCAAACAGATATACTTTCCTATCTCAGAAGTACAAATCTGTTGTTATCAGCTGCATCAGACTTCTCCTTCAGAGTATTGTTCCAGTATCAGTTATACGAGTGTTGTGGTGTTATTAAAGATGTTAGAAAATATTCAAAGCTGTGCTTTGCTCTTCTTCTCTTTCAAACTCAGGCCCAAGTGGAGTTTTCCAATGCCAGATTTCCGTGCTAGGAACACAGCCCCAGAGTCCCCGCCACAGGGAAACCTACGACCGCAGGCAAGGTGGCAGTGCTACAGCAGCAGATCACAGAAAGGCTCCATCTAATTGCACTTTGTTTTGCGTAATACATTCCCAGGTCTCAGCTGATGCTCTTTGAATGAGATTCCCAAGTGCCTGATTTCATATTTGTTAGAACCATGTAGATAGGGGAGCGAGCGTGTCTGACCGCCCTGCATCCCATTAGCGCAGGAAAGCTTCAAAGACATAATTTCCAAAGTGGTGCCGAACGCATGGGGGAGCGGAGTCCCTGGCCAGGAGCTGACGGCTGTGCTTGCACGCTGCTGTTCGGTGCCAGCAGATGCAGAGTTGAAAGCTAGGGCCAAAACCTGGCTCTCCCTGGGGAGCTGCCGGAGGACGCCTTCGCCCCCAGGGTGCTGCCAGAGCCCCTGTCCCGCTGCAGCTCCAGGGGGGCCCCGGCACTCTGAGGAGCACCAGCCGGTGCCGTGGGGCTGCCCTTAGCTGGATCCAGCCCTGTGTCCCTCTATGGGGTGCTCCAGGAGCTGGGGTGTGCAGGAGGGATTTACATGGAGAGAGCTGGACTCCTGGAGTAGGCGGTGGTGATCATCCACCAGCAGCAGCCTCCTGCCCACAGCACTTGGTGTAGTTATGAAAAACTTCTTTACAACCCAGGAGAGTGCTCAGGGCAGCTATTAGAGCGTAATCAATCAGTGTCAAATAAAAGCCATCAGAATATGACTAAGAGTCTGATTGCCTGTAACCAATATAATTAGACAGTGAGGATTTTCTTTCTTTTCCTCTTCTTTAAAAAGGCTAAAAGCCTCCAAAATTGGAGCTAATATCCTGTGTCTGGAGCAAGGTGAATTCACATTTGACCTATTGTTCAAATAAAAATTCTCCTCAAATCCAGTCCAGCTCAGAGACTGCAATCACAGCAGGGACTTCAGCACAGACCTACCTGAAGAACACTAAAAAAATATAATCTCTAAAATTTGTTTTCGTTTAGTATGCACAATCAAGCAGATTTCAAGGGTGATGGGGCAGGGAGAAGGTCTTCGTCTTACTCATTAATCACCACAGCGCGAGCAGCGTTTGTCCCAGAATAGGTGAGTATCACACTGAAAGCGTTTGCTAAATAAAGTCATGTGTGCATCAACAGCACGGCAGAGAAGGTCAGGACAAAGTGGGTCGGAGCAGGCGGGAGGAGGCTGGCAGCAGGTCCCCATCCCTGTCCCCGCCGTGGCCCCACAGGCACCCACAGCATCGCGGCACGGAGCCAGGCTGATGGGCAGGCGCAGGGCAGCTGTGAGCACGGGGGCCCTGATGGGAAAAAATCGCACCTGTTGGCCGGCTTCCTGGCACCGACAGATAGCCCCGTAATGAAGCAGGAGAAGGAGGGTGAGCTGCTGAAAACCTCCCACAAGTGAAACAGGAAAATCAGCTCCCTGGCTCAGCTCTGCTGGTGGCACACGCTGTCAGGTCCCACCTGGGAAGCCCTGGGCTGGGATGCAAAGCCTGGCAGTGCTGCGTTCAGCAGCAATGGCAGCAACAGAGATCTGTATTGTCTGCTTCTTCCAGGCTCAGAATCAAGGCTTAGGCTTAAGGGCTTTCCCTGTGATGATGCGAGGGCAGCTGAAGCTCCTGGCTCGGTTCTATGGGAACTGGAGAGCTCGCATGGCCCTGGCTGAGGACTCGCAGGGACAGAGGTGTGGGCACCCCCTGCACACCTTGCCTGCGCTCCTGGTAGGAACCCTGTCTTCTCTGGGGGCTTTCGGAAGCAAAGGACGAGGCTTAAAATGCAGCCCCACGATGCTGCCATGGCACGCAGGTTCTTGTGGCCAGAGCCCAGCGCTCGAGGGGCAGGCACTGCCTTTCCCAGCTGATCCCTGTGTGGGAGTCAAAAGTGTCCCGTATCAAAGCGGTCTTTTTGCCTCTCTAATACCATTGCACTGATTTCCCCAGGCTGACAAAAGTAGGCCATGTTTCCATATTCCCTGTCGCTGCTTATCTGTCGCCTCTGTGTGTCCAAATCCTCTTTCCATTTATATTGACTTTAATGAACTGCTGCTGTCCCGCGATGCCAGCTCCAGCAGAGGAGCGGTGCTGCCGTGCCCACCCTCGCCATCCCACACCACGTGCTGCATGGGATTATTGGCTTCTTAGTTTTAATTAACAGAAACTTTTAATTTTGAACCATTGTGTTAGCCTCATGCTCTTTAAAGGCTCTCAGCTTCCCCACATGCAGACGGTCACCAGCCAAATCCCATTTCAGCCTGCAGGGTGAACATTAAGCACACTCGCACAGCTGTCACGTACATTATTAGGTCTCAGATGGGTTTGGAGAACCTTGGATTTGAGTTTTTTTCAGGTTCACCCCTCTGTGTGAATTAGAAGAAACCCAGCCTGGGCTCCCTCCTCTGCTCTCTCGTTGCCACCCTCTGGGGCGGTGCTGCCGGTCCCAGCCGAGCTGGCTGCCACCAGGCTGGCTGCCAACGCAGACACTCAGCACCATGCTTGAGTTCCCTGTCACCTGCCTCCCCCCAAAATTAGGTGCAAACCAGATCCTCAGCGATTCCCTCCTACCTCCTACCACATTCAGAGCCGGCTCTGGGAGCGTGGCTGTCGGGATCTGCGCACCCAGCCCCAGCACATTCGGCACCCTCGCGCAGGGGCTGCCCCTGGCAGGTCCTTAAGGCCACGTCTGTGGTCGGCACACACCGACTTTGCAACCCAGCAAGGTTTTCCCAGGAGCTTAATTGCAGGTCCATGGCAATTATGAACTTGTCTTTCCGCTAACGCCATCTCCCTACTGCCCTCCCTCACTTACCAGCACATGGAAATTTTCCAGTGGAACCAAAGGCCGGAGTTACGGTTGTTATCCTGGATTCGTAGAGGTGAGGCATGTGGCTTTCTGCCTGCTTAGCCACATTATCTGCCTCTGTTTCTTTTTCATCAGTTATTTGATGTTTTCCTCCTGTCGCTGTGCCTTTAAGGTGACCTGCGGAGGAAACAAACAAATGGGGCTCTCATTATTTTTTCTGTTTTTCTTCACTACTTGAACATTTTATTGATCCGTCTCTTCCTCACCTCATTCTTGCTGCTTTGTCATGGTGGTTGTGCCTATGGTTGTTTGGGGAAGGTTTATGGTGGGAAAGGCCAAGAAACTTTCCAGCTGCACTTGTGGTGAGGGTGAGCAGATCCCCCAGGGGCTGGCAGCAGCAGGGTCCCCTGAAGGAGCTGAGCACTGGGGGGAACGAGCCGCCAGCCCCAACTTCTTGCCTCGTTGCACCTCCAGGATCTTTTACTTGGCAGCTTTCATAGCCCAGCCCACGGGCTGGCCCCATGCACCCCTGGCTTGCAGCCACAGGCAGGGGGCCGGGCAGGGCTGTGCCCACCTGTGCCGAGCATCGCCGGCGGCTACAGCCTCAGCCGTGCCTTCGAGCTGCTCTATTTTCCTAAACACTGAGCAATTAAAAAACAAAAAACACAGAGAATGGAAGTAATTCCCACTTACTAGAAAGGACCTGCTGGAATTCATAATGGGAAGAAGACATTCAACAGATGTGCATTAGCATAATGTGGAAATCATGTGAAGCACAATGCTATTTTTCTCCCCATGCCACTTACAGTAAGCGGTGCTTCCCTCCCCTCTGCTTCCCAGAGCTCAGGTTTTTCTAGCAAAAGGGAGATTTAGAATAAATAAACCCAAGCAACTGTGGGGCTGAAAGTCCTGGTGAAGTGATCACAAACCTTTTTTCCGCTGATCTCCAGCATGGGAACAAACCAGCTTAAAGTAAAGCGTGAGAGGCTTCCTCCGGAGGTGGGACACGTGGGCAGGCTCCCGCCAGAGCCCCCCCAGCTCCTGACATTTCTCTTCAGGCTCTGGCATTTGTTTTAATCCATGCAGCTTTCACATCTACCTCTGGGGATTAACAAGCAAAGGAGAGAGCCATCAGCACGTAAAGATGAATTTACCCCGAGCAGGAGCCCCTGCTGCCAGCACAGCCCACGGGGCTGCCCGGTGAAACACTGGTCGCTGCGCCCCAGCTTGTGCCGAGCACCTGAAATGGATTTTCTCCTCAAACACATCTGGGAGACTTTTACTTGTAAAAATTCTGGGGTATCTTCCTGGATGAAAGATTTTTCCAATTTCCCTGCTAGAAGCTGTGGCTGACAGTTCCTCTCGGTTCCGTCTGACCAGCCAAACACCTGATGTCTGTAAAACAGGGACGTCCCTCCACAAATAACCCCTCCCTGTCCCCAGCCAGCATCGCTGCAGGGCCAGTCATGACCCACATTTTGGGGACCAGGGGACTGCTAGGCAGGAGGCAGCGAGGGCAGCGCCACATTCAGGTGCTTCCCTTCCCCGTGCCGAGCTGGAGGCAGCAGTGTGCAACTGGCCTGGCACAGTCCCGGGAGTGGGTGCCCAGTGGGACCCGGTGGGGCCAGCTGTGACATGGACCGGGAGCAGAGGGAGCTGCAAGGGGGTACCCAATAAAAGGAGGGTGAGCTGTCCAGGACAGCCCTAGGTGCTGGCAGGAGGGCAGGGCGTGGGTGAGGTCGGGGTGATGTGATGCTCGATCCTTTGGCTGTTTGCTCAGAGCAAGGTGGCTTCTGCTGGGTTGTGGCTTGTAGCTCTGATTTGGTTCGAGGCTGTGCCACAGCCAAGCAAAGACCTAGGCTGAGCTCACAGGACACACTGCTGCCGAGTGCCCCTTGGGTCCGTGCTGAACCTGAGCAAGAAGTGCTGCTGGGCAGGCTCTGGTGCCTCTCGGTCCTGGTAGGTATTGCCTGTGGTTCAAGGCTGTGTCTGGCACTGGCTTGCAGCACCCCTTGAGTCACCCCCAGCTGAGCCATCAGGTCTGGCTGGGGGTGGCTCATCCGTGTGTGAAGGATGCACGCACACACGTGTGTACACACGAGCACACGCGTGCCCACAAGGGCCTGCAGCAGGTCCCAGTGAGCTTGCACTGCAAAGCGAGACAAGGCAAGGCAGCCGCTTCCCAGCCCTCTCCTGGCACCACCCGCGAGACAGACAGATGGACAGACAGACAGGCTGCTCTGCGCTGCTGCCCAGGCTCCACCTGGGAGACGGACGGACAGATGGACAGGCAGCCCACCACGCGTCAGGGCAGCCGGACGGGCAGACAGCCTCCCCCCCGTCCCCGCATCCACCTCCTCCGGCGCTGCCGGCTGCGCATCGTCTGCCCGCAGGCTCCATCTTGTGGAAAATCCGCGCCCGGGGGTGCGGAGCAGAAGCCGCCCTTCGGTGCGGGGTCCGCGAGGGTCTGCGTGGCCGGAGGGACCCCCCTGGGCTGGCGATGCCGGCACCGAGCCGGCACCCGGCTCCTTCATCTGCTTCTCTGTGCTTAATAACACATTACGTCCCTGTACGGTTACTCCGAGAAATAAATGTGGTGGAATTTATTTCAACAGATGGAGGACAATTTTCTTCTAGTCATTTAACTGACACATCATGCACCTCCCTTCGCCAGTGTCCCTGTGCAGCAGATAATTTATATGGAGAGCAGGTGTATTATGCCGTGTTCATCCTGCCCGCTCCGTTACAGATAGAATTTATCTCTCCCCATTTAGGGGAATTTAGATTCAGCAAACAGGAAAAAGGAATGTAAAGTGGTGGCGGGTCCCGCTGTGCCATAACAGATAGCGGTGCCTCAGCCGGTGGCGTGGCAGCACCGGGCTCTGCTCCCGCTGCCCCAGCACCGGGTGCTGAGCACCTCGGGGTGCTCTGCTCTGCCCCGGCTCTGCTGCTGCGGCTCAGGGCACTGCTTCTGCTGCCAGGGCAGAAAAACAGTGGAGAGGCCGCCCTGCACCTCTCCACTGCACTCTACATAGTATTTTCGCTGTTGAGGGGTGCAAAAGGACAGGCAGTGAGTGCTGCCCCCCTCCAGCAGCAATGGCGAAGGGCAGCTGCACCTCGTGGACATGAACCCCGGCCCTTCCCGTTGCAGACTCCGTGTCACATCGGTTCAGGGGAGTTTGGAAGGAGCAGGGCAGGGGCCCTGCCAAAAACCAGTGCTGTAAGATAAAACTGGATGTTTTTCAGTGTGCCGGATGTTCAGCTTCCAAGCCCTGCTGAGGTTTATTTACCATATAATGTGACACAGTAATTTCCCTGTATATAACTTAATGACACATTAGCAAAGAATTAATCCAGCCTGCAGAGCTGCCCAGCACAACCTCACCAAGTCTGGCCGGGTGCACTGGCACGGGGTCTGAACTTCCTCCTAGCATTCACCGTGGGGCTGAGGAAGTGCTGGGGTATGTGGTTGGAAACTGCAGCGGGTAAGAAAACAAGATACACAAAATTCTCAAGAGCACATCCAATTTCCACTCATTAAGCTGTAATTTCCATCATTTTAATGACATAAAAGGCAGACAAATGGTGAGTATACTCCTGCTTGTGCCTTTTCTCTTAATTATTAGTCCTTTGCATGGGCTAGTTTGCAATGAATCAGCGTTTAAATAGTGTTCAATCGGAACATGT
The DNA here is from genome assembly GCF_013377495.2 of Cygnus atratus. Taxonomy (NCBI): domain Eukaryota; kingdom Metazoa; phylum Chordata; class Aves; order Anseriformes; family Anatidae; genus Cygnus; species Cygnus atratus. The sequence goes on along the minus strand of NC_066382.1, from coordinate 821,051 downwards.
TCTGTTTTATTTGAATTATCTTGTTGGCCGATCATTCCCCAGAACATAATAAAACAAACATTAATTACTACTTCAGCGGGTGTAATCTTCTTGAAAGCACTCAACAATACTCAAATGCCATTGTATCCTCATGCTCCACACTTTAAGGAGCCTCGGCAAACAAACTCCTCCAGCACTTGGGATGCGCAAACAGATCGCACGTTGGCCGCTGCGCACAGCAACTTCAGAAAAGTTTGGAAAACACATGTGTGCACGAAGGGAAAAGCAGCTCCTGGTGTCTGAAGGTGGCGGAAGGTCCTGCAGATGTGAGTGTCCGTGGGGTGGTGCAGGGGAGGCTCAGGGGCGGCAGCAGGCATAGGCCAGCCCTCACCACCTGCCGGGCTCCAGGCAGCAGAGAAGGCAGCGCAGCCACAGCTGTGCGGGCAGTTGTGCTTCGGCTTACACAAGGCTCGTTTGGGTCTTGCCTCTATCAATTTGGAGCATTTTATGTATATATAAATGGCAGCTCCTAATCTCATCTTAAACTTCCTGATGGCATTTCCAGCACTTTTGCAACCGTGGCTATGAAAACACCCCGAGTTTCACACATCTGCCAGGGGATGCCCGAGAGCCGGGTGCCGCAGCTTGTGTAAATGCTAAAACCGGACCTGAGGTCTTGGGATGGCTGACACAGTCCGTGGTGCCCCCCCAGCACTGCCCACCAAGGATGCTCTCCGCTCCCACACCCACCCCAGCAGAGCCGTGCTTTGGGGCCAGGCTCTCAGAGCAAAGCTGCAGGAACTGGAAATACGTGGTAGCTGACATACAGGTCTGCTAGGAAATGGTGGTGGAGATGGATGTGAAAGCCAGCTACAGGGGGAGCACAAAGGTTTTGTCTAGGAGGAAAGGAGGAGATGGGCCATCCCAGCCCCAGCTGCAGGTGGGGGTACTCAGCCGGGGGCACTCAGCACATAAAAGGCTGCTGCAAAGCCCTAGAGGGCTTTTGGGACAGGGAAAGATGGGTTACTTGTGTGAGTGCTGCTTGGCTTCCTTCAACCCTCTGCTGCTGCAGCTCCTGTGTGCCTTGCACACCCAGGGCCTCTCCTCTCTGCCTCTGGGCAGGCTTTGCTGCTTGTGCAGTGGTGCATGGGGCAGCCAGGTCCCCAGGGAGCAGGAGAAAGGAGGTTCCAGCAGCAGCGAGCTCTGGCCTCAGTGCCCTGAGCCTCCCGCAGTTTTGTCTGACTGGTGATGGAGCAGGAGGTTTGTGTGCCAGGCAGCTGCCCAGCACGGGCAGCACTGTGGGACTCTGCATCGCCCACCTGGGGCTTCCAGGTACTGGGGGTCCTGCACAGAAATGTGGGGGTGCAGAGGGGAGAGGGGAAGGTGGTCCCCATCCATGGGCTGGGGTGGGAGGATGGTGTGGTGCTGTTATTTTCTGTGCCTGTTTCCTGCACTGGTGGTTGAAGGAATGTGCTCAGTGAGGGGCCCTCAGGCGTGGGGGAGGATCAGATCTCAGCTCTCGGTACCCTTCTGCCACGCTGACTTGGAGCAAAGCAGCGCTCATCCGTCTAATTAGGAGCAGTGCTTCTGGCAGTCAAGCTTCTTCCTCTCAGGAATAAGTGGGTTTTCTTCGCAGCTGCACCTCCTGAGAGCGTTTTAAGTATTTCCTGCCAAGAGCCCTGCCTGTGGCAGGCACAGCCCCATGGCTTTCCCTATAGGTCCTGGCTGAGGGCTCTGCCCACCTCAATCAAAGTGACCTCTGCATCGGGTGGGCTGCTCCTGGCCCACGGGTGCCAGGAGGCTGGGGACAAGCCCTGGCCATGGGTGATGACTGCTACACCAGCCAGCTGGGGGACCAGCCCCCACTGGGGGTCTAGATTCCCCACAGCTAACCGGGGGGCTTGGCTCAGGGCGACCCAGCGGAGTTACAGCCTGGGGGGAGGGAAGAGAAACATCTAAACCCAGGCAGCAGCGTGATGCTTTTCCAGCCAGTTTAAGTTCAACATTGTTAGACATTCCTCCCACACATATTGAGATATGAAAATGTTTTGGCAAGGTCTTTCCTGGCAGCGCTGCTGCCTCTGAAGCTGCTCCCACCTCCTGCCAGCCCCTTCACCTGCAGGAACTCAGCCATTTGGGTCTTCTCTGGGAGTTACTCAAAGCTTGAAAAAGGAGGGCAATTTGCCTTGCCCATAGCCCTGCTGCCAGCTGCAGTGCATTTCTAAGAGCATCTCTGCATTTCATTAGATGCAAAGCTTCTGTCTGAGAGAAATCAATTGCAGCCTGAATCTTAAAGACAAAAATCAATTGTGAGTCCGCTTTCCAAGCGTTGGCTAATATGCATAGGCTAGTGCAGCCTCCAGTTCCAAAGGGACCATTATAGGCTTTCATGTCAGGCATCCACAAGAAATAAAAATCAGATATGAAAGCAAAAAAAAAACAAACAAAAAACAGGATTTTCTTTGGGGTTCGGTTACATAAGAAGCTGTTTATTGTCAATGAAGGAATGTGCCCCAAGTATGATGAAAAATACATCTTCAATGCAGGTTTCCATGGAGAACTCTGGAATCAACTCATTTTCTGGTGTACCTACATGAGTGCAGGTACCTGCTGGAAAGATAAACATCTCGGGGATTCCAAAATACTCAGCAATGTTGCTTTAAAACTGCTTTGAATTTGTGCAGGAAAAGTAATGTAAGGAATTTAAATGTTTTAAATGAGAATTGTTTGGTGTGGCTTCATTAATCCTTAAGGGCCCCTTCCAACCCAAACCTTTCTGTGACCAGCATCCCCAAGGGGCCGTGCGTTCCCTGGCCATCAGCACTCCCCATGGGCAGGCCAGGAGCAGCAAGGAGAGTCCCTGTCCGGGGCTGGGAGAGGGAGCAGATCTCTGGATAGAGCCATATGTTGTCAAGTTAATAAAAGGCCCTGGAAAGCATAAATCCTCTGTATGCTGGCTGTTAGCCCAGGTGCATAATTTGCTTGCTATTGGGGGGGAACAGACAGCATCTGTACAGCTCCTGTATTGTAAGCTAATGAAAAAACCCACAATGAAGTGCTCCATCCTCCGAGGGCCGAGGGAATTCAGCTTCCTGTCAGAGCCATTATTTGTGCTGGAGGAGAGCCGGGGAGGCTCAAACTGGCCTCATCCTGCTCTCTGCAGCCGGAGGAGATGAGCATGGGCTGGAGCAGTGTGTCCCCTGCCCCCGGGGAGTGAGCTGAGACCTCCACCTGGGGGGCACGGGGAGGGGAAGGAGCTGCCCCTGCGTATGGGGAGCTGTCCCCTTCCTGCTGCACGCAGAGGGCTGCGAGCACATTGCTGCAGGGTGCTGCAGAAAGAAAAAGTTTTGAATGCGTCAAAAATGTCACGGGATAAATGCAGCGGAGGGAGTGGGGGGTGGAGGCAGTGAGGTGGCGTTAGGGGATGCCTTCGCTCTGACCCAGCAATGGCCCTGGGCATACTGGGGCTGTGGATTTATTCTGAGAAACTTTTTTTAATCAGTGAAATAAATTCTCAATGACCCACCTGAGGCTTGGAACGAAGAGGGAAGCTATTGTTTGTGTGGCTCAACCGTAATGCAAAGCTATTGCCTTACTTGTTTGCGAACCTGAAAATTCAGACATACACAAATTAATGAGTATTATTATAAGCCTCATTAAAAGAACTGTTCTTTAGGGGGAAACATCTTCCCCAATATAACCACTGTGTTCTGTTTGCTCAGCTATTAATTGATGGCAAACTGTGAAATTCTCAATTTCATTATGATTAACTCATGAAGCCTGTGAGCTGCTAGCTGGTCACCCGCCTGGTTTAAGCAAGCAATTATGGCTGGGTGCTGGGTGGGGAGCGGTGCCTGCAGCTCAGTGGTGCTGGGCATCGCTGCTGGGCACAGACCTTGTGTGCGGTGCAGACTGGAGCAACGGGTTGCAGAAGCCTGGCACTCACATCCTTTGGCACTTTTTTCCTTGCACCAGCCCCGCTGCAAGCTTGGTAACTCAGGGGATTTGGCCGGGGGTCTGGGCAGGCTGTGCTGGCCTGGCAGTGTGTTTGTGCTGGAGGGTGCAGGATCTGCCATCCCCCTGTGTGTGTTTGCAGAGGGAGAGCTCGCACCAGGCGCTCACCAGGCCCAACAGCCCCAAATCCCGCTGTTTAGGCTCCTGCTTGTCTCTAACGAGCGTCCTTGCTTGGGAGTCATGAGCGCTTGCTGTGAAGAGGACAGCTGTATGCATCCGATGCGGAATGAATTCATTTCACTTCCCACAGCTCCAGCAAAGATGCCAGACTTCTTAGGGAAATAAATACCACACTGATTTTTTTTTTCATCCTTATGTGGATTGATCCAATACAAGTGTTCATCCTCTCCTTAAGTAGAGAGCCAGCGCTGCATCTCTAAACCTCATTTTGCCTTTTGCCATTAGATTATATTAAAAGGGCTTTCATGTTAACTCTAAAGTAGGTGCTTCTCATTCCAGCCACATCTTCTTTATCACCAGATTCTTTACTCAGAGCAAGAGCTTTGCCTTGTGTACAGAAGGAGAAGGCATCTCGGTTGCTTGCCGTGCAGATTTTGGACACCTCAAGCATGACGGTGCTGCAGCCTCTCCCAGCAGTGCTGGCAGCTCCTCGCCCCTCGCTGCAGCTGGTGCCACAGGCTTGTGAGCTGCTCCTGCCTCCCCCTGGGAATTAGCATCACCCGCAGGGGTGATCTGCACGCTGGCTTGTCCAAGTCGTGCTCGTTTTGAGCCTGAGATGCGTGCTTGTTATCACTTGCCTGTCTCTAATAAACTTAGAGGTGCTGAAAACCGAGCTGAGTGTGGATTCTTCTAATTGCAAGTCATCGGCAATTACCTCTGAGGAAAAGGCTTTGCTGTCCTTGCCAGTGTAAATTGCCCAGGCTTTCTGAAGGCACACACAGAGGCACAGTGCTTCTGCAGAACTGGGATGGGGCTCTGCCTGCCAGCCACGCCACGGTGCCTTTTGATTAGAAGCATTAATCTTATTCTTGGGAACAGGGAGAAAAGGTGGGCTCCCACGGCGTGCCCTGCAGCCCCTGGTGGTGCTGTGGCACTGACCCATGCCTGTGGCACCAGCTACAGGCAGAAGGAGCCACAAACTGGGGGAGCAGGGAGATGGGACCTGCCCTGACCACCTGCAATTAAACTGAGGAGGAGGAGAAGGGGTGGGAGCTGCTCAGCAGTACAGAAATACCAGACCAGTCTTATCCATACCCTGCATGCCTGGGAATACCAGGGCGATGTCTGGCCTGCTCCCCATCTAAAGTCCTGAGCAGATTTTTTTTTCCACAGTAGATGAAAAAACTCAATTTTCAAGAAGTGCATCAAGCCCTTAATTGGGATTTTAATTCCTAAATGGCAGTGGGTACAGCAAAGGCTGGCTCCCCGGGCTAATGCATCCTTGTTATTAGAGAGCAGATACCCCTTGAATGGAGAAGAGGCTGCGACATTTGCATAGCAATGAGGCATTCTGGCAGCCCAAGAACCAAAGTTGATTTTCTTTTGCAGCTAAAAGCAGACATGAGTGGTACTTATTAATTTGAGTCCACCTCTGAATGCACTTAACGATTCAAGTTCAATTAGTTTTCAGAGTGCCCAGGTAGGAAGTAATCATTAAAAACATGTAAATTAAGTTACTGGGGAGCTTAATAGATTAGTCATTGACTTTCTAGCTTATGTTGGCTCTTAACCTTCAGCTTAAATTAATCACCAACAATTTCTCCAAACTGGCTACAAAGGACAGAGCCAGGGGCTGCGGCATGGCCGGACAGGAGCCCACCTCGGACCCCCCCCCCCAGGTGGAGGCTCGCTGCTGCCAGCACCTGGCGAGCTGCAAAGCCCACCCCAGGGCTGCCTTTTTGGGGGGGGTTGGCCCCGGGATGTTCTGCTCCCCCGGCACTGCCAGGCCCTGCCTGCATCCAGAGCCCCAGAGTGATTTACCATATGTGGGAACGATCGCTTTATTAGCTTATGAACAGCAGTGTGTATTTGGCTAAGTATCACAGGGATTAACTACTTCTAAGTGCAAGTCTCTGGGTTTTCCCACCGACATCTCTTTTGCTGGGTTACTTTCCCTCTGCGTATCGCTACGTGAAGGAAAAATAGGTACTATTATCCTGTAATAACATGCAACCCTTCCTGCCTGGATAACGGAATCTGCTACAACCGGCATAAATAGGAGTACATTTGAAATCACTGGGAGACTGCCCTGTGGAAGGTGGGGTCAGCTGGGGCAGCGCGAGCCCCTCGCTCTGTGGGATGGGGGGGAATGCCCCGGTGCTGCTGCCCCACTGCGGGCAGCGAGTTCATAAAAAAGGGAGAAAGAAAGAAAGATCTTCGAAAAAGATATCAGGCTGTGAGCATTTGGGAAAGCTATTTCTAAAATTGCAATTACCAGGAAAGAGAACAAATTACCACTTCAGGGACTGTCACACGTGGAGAATCAGAGCTTTGGGAAATAATCAGAAAAATATATTCACAGAAGTGCATTATTTATATTGAAACATGTTAAAGTAAAGGTCACAAGGAGAAGCTGAAGATTAGTAATAGGAAAATGCAAGGATCACTTTACTGCCGTAATGATTATGGTCCGTTTTGATTATGACTGCATTAGTCACGAAGACTTATGTCACCATGGATTAGCATCCAGGCACTGGCTCCCAGGAGTTAATGGGGGGACATGTCCTCGCACACCCCTCGGCAGCGTGTCCGCGGGTCCCTGCCCCGGGCCGGATCCTTGCACCAGTGGCACCGTCCCCAGGAGCCCTTCAGCAGCCCAAGGGACTGGGGAGCTCCCCCCTCCTCACGCCCCTCCAGGAGGCCCCAGCTCGGAGCAGTGCTTGCCCCTCTCTCTGCAGAGCTTGCCACAGCTCCTGGAGACGTTGCACGTTTGTTTGGTTTGTGGTTACTGCTGGTATTAACCATCTTTAACAGGTTTTGAGCATGGAGAGTTTTTCTCCAAACGTAGCAGTGGCCGTGCACTGTGCGGTACAGTGGAGCTGTTAATTGCCTTCTGTTTCAAGCCTTTCAGATACTGCTGCTTCTAAGTTAGCGGTCTTTTTCCTCCCCTTTTATTATCATAGATCATTTTTAATACCAGGCCAACCTGTCAGGCTTCCCCTGGCTCCATCTAAGCTGTTACAAGGGACTTAAAACAGCTCCTCCTGGGCACCACAAAAGCCTGTAGCAGGAAAGGGCGCTGAGGATGTCTCCAGAGAACCTCCCAAGCCAGATCTGGGTGATGAGCAGTGCTGGGGAGAGCCAGGGGCTCGTGGCTGCCCCCATCCTTGCACATCCTCTGCTGGGTACGAGCAGCTGGGCTGTGCCACAAGACAGACCCAGCAAGGTTCAGCTTCACCAACAGGTGAAGGGTGTCACATCGTCTTCCCTTGATCACAAAGTGCAAGAGCAGCCTTGACAAAATATCTGCGGTTTATAAGCAGGAAAAATAGGATTGATTTACTCTAGCTGCATCTCAAAGCATGAAGTGGCACTTTTACACTTGTATCAACCTATTAGACATCTGAAGGCATCAGCGCAGCCCATTTCATTTTTAAAGACGTACAAAATGCTTAGAAGAAGCCATTTGACATCCCCATTCTGGGAGTTATGATAGTGTGCTGAAAATAATACAAATACATCAGAAGTGTTAAGTCTACTCATTTTAGACCCCATTTTCCATTCGAGTTGTGTCAATATGCTGCTGGAGAGCTAATAAGTGTTGCTCTGTAATTTTTCTATATGTCACGGCTGTTGGAGATGCTGCCTGTGGACAGGGCGCCTAAACCAAAGCAGCAGTTGTGTGCTGTGCTGTCAGAGCAGGAGCCCACATTGCAGCAGCCCCTCACCCGATGAGCCCTGCTCTGCAGCCCGGGCATGAGAGCTCTCCTCTGTGTCACTGGTTTGGGACCTGCTGCAGCACCCTCCACCAAGAGCCTTTTCCAGGTCAAGTAGCCTTTGCTGCTAGGAGGACGACAGGCACTTCAGGAGAGGTTTCCTGCTGTTCTCTGGAGCTGGGCTGCAGTCAGAGACTCTGACATTGGTGCCCCATGCTTTCCAAGTCTCCGCAGGGACACGGGTTATGCCCCTTACATGTCCAAGAGCAGAGCAGAGTACATCACCTGTGGGCACCCTGGCTGTGTGCTGGCCATCTCCCACCCTCCGTCCCCGGGGCTCTTCTCTCCAGATCCAGCCGCAGCTCCTCGCTGGAAATGCTTGCAACTTTTAATGGTATTAATCTGTCACTGAGTGCCAGAGGGGAAAGAGACTGTCTGCTTCTCTGGACCACTGTAGCTGCGTATTGAGTAGTGCCGGCACTGATTTATTAGTGATGAGATTTCACCAGCTCCCAGCTACTGACAAATGGCCACAATTTTAGCCCCTTAACTCCCCTCCCCCCAATCAATACCTCTTAATCAAATCCAATTGCACCAAATTAAATTAAAGCATCCGAAATAACCCTGAAGTAAAGGAATGAAGGTGAGCCCTGCTGGGAGGAGCTGCCCTGGGCCGGAGGTGTCAGCCTCTACACAAACCCGCTCCCCACAGAGCACTCCGGTGCCTCATCATTCTGCATTTCCCTGCCGCTGGAATGGGAGCAGGAGGCTGTGCAGAAGGGAATCGGGAGAGGGGACAGAGGTGGGCTGGGCACCTGCCCACGGCATGGAGAGCTGGCTGCTCCACGCGGTCACCAGATTTACCTTCCTGAACTCAGGTGGTGTTCGTGAAAGTTTTCTGAACAGAGAGAAAAGCTGGACAACTCATTTAATTACATTTTAATTACAATTTAATTAGGGGTTTTTAAGATGTCCTGTAGCCAAGGACTGCTCAGGCAAAAAGTTTATATCCCCAGGACTGGATGTGTCCAAGTAACACGCACAGGCAGCAGAAGGGCTACACGTATACTTCGGGCATACAGAGCTAGTAGCATTTCTTTCTGTGGTGTCTGGCTCTCCACCAGCAAATCCGACAAGCCGCACGGAAGTTGTTGGCTGCGGGGGGACTTCCCACCTCTTTCTGAGGCTTTCCTCACTCCCCGTACAAATGGGAGCAGCAGCACTGCTGGTCTGCTTAGAAGAACTATTTTGGAATATTTTTTATCATTGCTTCTACACTCTGCTGTAACACTTCCATCGTGTTTGTGCAATTTCCTCATTGTTCCTTGTGGCTTGCTCTATTTAGCTGCTCATGCTTCCACTAAGTTTCAGAGCTATTTCTGAGTATGAATTATTCTCTGACATAATTTTGCAGCAATGGTTATATTTAGAGAGCTCTTTCATTGGATGAGGCTTTCTCATTTTCCGTTTCTTTGGGTGAGCTCCTCTGATTTCAGTATTCCATATTTCAGGCTTCAGTTGATGTGTGCTAACTAATTACATTGTGGGATGCCAGATGAGGCAGAGCTCATGCTTCCTCTGTTTTTTGTGGTGATATTTATATGTGATAAGGCGTAAGGCAGAAGTGGAGAGATACGTTCTCGCGTGTGTGTATTACAACTGTATTAACTTGAACTAGATCAGCTATGAAAGAGGTTTTCATTGTGAAAAGAGAAAGGATATTGCAGTGGGACTCGGGTTACTTTATTATGCTTTTTGTCTATTAAGGGCCCAGCTCTGCACTGCTGGGTCTGTGCTTCACATCCCTGGCAGAGCCTGGCTCTCTCTGTGGCCACACAGGGGCTTTGCGGGGTGCCCAGGGCCTCCTGGGCTGGGTTTCCCTGATTTTGTCCATCCGTCCTCGCCTGGCTCGAGGCTTCCCTCCTGCACTACCTGCTCGTCATCCAGGCGCTTCTCGCTCTTCTCTCAGGCTCCGTTTCCCCAGCCGCCTCTCTCACCTCGTCGCCTTGATCTATTTTTAATGTCCGTCATTTCCCCTCCTCATCCTTCTGCCTTCCACAGAACACCTGGCTCCTTGCGGCAGAATCGGCAATTTCCAGCCCCCCCCAACCTCTGCGCATGCCCTCGCCCGTGGCCAGCCATGGGTGCTCCCTGGGGATCAGTGCTGTGGGTGCAGGGATCCCACCCGGAGCTCTGTTCCCAGCTGCTTGCTCTGCCTCCCTTAGGGGAGACTGGAAAAGCAAAGCCAGACCCAGAGCGCAGTGTTCCTCCTCCATACCCTGCACCTCTTTTTTCCTCCATGCCGCTTATTGTCCTGCTTCCTCTGCCTGGCACGTGTTTGCTCTTAACCTGCCCCGTGGGGATGGTGCAAATAGGCAGGGGCACCAGGCCTGGTGCAAAGATAGGAGCGTGGTGTGCCTCTGCTGCTGCCAGGAGCCCCAGTCTCCAGCAGTGGCTTCGGTGGCCAGCTCCTGTCCCAGGGCTCCTGCTCTGTGCCCAGCATCCTGCGCAGACTTCGGAGCCAATGGCCAGACCGCTGGAGCTCTGCCAGCTGCGGCAGCTGGAGCCTGGCAGAATTAAAGTCTTAACTGCCTGTGATAATTAAAAATCTGAGGAAGTTTCCCCAAAGCATGAATCTCTGTCCTGCTCAAACCCGAGCGTGCGCAGTCGCAGGCAGTGTGTGCAGCACCACCTCGATAGCCAGCGTCGGTCCCGTGCGCACGGCCAGCCGCAGATGGACGGCTCCTGGTGGGGTGCTGGGGACCCGGAGCAGGCTGCCCGGGCTGTGCGTGGTGTTAGGGGTCAGACCCGGTGCTACAAACACGGGCATTCAGCCATCCCAGGGGGGCAATCGCCAGGTCACACTGGTGTTCTCCACAGCCCCCTGACCAAGCTCTTCTCCTCCCCTTGGCCGGATGAGCTCTGCAGGGAGCGACCTTGGGGCCTGTGCTGCTCCGCTCCCTCTCCGTGCCAGCCCTCGAAGCTGTGGGCAAACCACTGCTCCTGGGGGAGCGCTCCATCCTCCCCGCTGACAGCGCATCCCAACTTTGAATCATCGGGCAAATCCCATCAAGCTCTCTCCTAACCTTTGTGCAAAGGTTGTGAGAAATGCCAAGCTCGTATTTCACAAGAAATATGGGTGAGGGTGGTCCCAGACTGATAAAAGTCTCTTGCAGGGGATTCAGCGGGATGGCCAGGCTCTGCCTCCCTGCAGCAGGAGGCCAGGGCTGGCAACCAGTGCCTGCAGGCTCCGGGGAGAGGCAATGGGGACTCCCCGCGCCCTGGGGCAGCGCCGCACCGAGCACACCCTCCTGCTGGGTGATCTCGTCTTTAATTCTCTGCCGGTTCATTTTAAAGGCAGATGTATTCATTGAATCTTAAGCTTAGGGTTAGCCATCCATAATTATAATTCTTAAAAATAAGTCGGTGGGAGGTCTGAATTGCCCAGCCCGTGACGAGTGCCGCAGCAGCCACATGGGGACAGTTCATTCGGAAGAGGCCAGCCCTCTGCGGCTCATTGGGACGGATTAGGAGAGCCAGGCTCGCCTCTGCTGCCTTATCTGCTCAATAATTGAATGGAATAAGCTCTCTTATCTTTCTGGTTTGGCTTTTCCCTGGCGACCCCTTATCTTGCAGCCGCTGGAGATTGCGAGTGGCTGTCAGAGGGGCCTTGTTTCAGCCCCTCACACGGGTGCTGCGTCCAGCTCCTGCTCCTGCTGGGCTTGGGCACCCTGACCAGGGGCACAGCCACGCTCTGCCCCCATCCCACCAACACGCTGGCCGTGCTACTGGGCTCGCACTCCCAATGGGCGCTGCCTGTCCAGGTGATGCTCCCAACTCTTGCTGCAGGAGCGAGGATGGTGCCCAGGGCTGGAGCTGCAGGCAGCCGAGGGCTGCACAAATTCCTCGTGTTTGCAACAGAAACGGCATCGCCATAGACTGCCCAGGATTTCTGCTGCTGTTCGCACTTTAACCTTCACATATTCTGTACTCTTGTGCATGTTTTGCTCATTGCCTGGATAATATGGGAGAAAACTGACTCTGCTGTTTGCAGCTGCGGTGGTCAGGGTTTCATGGGAGGGCAGTTGCCTCTCCACTGGGGCAAGGCGGGAATGAAGCTTTTGGAAACAAGCCCAGACTACCAGTGTACCCTTTTTTTTTTTTTTTTTTTTTTTTACTGATCAGATCTGGGCTTTGCCTTTAGTTAGCACCTTCTGTTGCAGGCACACCAGACATGGTGCACCCAGCAGATTGATGCAATGGTCACAAGAACAAGCATCAAATATTTGGTTTGGGTTATTTTGTTATTGGTTATTGTTGGATGTGTAAGAAAATAGAGGATAAAAGGCAGCTGTGAGTGATTGCCACTAGATGGCAATGCCAATGACAATGCATTTTGCATGCATGGAAGCAAGGGAGGAAGGTGGTGCCAGGTGGGCAGGGGAGAGCAGGCAGGCGCCAGCTCCCCAGTGGGAAGCAGCCCCAGGATCAAGGTCATCCCTGTCCCAGGGCCCCCAGTGCACCTCTGTGCCCTCCTGCTGGTTTCCAAGCCCTCCTAGGGAACCGAACAAAGTGGGACAGAAAGCACTCTGCTGTTTGGTTTCTTTACCTAAAATGGTGCAATTATTCACCTGCCATCTGTGATGTCAAAGGAAAACTTTGCTGTGGACGCAGCAGTTGGCGGTTGGGGTTTATTTGCCATGTTTCAGAGTCAGCCTGCTTGGAGGAAAGCTCGTAATTGGGTCTCTTAGGTAAACTGCATCAGATCAAACACTACTGCAGCTGTACGGAGCTGATGGACCACCAAGGAGACATTAGCATGCGAAATGATGACCATTAACTTGATTAAAGAAAGGACACAACACGCATTTTGTTCTTGTGTTGGAGCTGCTTCTTCCCATGAATTGTTGATTGGGGATTTTGATTTCCTTATGCGAGCAGACAAAACACCTCAGAAATGATGTGTAATTGCTTATGTGCTCAGTTTTTCTAGGCTAACCTAATCTTGCAAGGGATTTGCTTTTAGCTTGAATGCGAGGATGGCTTTTCTTTAAGATCAGAATGAAAAACAGCATAATATCTTAGAAGTGGAACACATGACTTCTGAAAACTAGATTTGCGCAGGCTTTTCTTAACTGATGGCCAAAATGGAAAAGTCAGCACGAGTCGCACCCGTGGGACCCCGGCTGGGAATGGCCATCCAGGGAAGCTCCGTGAGCTGCGTGCAGGCAAATCCAGTCCCTGCGAGGCTGGGGGGGCTGGGGGCCATCCCTGCTGACATTAACAGGAGTTAACATACACAAAGCAGCGAAGGAAAGCTGCGATAGGCGTGTGCTTATTGCTGCTCATGGATCATTACTGCCTTCCGTAGCAGCATTCCTGCGATCCCAGCGGTGTGGCTCGCTCCGCTTGGGGAAGAACCATCAGGGTGAGCTGCAGCCAGGCTGGTGGGTGCCTGCTGCAGGTGGGTGCCCGCTGCATTGGGGTGCTCCCATCACCACCCAGTTCCCTCCCTGCCCGCCGGCAACCGCCCATGGGTCGCCTGGGACAGCGCAGGGGCAGGCAGATGTGGCTGTAATTAGAATGCATCAGATCATTTGAAGCTGGAGACAAAGAAAATGAGAGAAAATGAAGAGGAAATGAAATGGCTTGCACAGATGCAAGGAAAATATTTTTAGTCCTTATAAGTTCATGGTGTCTGTTGTTTCTGAAGAGTCCACGCTGAATCCTCCAAGGACTTGCTTCCTTTCAAATGAGGTTGCCATCTCCCAGTGCTGCAATTAAACATGTCCGCACAGCTTCTATTTAGTACAACCAAAGCACTTAATTTTCATTAAAAAGATGACATTGAAAGCAGTTATCAAGGACAGTCGGCAGTTAGTGGTATTCACGTTCCTGAGGACAGAACGGGACACACATATGCATAAATTAATAGGCTCCTTTTTCACATTCTTTCTTCCCACATCCCTATCAAGAAGACTGACTTGATTGTAGGTTCCTCTTCTTGATATCTCTTTTTATATCCTATTTACATTTGTGTTAGATAATTCAGTATATTCATAAATTAGTGTTGAACATAGTTTGTTTTATGGAAATGTTGAATAATCTCCAGCTCATGTATATTCAGAGTTTGTCCCAGGATTGCCAGGCAGAGGTAGGCAAGGCTGGTGAGCATCCACAGGAGGATGTGGAAGGTTCGTCACATCCCACCCACGGACGGATAACCTGTTGCAGGCCAGGGCACTGTCCTAAAGGGCGTTATTGGAACTAACCCTTAATTTTATTTCTCTGTAAGACGGAAGGTGATGGGGCCATGCCCTCCATTGGGATGTCACCGGGGCTGCACCTGGACCAGGTGTGCATTTCCCTGCCCGGCACCAGCTGCATTTTCTCTTGGACCACAGTCGCTGCACTTCGCATCGCTCTTAGCGCTGCTGCCACGTGCTGTTAGAGCTGAACTTCTGCTGAGTGTTTTCTTTCTCCTGCCAAAATATTGCTGTTTTTTAAAACACAAGCCACTCATGCTGTCATGTAAATTGACAATAACAGCCTTAATTTGCTGGCACTAATGGCCTTAGCAAATACCATGACAGCCACGAGCTTGCTGCTGGTGAGCCATCGCGCTCTGCTCTCACGTGCCTGCGGTGCTTCTGCTGCCGAGCACAGCACGCCTGGGCCTTCACCCCAAATCCCAGCGCCCTCCTGACCTGCTCCAGTGTGGGACCAGGCTCCTTCTTGCAAGAGCAGCACCTATTGACTCCCCGGCTGTGTGCCTCTGGGACGTCTGTGGCAGGTTAAGTTGTCCATAATTAGCAAGACAGGCCCTTTGCTCTCTGTCTGCCCCTCTGCCCAGGCAGGGTGCTTTGAACATGCCCTGACAAGAGACCTGGGATGGAACCACACAGGGTGCAAAGAAAAAAAAAAAACCACTGGATAAAATAGGGTCATTTTTATTTTCCAAGCTTCCCATGTTCATGAGAGCAAAGATTCATGTGGTTGAGCCTGAAGACAAACTGCTTCAAAGAGCAATTTTAATTGAAATGATAATCATGAAAGTTTTCAGACAAAATTGAAATATGCATTACAAGTATTCCCTCCTCTTCTCTTACCAAGCGTGTCCACCAATAGCAATAACAAAAATAGTGGTCTTTGTAGGAGCCCTTTGGTCTCAGTCTGCAAGCGGCGGTGGTTGTCTTAGTGCATGGATTATCTTTTTCTCCATAAAAAAAACAGTAAGTGATTGTAAGATTCAGCTTCTCCATTGATTTTTTCATGTTCCTCCCCTCCCTTCCCTGGGTGCTGGTGCTGGTTTGGCACCAGTGCTGCAGGCACGCCTGGCTGCACGTGCGGCTGCTCCCGCTCGGCAAGGAGCCGGCCGGGCGCACTAATTCATGCTGATGTATTTTAGCACAGATCCGTTCCTGCTCTACAATACATCACGAGCGACAGTGCTTGGGGTTGGGGTTGTGCCATACATCATCAGCATAACAGCCTCCCGTGATGTATAATGCAACGTGCTGCCATCCCCTGATGCATGGGGATTCCCACGCAGGAGGCTGCGCTGTTGTAGGATGACTTGAAGGGGTGAAATTTAGGACTGTTTAGAAAGTCTAAGCCCTGGCCAGCTCTTTTCTTTTCTTAGCAAAACCTGAAAAAGGGCGTGGATGAGGAAGTGGAAGGAGTGCCTCCATCTCCCCCTAGGAGAGGAGTGGCAGTGAGGAGGGAAAGGGGCAGAAGAACAAGAAACAAAGCTGGAACAAGTGGAAACAAAACAATCCCATGTGGAACAGCTTGCCTCTGATTTTGATTAATAACTGTCAAAACTGGCCACAGTTGCTTTTCAGCATACTGGCATTTGGAGAGTTATTACTTTGCTCTTAATGAAAACCGAATCGACTCATGGAGCTGATGCAGCCAGCAGGTGTTGGCAGGTGTGGGTCGCATGGCAGGACGAGCAGGGGACAGCAGGAGCAGGGAGGGGCAGAGCCGCTGCCTCTCGCTGCCATCAGCAGCCTCCAGAAAAGCCACAGCATTTCAGGGCACGGCAACGTGCACAGGAGACTGCATGGCCCTCGGGTCTGCTCCCTGCTGCCAGCATCCCCAGGCTGCCGCCTCTGCCCCACACTTCATTCCTGTGCCGTGCAGATCATTTGTGTTACAGCTGGCCATCAGGGAGCCTGCCCTGGGCAAAGGCTTAAAAAAAAACCAACACCACAAGCAACAAAAAAAACCTTCTCGGCTCCAGACTGTTGTATTCACGGCACATTCCCTTGCAACCTGTTATTATGCCCAGAGTGATGGCCAGATGAGAACTCGCATAATTCTTATTAACCGGTGCCAGGCATTTGTTGTTGTCCTACAAAGCTGGGAGAGAACAAAGCGGCGTTCAGCGGGAGGCCTTTATGGGAACAAATGTCTTTGAAGAGCGAAGCAGAAGAACAGAAATGAGCCCAGCACTCGGCTCGGCGGAGCCGCTGTGCTGTTACACAGGGAGCGCGGCCAGGGCTGCGCCGGGGGCTCGCAGCCACCCCCTGGGCAGATGCTCTGCTCCAGCCCCCGGCGGGGCTGTAACTGGGGTGCTCTGCTCAGCACCTTGCTCTGCCGGCAGATTGCTTTATGGCCAGACTCAGCACTGTCCTGGCAGATTAGCAGAGGGAAGCTCTGAGCTTTCCCAGTGGGACATTTCCAAAGGGAAGGAGATGGGGCTCGAGGCTGGCTGGCTCCAGTGAAATGGGGAGGGGATGCACAGAGACACCCCTTGCCCTGCCACTAACCTGTGCCCCGGGGGTGAAAACCTCCCCATATCCCCACAGAAAACAAACACTGGTTCCTCTCTCCTCAGCATTAATCTCTCTCCCTCCTGGGAAATTGCACCATAATAAATCTTTATTCCTCATGATGGCTTGCCAGCTTTAATAACGGTTTGACAGGGGGACGGGAGAAGCCAGCAAGCCCGCGCGTGGTGCGGGCTGGAGGATGCGCTGCTCCCCTGCAGGCACCCACGGGCTGGGGCTGATTTATGCTTCTCCCCCAAGACCTGTTTCTCTAGCTGTTGTGTAGGGCTAAGTGAATAATTGTCAGTGAGAGATTTCCTCGGTAAATTTAGCCACTTCTTGATCTTCAGGCATCCATGATTTTCTGGAATTTATGGTACCCAAATGGCGCTTTATGGGGAGAGGCGTCTCAGACCCTCCTCCTGCAGACACGGTGATCCCAGCACCTGAACCAGGTTCGGAGCAGGGGGCAGCGTGGTACCTGAGGCTTCCTGTTCGAGCCGACAATCCATCAGCAACCTTCAGCCAGAGAAGGAGCGTTGAGGAGGATGCTGGTGGCACTGCTGAGCCTGAGGGACAGCTGCTGCCAGGGAAAGCGAGTGTAATTGTGGGAGATGATCTCCTCCGTGCCCCTGCTAATCTGCGTACAGAGGGGGCATTAACTCCTAATCGCTCTTGTGCCTGGGCAGCCAGGCAAGCAAGGGAAAGTAAACAAGAGACTGCCACGATAAAGTGATTAGAAGTAATGAGTAATAAGGCATAATTGGGCAGAATAATCCCCCCGCTCCCCCGCCCGGCAGCAGCTCGTCCCCGCGGTGCAGAGGTGGCACCGCAGCAGCCCCTGCCCTCGCCCTGGCCCCGCTGCCCCTTCCCGCCTGCCCTGAGCTGACCGCAGGCACGCTGGGGCCTTCCTGAGGATAAGGGGCAACCTCGCTAATTATTTTTTCCAATTACACTTTAATTATGTAGAATTAGCTATAATGCTTTATCCTGTCATGTCCTTGCTTCTGCTATTTGCAAGCGATGTGTCACGGCAGGGATTTCTCCTCAGAACAGATAGCAACGCAAACAAAAGTGGGTGAAAGGGGTAGTCCCACCAAATCTCAGCTCTTGTGGTTCTGGCATTGCCATCCCGCACACCTCGGCCTCCCCGTACGCCCCCTCCAATGTGCTCCCCTCATTATCTGCCCATCTGCAGCACGGGGCACCAGCAGGAACAGCTATTATTTTTGAATCTGTCTTGCTGGTGTTATAAATCTTGTTAATTTACTCATAAAGCTGTCTTGCTCATTTCCTGCAGCAAGCTCTTGATAAGTGGCGGTAACTTTTTCCATTTTTGATGAATAATTCTTCCAGGATGACCTCAGACATATTTGAATAAAAGTCAGTCAGAAGATAATTGAATATTGCGGGCTATTTTTTGCATACGAGCATCTTACGGCCGTAACGCGTGTTGGGGAAGTTTGGCAATTTAATTTCTATGTCTGTTTGATGGTGTCTGGCTGCAGGCATGACCCCCCCCACAGTGCAGCCCCCAGCCCGTGGGGACGGGGTGTCTCAGGGGTCCTACGGGAGCACGGCCGCGTAACAGCACCAGTGCAAAAAAGCTTCTCCCCACCTTGCCGCCGTCTGCAAGGATCACACATCACGTCACAGTCACCTGAAGGGGTGAGTAGGTGGGTCGGTGTGTTTGATGTGCAGATGTTCTGTAGTGCCAGGGATTTTTATTGTTTTCTAAGGCAATACAGACCATTTCTAGAGAGGCGTATGAAAAAATAGAATTAGTTCTTATTTCCCAGAGCATCCAATTGGTGAGTGTGAATAATTGTGTTTTCCCTTATTTGTGGAAGTAACCAAAGGGCCAAATCCAATTACTTCTCAAAACTCGGCTGCGACACCAGGACCAGCGTGATCCTGGCTGGTTTTCCTCCCCTCACTCAGCCTCCCTGGGGCAGCGGGCACCGGTGCTGCCGGTGAGAACTGCGGGGCAGGGGGGATGCCAGGAGGAGGGACAGCCAAGGGGGTGCGTGCATGGTGAAGGGCAACAAGACCCCCAGGAGAGGGAGAAGACAAACCCAGCACAGGGAGAGGTATGTGCATGGTGAAGGGCAACGAGACCCCCAGGAGAGGGAGAAGAGAAACCCAGCACAGGGAGAGCACAGACACCACGTCTCCAGCACATGGAGCAACCCAGTGCTCACAGGGAAACGTTGCCTGCGGCTGAAATAAAAAGCAAAATGGAGATGTCGCCCCTGTTAACCATCCGGCCCTGCCGCTGCCAGAAAAGCAGCGGTAACGGCTTAAAACGGATCATGTAATGGATGGAGAAAAATTAGCATGGGGACTCCTCTGCCCAAAGCCTCCGCCATGGGTTCTGCGGCCGAACCTCGCAATTAAGGCGGCAGAACAGATTTAGCAGGGGTGAATGTCAAATGTTTTAGCAGGGAGTTACTATAGAAACTATCTCAACTGTTCTTTCTGTGCAGCCTTGTTGGTACTAATAAATAGCCTCATTATTTTGCAAAAAGTACTTTGGAAACCAGCAGCACCATGGTTTGGGCCAATACAAAATTAATGATCGAAAATAGTGGGGCCATTTTTTCCATACACCATAAAAAGAAGGGAGGCAGTGTTTTCCATTAGAGAGAGTTATGGCTCATTTGTTCGCGTTTGCTGTATTTATGTTTTATGTATTAGAAAGCGATTTCAGCCACTATTACAAATTATTAATTCCCACATTATATTAAATGTGTGTGAACAGGAATGGCTGCTGCCTATCAAAATAAACCAATAAGTTATGGAAAAAAAACATGCTGGAAGGAAGTATGGATGGGAGCAGGCAAAGGCTGAAGCAGTCCCGACCCCTTTCCTGGCTCAGCTGGGCGGTGTCCTGAACATCCCTCAATTTTCACTAAACTTCAAGCGTGTTCTTCCTCTTTCCCTAGAGCCGCCAAGGAGAAGACAGTTAAAAATAATAACAGGAATAATATAACCTCCAGAGAGAAAATAAAACACACGTTGCTCTTTATATATTAATAGACACTGTTGTTAATCACTTTTATTGTTGTCTCTCTCCAAGCTGCGAAGTGTTTCACTTGTGCAGCGCGGCAGGAAGACCTCCCGGACACCCTGGCTGCTGCGCGGCGGTCCCAGCGGCTCCGCAGGGAGAGCTCAGCTCTCCTCCTGCCCACAGACCACCATGCGATCTCGGGCAGCGTGCTGTGAAGTGTGCAGGGGTTCGGGGTTTATTCTTGAGCTGTAGGTTTTAATGGACATTGCCCTCTGGTCGGCTGGAAGTTGTTATCCTGCCATCACGCTGCAAGTAGCACGCACCAAAATCTCGCTTAGAATATCAAGTCCTTGCTGATTTCTGCACTGCTGGAAGCACCCATAGCATGCTCCACTTGTGCAATTGAAGGTTCTGAACTCCAACTCACTCGTACCAGCTAAAGTAATCAGGATTTTGCTATCAAAAGCTCAAGTGTTTTCCTTGCACAGCCAGGCATCACTTCATTTAGAAATACCAGCCCTATTATTTTAACCACATGTAGTCATACATATATTTCAGTAGTGAGTCATTCTTTTAAGTGAAAATGAAACATTTTTAGGGAAAAAAAAAATCCATCCCAAGCCTTCAGGTGATTTTTTTTTTCTAATAGATAGCCTTTCTTTCTCTTTCTGAGGAAGTTAAACCTGCTTCTGTTGGAAGGGTTTCATTTTGCTCTTCACATTTTGCAGTGCCCTGCCTGCCAGACACTGACTTCAGCTAAATTGAATATTATAATTGATGGATCGGAGAGGCAGGTATAGCCCAGGAGAAGATTAGTTCAATATTTACCTTAAGGGAGGCTAGAACCTGATAGCCACCAAAATAAATAGTCAGTATATGTATTGTATTGTTATGCACATTCCAAATATTTTCTCCAGAAATATCTGCAGACATCTCCCTCAGCGGCCATGAATTTGAAAAGTGCAACCATTTTCCATTTGCAACTCTTCCTCCAAGGGGCAGAAACACTTAAAAGCCCAGAGAAAGCTATTATTTACCATCAGGAATGCAGATAAGAACTGAGTGCTCCTGTCCATGAAGCTGTTTGTGAATATGCATTTTAACCACTCCAACGCATAGCACTGATAATGGTTTTCTCTTAACTTAGCAAGACTCGCTTGCAAGAAAATACTCACGCATACTCAGAGTGGCTGAGATCCCCCTGGCTCAGAGGAAGGCAGCTCCTCGTGGGATCCCAGGTCAGACTCAGCTTTCTGGATTTATTCAAGCTCAATATCAGTGGGTTTAAAGATGCTACTGAGAGGTTTGTTTTGTTCTTGTAAAACCTTTTGCAGCCATGGATTTTTTTCTATTCTTTGCCTCTTGAATTGGTAAAAGATGTACTATATTGTTTATATTCTCATGCTATGTCTCTACATGTAGGCATTTTTTTAAGGACAAATAGAATTGATCACTCTGGTTTGCCCCTGGCATGAATCAACACATACAAATAGGAAATACTGCTCTCCACGTCTGTTCTTGGAGATCATGGTAATGACTTGCCATGGTACAGACCCAACATCTCTATGGGAGGCAGCCAGGCATCAGAGAAAATGATGGGGAATATAATGAACCATTTGTCTTCCCTGTAGAAGGGAGAGTGGCAGCAGAGAAAACAGGCTCTTAACTCTTCAACATCCAGCGGCTGCTGATGCTTCCAAAGTCTCATTGGCAAACCCACCTGATGAGCCAGAATGGAAAAGGGAGGACAGGACACAAATAAAAGACGACATTACCATGCTGGCATATTTTCAATATTTAAAATGGATGCAGGCCTGCCGTCAAGAACAGCCTAGATGTCAGCAACTGCTTATTTTGTTGTTAACAATATAGGAACACTTATGGAAAATGACTTAACTTTGTAGATAACTGTAATAAAATGTACTCGTCTTTGTGTGCAGCATCCTTCATCGGAGGTGCTCGGGATGCGGGAGGGGCCTGCAGGGTGTCAGCAGATGCCGCGTGCCGCGAGGCTGCTGCACGACATTAGGGATGGAAAAAGTGCTCATGCGAACGGACAGCCGCTGAAACGATTATCCAGCTCCTTGATACACCAGCAGCTTCAGTGGCATTTAAGCAGGCGGGATAAGGCTGGCTGTGGGTAATGGAAGGAGCCTTCGTGTCGTGTTAACGAGAAGTGAGGCGAGGAGCCAGTGCTGCCCCGCTGTGGGGGGGCTGGAGGGGCTGGGACCACCAGGTCCCGCAGGGATTTTGGCAGCCCAGGTGCTGCAGACCCCTCATGCCAAGGCGAGATCTCCTCGGGTGCTCCATCCCTGTCCTGCTGTGGTCACCCCCCGCTCCCCGTCCACAGGCACAAACGTGCTTCAGGAGATGGAAGCGCTCATAAATCCACAGCTGCCTTTCCCTTTCACCAAAAATAACTAGCAAACTATAATGGAAATGCCACCAGAAACCCATTAAATTCCTTAGGAGCAGGACAGAAAAGCCCTCTTGGGACTGGCATGGTCTGAGAGCCCCCGGGGGGGGGCCACGTGTCCCCAGGCGCCCTCACTGCCAGCCCCACAGAGAGCGGCCAGAGCTCGAGCACAGCTCATGGCACGCGTGCAGGGCATCGGCACTCGCAGGGCCTGCCCTTTAAAGCCTTGCTCCTTAAAATACAGTAACTTGCTGTCGAAATACTTTTGTAAGGGTATTTGTTCAGCGTTCTT
Organism: Cygnus atratus; assembly: GCF_013377495.2. NCBI lineage: Eukaryota > Metazoa > Chordata > Aves > Anseriformes > Anatidae > Cygnus > Cygnus atratus. The sequence goes on along the minus strand of NC_066382.1, from coordinate 798,730 downwards.
AGTACCAGCCCCCTAATTACTGGTGGTGAAAGTGGTTTTACGCAGTGGTACCGGGAGCTCCATTATGTTGGTTTTGACCTTTTCTTTATTGGACGATAAAAACAAATGTGCAGGTGAAAGAAAGACTGTTTGGTAAGCGTAAAGGTAATGCATGTGGCCAAGCTGAGTGCATTTGTAATGAAGGATAAAAAGGTGTTTTTAAGGGTAAGGCTGAGGGTTAATAATTCAAAAATACACTGTAAAATTTTATTGCAAAATCTGCTAAAATTTCTCAAATGCTATTAATATACTTGCACATTTTGCGAGCAGAGCTTTTTGACTAGAGGACAGTGAGTGAAGCACGGGGCGTGAGGCAGCAACGTTAGCCACCACTTTGGTCCAACCGAGCTCCCGGGGCAGAGCTGACAGCCGGGGTTGCAGGCAGGGCCGGTCTCCCTGTGCCTCACAGCCCTGCCGGGACAAGCAATATCCTTGTGTGGGGCAGGGAAGCCATGACAGAGTGTTCTTTCTTTAATTTAAAAATACAGCACCAGATCTGTTAGGAACTTTACTAGCTACCAATTAAACTTACTCTGGGGGAGGGACCGCCTGGAACGAATCCATGCTAAATAGCACACGTGAGCTGCTGCAGCAGGTTTTTGTTGCAACCCACATACACACAGAAGGAAATAGTGTCTGTCTGGGTGGGTCTGCAGAATGAGCATCCAGCAGCTGCTCTCTGGCCTGCTTCACGTCCAGCCCATGCAGGAGCAGAGACCGGCAGCTGGGCCGGCCCCATGAGCGGGGTCGTGGCAAGCACCCTCTGCTCAGCACCACCTCGTGTGCCTGGCCACAGTCCTTCTCCTGGGAGCTGGACACGGGAGAGAATTCTGCATTCATTTCTCATTCAGCAATGGGGGCTACGTATGCCAGGTTTCCAAATATTTGTCTGAACGGACACTTGGTGCAGCAATGGCAACAAGATTAACGAAGCAAACAGCTCCAAGTCTCCAATATGTACAGTGATTCCTCAGGCCTAATCAAAATCTTGCAAACCTCAGTATGGGGCGGGATTACAGTGTCCGGCCTCTCCGATCTGCTGCTTCCAGCCACACTGGGGGAAGCACCGCCAGCCCCTTCCCCACCCTGCAGACATCTGTCCTGCCCTGCTGCCTTTGGCATCACTGCACCAGCTGCTGCTGGAAACTCGGCTTCTTCTTCTGCAGCCCCATGGTTGCAAACTTTCTTACAGTGTTTGAAATGCTGACGTTTGTGAATAAATTACCAGTTCAAATTTAATCAACTGTGCTCATTGTTTCCTGTTGAGTGAATTAAAAAGCTTTCAGCTGCACATATAAATTGCAGTCTAAACTTGAGACTGATAAATGTTCCTTTTGAACTTTGGCACAATAGGGGAGCCGATTAAACTTTTAACATTTTTCATCATATAATTTGTTTTAAATGTATTAGCAGAAAGAAAAGAAAGCAAAAGGTTTTTTTTAAAATATATTTTTTTAACAGGAGCTGATGTTAAGGATAGATAATTTAGTCCAATAGGCTTAGCTCTGATGTTACAATTCAAACTGAATCCCAGAACTTGGGCTGAAATTGCTGACTTTCAGTGAAATTTGGAATTTCTATTTGAAATGTTTCCATCCCTCAGCTGCTTCGCAGCTTGGTGCAGAGCTCAGAAGCCACGGTCGCCACCAGCATCGGCCATACGACATGGCCTTGTCACCCCCAGCACCAAGCAGCTGGCTCCCAGCCACGAGTTTGCAAGTGCTTTAATCCCAGTTTCCAAATCCCAAACCAGAGTTTAACAGCAGCATCCTCATGTCTGGTGAAAACCGACCCATGAGCTCTTGTTGCAGGGCCCTGATGGTACTCATGTACTTGCCAGTTTTGCCTCGCAAGACAACATGTAAATGACAGTTCCCTGTCTCTATCTATTAAGGAATTAGAATTGTTTCCCTGATGAACCACTCAAAAAAAAGAGAAATAATCAATCTGGAGCAATTTCATTAATACATACAGTATCTTTTTTTTTTTTTTCTTCAGTTTTCTTCTTTGTCTACTTGAAATCCAGTTATGCATTTTAACTCAAATCATGCTGGGATGAATAAGTCACATTCACCCTTGAAGTCTGACAGCATTACTAATATTTGCAATTTAAATACGGTAACTGCTTGCGGAGCATGAAATGAACGTTACACACCCAAACACAGCCCCAACTCCGTGCTCCCCTGCCTCACTTGTTAAAAAAAAAAAAAAAATACCTCTCTGATGAAGTGCTCGGGGTGCTTGTAAAGGCAAAGGCACAGGATGCACTGAGGAGATAAGGCATGCTGCGACGAAGCGAGCAGTGCTCAGCGTGGCCCCCACAAGCCCTCCTCCCCCAGGCCAGGAATGGGGCAGAAGCCGTGCTCTGCAGCCTTCGCTCCTGCTGCTGCCTGCCCTGTGATGCTCCTGCCCTAACCCCGCCACGGTGCTCCTGCCTGGCCCTGCCACCCCATCCTGCTGCTGGAGGGGGCCTTGGCCACTGCGGAGCCGTCAGGGACGTGCTGTACCAACCACTGCTCACCCAAGAGCAGTTTGCATGGAAAAGCACCTTATATACCCGCATTAAAGCTAAACGAGCTTTCCGTGATTATTGTGTAATAACAATAATTACCAAAGGAATTAGTGATGATAAACTGTCTAGTGTTAAAGCACTGGAGGCTAAAGAGCCATCCAACTCATTTAAAGGCTGTGTAGCATTTTGTTATTTAAGAGCCATACAATATTTATCAGGATGGTAAATTCAAGGCAGCGTAGGGCACTTTTTGGGGGAAATGCTCACAGAAGGCTGCTTAGAGCAGCGACTGTTAGTCAGACATTGGGACGGGTGGCCCAGGGAGGTGGTGGAGTCACCGTCCCTGGGGGTGTTCACGGAAAGGTTGGACGTGGTGCTTAGGGACATGGCTTAGTGGGTGACATTGGTGGTAGGAAGGATGGTTGGATCAGATGATCTGGGAGGTCTTTTCCTACCTTAATGATGCTATGATTTTTCTCTGACTCCAGGCTCCAAATCGATGTCCAAAAGTAGCTGCCACAGCTGTGGTGTTTCTGGTTCCATCCCTCACACAATGCCTGGGTCAAGAAAGACCGAGGGAATGCCCGGCCAAGGCTCCTCCACCTCCCCATTCCCTCAGCACTGTTTAGATGTTGTTTTAGATGTTGTTTAGCTGTTGGCTGCAGGGCTTGGGCTGCCCCGCCAGAGAGCCCTCGCTCGCCACAGGGAGCTCGTGGCTCGGAGCTGCGCTGTGTTCTCCTGGTGTGACGTCTCAGCAAAACCAAAAGGAGATGCTTTCTCCTTCTGTGGCAATCCCAGTAACAACAGGAATGTTTGGGAAATGAGGATTTCTTTCCTGGTCCTTCTGGGCAGAGGCAGGAGAAGGTAGCAACTGAGCTGTGAGGGCTGCACGAGCCGGGGCTAACCAGCCAGCACGGCGGCACCGGGGCTGCCAGAGGGGTCTCCTGGGGGCACCGGGGCTGCCTCTTGCCTGTCCCAACCTCTCACTGCTCCTCTGCTGCCGCTCACAGGTGGCCACCTTGCTCGTTACCGTTTTTCTCCTCCAATTGCATATTTTAACATTTTACTTCTGAAGGCTGGGAAAAAGGCTGCCTGCTGTGTTCCAGTTCCTGATGCAGGATTACACTGTTTATTACCACGCTTTTAAAAGCCTCTGCAGCTCCCCAGCCGCGGTGAGCAGCCCCGAGCCTTGCTGCACTCCCGTGGGTGCCATAGCCGGTGCGATGCCGGTGCCGGAGCCACGCGAGGCGGGCCAGCAGCCAGCGCTGGGCTCCGCGGACAGCGGCGGGGTGGCCGCGTGTGGGACCAAAGGACATAAATGATGCCTTTGTTCACAAGACTGAAAATCAATGCGAGAAGGAGGAAAAAAAGGCCAAGTGCATTAGCTTGGCAGGCCGAGCCGGCTCCCAGCCTGCCGCTGACTGATAGCAGGTATGCAGCTTTAATTTCCTCCTCGGCTGGCTGCTGCGCTGCAAATCCCCCGCGCGGCGCGGCACCGGCCGGCTGTCAGCCGCTGCCCGTCACCAGCAAGACGTGTTTGTACCGACTGCTCCCAAACACGTCCCTGCTGCACGTCGTGGAGCTGATGGCACTACTTTCATACTGCAGCTCCAGCCAAACAAGGGGCACAGCTTTCCTCCGCACGTTCGCCTTCTTAATTAGCCACGGCCTTGGCACGGCCAGCACCCAGCACCCCCTGTTTGGGGGGTTCTGTTCCGAGCTGCCTTGCTGGGCTGCTCAGGGTCACGCAGGCCTCTGCCATCCTTCTTCCTCCTCTTCTTCCTCCTGCACCTGCTGCAGCCAGCCTGCCTGCCCCTCTCCACAGCTGCTTGCTGTCTTTTCCTTCTCAAAGCCACTTAAAGGGGATTTTAATTGTCGGTCCTGAAGAGGCAGGCCGGCATTTCCATGGAGCGGAGAAAACCTTTGAAATCAACAGGGTGAAAGTTGCTTGTTGAAGCTTTTGCGGGGCTTATTCTTAGGACTGGGAGGGAAGAGGCAGAGGACTGCAGGAGAAAAGCAAGAAATAGGCTGTAAGTGTGAGCAGCTCCTCCGATTTTGGGGGTTTAACAGCAGCCTGGTGCCACGCACGGGCATCATTGGCTCGCTCAGCAGGGAGGAGCAGCTCTCGCACCCCGCGGCTCTCACCTCCAGGCAGCAGTCTTAAACCGCCAGTCTTTATCGTTTTGACAACGTAATCTTTATTTGCTGCTGACAACAATATATGCAATTACAGCTCTTGACACACCAAATAGGAAGAACACCCCAGACACTGAAAGGGAAAAACAGCCACGTGTTTTCAAGTTGAGCACACTCTCACTTACACTTTTCAGAGTTGCAAACTCTGCTGCAAGCCAAGAAGCGAGAGGGTCAACGCCGCTGAGCTGCAGCCGGGGGCTCCCCAAGCAGAGCGCTCCCCCGGGCTACGGCAAGGGGTCAGGCAGCAATCCTGGGCCATCACACTGCCGCTCGGGATCCCCCGCTGCAGCTCCACCATTTCTGGCGGTGGCTGAGCACAGGGTGCTGGCACACACACAGGTCCCTGGGGGTGAGGGACAGGGGGATGGGGGTGCCGGCCGCTCACCCCCACCACGGCTGCACCGTGAGCCTCACTGCTGCCTCGCCATCGATCGTGCTGCCAACAGCAATGCCGATGACTTTAATTGTTGATAAATGGCAGACATAAAAGCGAGCTATTGTGCTTCTAAAAGAAATTTAATTAAGGGTGAACATAAGGGATTTATCACTTGACAGCTTAGCTGTTCACAGCGGCTGCACATCCAGCCGTCCATCACCTGCCCCACGGCCGCTCCCGGCCCTGGGAAGGGGGCAGACACCGGGGGCACCGACCCTGCCACCCCCTCCGTGAGGACCCCAGATATGCACAGGAGTTTTTTGTCTTTGATAAGCTTTTAATTACAGACAGCCTTTTCTCAGGGATGGACACTTATGTCTGATTGTTTTTCTTAATGCATCTGTTGCATAACCAGGGTTTCCCTCCACACAGGAACATTTTCTTCACTAATTATTAGATTTCCGCATCCAAAGAGCAAATTAAGGGACATGAATATGCAAATCTGGTGCTTCTAAACAGATACAACCGGAGCTGCGTGAGGAGGAGATCGAAGTTGTACTGACATTTGACTCCCAACTTTTTGCCTTTTTTTTTTAATTTTGACTTCCTCTACTTTGTTTTTTGCACTAGAGAGAGGTAAAAATAAACCTGCAAAATGTTTGTAAGAAGTTTAGAAATCTATTAAAATTATAGCCACAAGATATAATAATATATAATTGAGTTACAAAAACAAAATCCCAGCTCATCTGTGGGAGTGTTTCAAACTTTGTCCTTTTGGATGCATCCTCCTGTTGCCATGGAAACAGGGCAGGCTGTGGGTTTTCAACATTTCCAACCCTTTTTAGGGAGCTGTGCACGCTGAGAGCTGTCTCGGTTTCTCCTTGCATTCCTCTACTCAGACGATGGCTTTGGGGCAGCATCAGGAACCATCTGGGTGCCGCCACTGAGCCATCTCCAAAGTGATCTGAGATAAGCACACCTGCGTTAGCATCCTTTCAAGACAATGTCTTAAAGCTATTTTTTTCCTCTTGTCTGTATGTTGAGGATCTCTAATGATATCCTGAATAAGTCATTTAAAATGATGATCTGATGTGGGTTGCCAGCAGCTGGTAAACTCCCTTTCTATGAGCACATAAAAGGGAAAGGAAAAACTTGTCTGTAGGAATAGCAAAGCAATTTGTAAAGGCGCTGTTTGATGTAGGAGTCCCTGAACTATAACTACTGCTAATGTACAGCCTACATTTAAGTTTTTACAGGATTAAGATTTCTTCCTTTAGTTTCTACAACATCTGCAGAACCAAAGCCCCCTCCAGCTGCCTCAGCTCCTGCCCCAAGCCCCCCGAGATGTGCCCGCTGCTGTCCTGTGGCAGGGAGGGCCAGAGCCACCGCCACGCAGCCGACACTTTCCTATCACCTGGAATAGAGGCCTGCTTGCAAAACTCAGCAATTGCTTCATAAACAGAAAATTACTCTTTGATTAATCTATTTCAAAATTTTCCCAGAAGATTGTTTTGGCTTGGGGTTTCCAAACGGTGTATTTTCGTGGGTGGGAAGGGCTCCATTACCAACAGCGAGCTTGGTACAAAGCACAGCTTGAAAGGCAATGGAAATTTTTTGCTTTTCAAAGTCACCACCCAAGCTCTCAGTCAACACTGCCATTTGATAAAAGCCTCTAAACTTCCATAGAAGTGCTGCTCCCCTCCCCCTTTTAATATTTGCACCATTTCAACCAAACCAGCCACCTTCAAGCCCAGGATACCAGACACCTCCAACCTACTCACACTTACCATCCCCGCTGCCGCACTGCCCTTTCCCTGTTTAACACCAGCTATGGACAGGGAGAGCAGTGATACGAGCACGTCTGCATGGGGAGATGATTTAGCACAGCGGACAGCTTGGGAATGTACTGGATGGCAGAAACTGCACGGCATCACAGATGGCTTCAATTTAGGGCTGTAACTTCACCAAACAAGCCATTTCCACAATTTGAGCCCTTCCAATTTCACTCTTGGGAATCCTGTGGAATAGCAAGAAAAGTAAATTAAAAGAGCTGCCTGCTTTGCTCCCTGAATGGTGCTTGTTTTGCAAATGAGTTCTCCACAGTCCACGCAGGGTCAGCCCTACAGTGAAACGGGAGCTTGTGTGTGTTGGGGGGGGGGGGGGGTTAGCTCGGAACCCAAAATAACGAGGAAGATCTAATTTCACAGACTCCAGGGAGAATATTTAGGCTTCCAGACCAATTTTGTTAGAAATAAAGTAGGTCAGCAGTGGCTTCTTTCCACATGTCAGTGCTGGCACACGCACCCGGTGTCTGGCGGGCAGCCGCGGCAGGAATCGCCCAGGCTCCCTCGCTGTGGCTCCTCGGGGTGTACTGGGAGCACTGGGGGTACCCACACAGAGAGGGGGCTCAGCAGCAGCCGCACTGCTCCGACCTGGACAGCAGGAGCAGAAGTGCTTCAAGCTGGGGTGCCTGGGCTTTGAGCCTTGGGGCTACCCGGGCAGGGTGCTGAGCAGCCTCGCGGTGCTGGTGCAGTGCCCCATGCAGGCACAGCACACGGCAGCATTCATCAGAGCAATTAAACACAAGGACCTCCATTGGGTAAAGAAAATGAGGCAACACTGTAAAGGGGAGAAGGGGGAGAATAGAGGAAGAATGCTGAATTCTGCACATCAGGAAAAGAGTAATATATTTAACAAATATTCCATTAACTGCCAGCAGGATTATATTTTTCTTAGCACGCAAAAATGCTAAGTGAGCTTCAAAGGGAGCTTCATGGCAGCTTGGTTGCTCCACTCCCATCTGTGCGAAGCCACATTCAAATTAACAGCTAAGCATGAATAGTCCCCACCCCAATTAACTCTCCCAGCTCCCTTCCTAAGCCTTCCATTTCCTCTTTTGCTGTTGTTTTGGGGTTGGTTTGGTTTCCATCCATCCAGCTGGAGGCTTTGAATACCTCTGCAGCCGCCTGATGCGGGAGCATGCAGGGGAAGGGAGGGAACCATCCTCACAGCAGTGTTATTTCAGAACATTGTCTCGTTGTAAGCACACGAGAAAAATACCTTCTTGGCATCCCGGCCTGGGTGAAAATTAGGTCAGTGCTACTGGGACAGGCATCATCACAATTACCATGAGCAATTAGAATTGGTATCTTCTCTTCACAAGATGACTCAAAAACAAGCATCAGAAGTGAAATGAGTCTGCAATTGCCAGCTACCCATTAATTGATCTGGAGAAGCAAAGGCAGGCACCATTGTGCACATCACCCTCAGCTGTTTAGAACAGAAGATAAAGCAACACAGTGATGGACCAAGCACCGGTATTTGGGGAATTCCCAAATGCCATGTTTTCCCCCCAGGGGACCCTGTCTGAAATCCAGCCACAGGCTCCAAACCTGCCTGTGGAACGACCACTCCGAGGGTCTCTTCTCCTGTTTTTTTCCCCATTCTGCATTTTGGGTCAGAGCTGGGGCACTCTGGAGAGCTCCTCACCCTGCTCCAGCACACACACCCAGAACCCGGCTGGGGGGGCTCTGCCCCTACCTCCCCGTACCACAACCGATTCAGCAGCTGCTCACTGAAGCTGGAGCTTAAAAGCACTAAAGGAAAAAAAAAAAAAAGGCAGAAATTTACAAAGCCTCTTTTTATCTAAATTATGTGGCACTTTAGAAGATTAAATATTCTACAAAAGCCTGAAGCCCCCAAGTTATCAGTCTCGGGGAAAAAAATATGATCTCACAGAAGCTGTGCTATAGATGTTTTTAGAGTATCGGATGTAATGGATTTCATCATTCTCCTCTACAGACTGAAATAAAACAGTCTTTTCATGCTGAATGAGAACCAATATTTCATGGAAAATGGTTATTTGTGAAATTATCAAGCAAACCAACAGAAAACCTCTGGACAAGATTACCCAAACCTGCAACGCTTCTGCATGTGTTCGGAGTTAATGCTGCAGAGTGCTCGCGGGATCCAGACCCGCTGCCGGCGTTAACACAGCCTGGGTCCTCTCGCACCCGAGTTCCTGCCAGCAGACACGCGGGCCTGAGTTTCTTTTCACTTTCTTACATTGATTTTTATCGCGGCACATCTCCTCTCACGGAGTTAATCCCGACTTACACGGCTGTAAACATGTTTGGAGGCTGGCAGATTATCAGCCCCAGCCTCTCGCAGCTGGAGCGCTGACAGGCTGCCTTCCCAGCGGATCTTCCTGCGGCTGCGGGCGGTTTGCTTGCGAACGGAGGGAGCACAGAAAGATTCCAGAGTTCTCCTGCAAGGACGGAGAAGTGCAGGTGACGCTGCCGCTCGCAGACCCTGGGGACTTACAGGGCTTGGCTATGGCCGTGTCCCCCTGCTGCCCGCTCCTTTCCCACAAGGGCACACGCGTGGAGGCAGCCAGGCGCTGATCCTTCTCCCTTTCCTTTCCCCGACTGCCGGCGTGGTGACAGCTCTCCTGCAGGCCACTGCTGCTCCCAGCCTCCCGCTGCTCTTCACGCACCACTGCAAGTCAGCACCGGGCTGCCAACAACTGCTGAAGGGCAAAATTGGGGGCACAAAGGGATTGCGCAGAGCGGGCGTGGAGATGGGGAGACCGACGGTTTGCTGTGCTCATCCCAGAGGAAGCCACAACCTTGGAGAAGGAGCAAGGAGAAGAGCAAGGGTGCTGCTGTGCACAGGAGGCTGAGGACATGGGCTGGAGCATCTGTGCCAAGGGTGAGCAGCAGGAGCCGCAGCAGATTTCCCTGCACACTGTGCCCTCACCTGCAGGGGAGCATCCCACTGAGGGGCAAGCACCTGCGGCGCTGCTCCAAGGCCCAGCACATCCAGCCCCATGCTGAAGGTGCCTTCCCAGTTGCCAGTTCTCATTAGTAATATGCTGTGAATAAGAGCTGCACGTCTCTCTTTCTATATCTAATTGCAGTAGGGAAAAATCACTGCTGCTCTGAAACAAATATTTGTGCTGTCCCTGCATTGCTTTCAGGGCCCCTTGCCTGCCGGTGATAGGCAGGGCAGTTAGCGAACACCCAGGCAAGGCAGCGACACAGCTGATGCTTATTTGGATAAAGCAACGTGTTGCTAGCCTAAAGGTGACCACATGCCAATCCATCTTCTTCACTTGATGGAATTAAATGCACAAAGCCCTGTATATTACACAGAGATCAATAAAACCACAGTGCCAAGAAGAAATACTTTACCATTTGCCACGCACAAAACGGACTCCATCCAAGTAAACCTTAAGACCCTTAGCTTCTAGTATCATTTGAGCCTGTCAGGTTTTAATCTTCACAGATAATGACAAATCCCCCCAAAAAGTGTCTATCAGTCACCACCGGTAGCCCAAACACATCAAGCTTAGAGTTAATGGCACTAGCCAGGTCTCTGCTGGCAGTGGGGGCTCCGTGCTGCTGCACCCCACATCACGCCTCCACCCCGGGGGCCACCACAGCCCCTCTCTGATCTTCACCATGAGCACAGAGCCCAGTGTGCCCACAACCTGGCTGGGCTGCAGCAGGAGGGGCTGCTGGCAGAGCTGCCAGGGAGAGGATGCTAATTTGGGCTTTTATAAGCCCTGCTCTGCCCGGCCGGCTGCAAACCGCCATGTTAATGAGCTACAGCCATCCACCTGCTGCTGCTGCACATCAAGGTGCTTTTATCCCATCCATAATTCCTCAGTAAATATTTAGAAGCAGGGGGGGAACTAACGAGAAACTCCAAGTGAGCTCCCTGCCAGAAGAAGCTGCTGGCTGACGCACGGCCGTCCAAGGCTCTGAATGCACTTGGCTGTTTTCTGCCCATGATCTGTGCCAGCCCAGCCTCTGCTAATAAGTAATTAGGAGATAATTAACATTTGTAGCATACAGTGGGAAACATCTGGGCCTGATAATGTATGAGATGCCTTCGAGGGTGATTAATGGGGTCTGGAGAAAGGAGAGTGGTGGGCGGCCCAGCAGAGCACCTTGCCGGCGGGGAGGGGCTGGAGACAGGCGGGGACAGCCCAGGGGATGCTCCGGCTGGTGGCAGTGGTGATGCCACCTCTCCAAAAACACCAGTGGGAGCACGGGGCCGTCCTCTCGGGAAGAGCATTTCCCAGCCGGGAGCTGGTGCTCAGGAGCAATCCAGACTCAGAGGAAAAACAGAGGGCACTTTGCAGAGCTAGAATTTATTTCAGATGGCTCCTACTTAATTAAGTGTTTCATTTGCATAACCTTACACAGTTAGTCACTTCTGTCATAATGAAATTCAGCCATGTGCAAACAGTTAGAAAAAATAACATACATAACTCAAACTTATGTTTGTTGTAAAAATGGTTTTACACGATTCGGTTAAATAGGCCTGATGTATAGCCCAGAACTGTCTTTCCTTCCTATTTAAATAGAGAAATAAATCTGCACATTGATTTTTAAGGAAATTATTTCAAATTTTCTGGGCTTCATTGGTTTCTCTTTGGCAGATTTCTGTTTCTATCTGATTTCCCCACCGCAAAGATCTGAAGTGAAGGGTGAACTATTGGGCTTCCAACAATAACTTACAAATTTATTTCCTTGTAAATTATTAAAAGGCCAAGCCAACAGCATGTCAAGGGGTCCTTAAGGCCTAATGTAACCTTATTAAACCCTTCTCTTGGTCTTAAAGGTTACCTGTGTTCAGTCTCAGCCTCTTCTGCCTTTTAAGCAGCAGCATGTGTGTTGAATAATGAAGAGAACCCAAAAATGCACGCATGCATATAAGTATTTTTAGAGCAGCTTTGACCTTCTGCAGCTTGCCGCTTCCCCCGATGTGACACCATGAGAAATATCCTCGGTGACACCATTCAGGTGCTTGCAAGGGGCTGCGAGCAGGCGCCGCAGGTCCACCCGGGCTCTGCCTGTCCGGGCACTTCTCATGGCCTGGGAGTCGTGATTTAAAATGTCTATAAATACCCAGGAAGGTAAATGCATTAACCTTATCTTGATTCTGGAGTGTAATTACATAAATTCTGGCTCCCAAGTAAATTAGTATATTAATATCTATTTTGTTCCTGTAATTACTATCATCTCTTAGATCTTACAGCTATTTGCTAGCTCAGGCACGCGCACTCACAAGGGCACTGCTGCTGCCACAACACGACACCGTGTGCCATGCTCCAGAGGCATGGCATTGGCCACGTGGCTTCGCTCAATGCACAGACACCCAGGAAACCCATTTTCAGACTACGAAGATGATTCATAGCTTAAATAAAGGCACTACATATGACTAAACCTGATTCTCCCTAAGTGAAAGTGCCAGGCCAGTCCCCACCCGAAGATAAGCCCTCCTGCTTGCAGAGCCCCTTGGAGCCGGCTCGGATCGGCTCTGACTTGTGGGAATAACTTAACTGAAAGCCTGTTCCAGACATGTGTGTACAAAGGAAATAAAAAGGGAGTGATATACTGGTGCTTGGTGATACATTGAAATAACGGGCACTGGCAATGACAAGGAAACATATAGCCAGGAGAGGAGACGCTATTTTTCACAAGGTGCAGACACCGGTAACAGGGAGAGGTCCCGGGAACCCATCCAAGGCTGACCGGAGAGCAAGCTGCATTCATCACGCCGGCCTCAGCTCCCTCGCACAGATGTAGCTCCCGGCACGGCCGCGGACGTGGGCTGAGCACGGTGTGACGGAAGCAGAGCAGAGGTGGCCCCGGGGACGGGCGGTGACCTGGGGGACACACACGAGGAGCAGCAGGGCTGGGTGCAGAGCCCAGGGGTGACCCCGGCCCCTCGGGGCCACCCCGGGACTGTTCCATCCATCGGCTGGGAGGAAGCGGTGAGGAAGCAGCACCCGCTTTGATCTCCATGGAAACCCGAGCCCGAGCTGCAGGGAAAGCTTTAATTTGAAGTGCTTATTTGGCTGAGACCCTGGGAATAATCAACAGGAGATTAGACGCATTAAGAACCAGCAGGGGTGGGATGTTTCTCAGAAAATGGGTGCCAAAAGAGTATCTGATACGATTAGGCTTAAAAACCTGCTACTGAAAGGCACTGCGCGGAGCAGGGCGAGCCAGTCGCAGCAAATGATTTATTTTACTAATTTAGCCCCTCTTCTCTGTAGGCAAATTATCCATGAAGAGCCTTTGATTTTCCTGAATTTGTTCACTAATATGAAGCGAGCGGGCAGACAGCACACGCGGGCACAGCTCAGCACGGCCGCCCGCCGGGGCCAGTCAAACTAAACCCCACTGCTGCCTCCGAGCCACATGGGTCCCATGCCTGGCACCCTGTGGAGAGCCCTGGCCACTGGCCCTCCAGCCAGCAAAATCAATGACAACAGCTGTTCTCAAGAAATAGGCCTCAGTTTTTGGGGCAAACCTTTCCTCCACGCTCTCTGTGCTGCCAGCTTGCATGGCTTTACCAGTGCTGGAGCCTCCCCAGTCCACAGCCCGTGAGATGAAGGTGTTATTATTTTCCTTCAGTTTCTCCTTTCCCCAGGTTAATTAATTCCCGTTTGCCAGGATCAGAGTTCAGACTCGACTCAGATGCCGCAGCACTGAGTGCCACCGCATCCACAAAGCCCCTTGGCGGGGGGTTCTGCCTGGACTCACCGCCCTGCAGAAGAACTCACAGCAAATAATCCTCGGGACTGCTTATCCCACAGCAGCAGATGTAAATTTTAGCCTCTGTCCCAAAGGGAGCATAAAGCAGCAATAAAGGCGGAGGACTGCTTTTATGATCAATTCTGCTTTACAGCCTTTCTTCAGCAAAGCAAGTTTAACAGTAGGGCATGGCTGCTACAGAAAGCCTGGATGACATTGTTTCAGATGGGAAAAGGTGACTCACTGGAGATGTGAAGAGATTTCCAGCCATAAAAGAAAGGCTGTGACGTCCGGAGCAGGCGGCCGCCCACCGCTGCGGCAAGGCGTGGGAGTTGCTGCTGCCCCCGGTGCCTCTGGAGACGGCGCCTGCCTTGGCCCGCGCACGGTGAACGAGCACTCGGTGGTGTGCAGCGATGGTGAGGAGGGGTACCCCACGCCCCCCGGCCCTGCCGGCAGCCCCAGGTTCTGGTCGGGCTCTGCAGGCACGCGGAGAACAGCGAGCTGAGCACCCACACGCTGGGCGGGATGGTGGCAGTGCCGTGCCACAGGGAGCACACACGGTGCTGCGGGGGCAAGAAATGCACTGCTCTGCTGGGAACTGCCCCGCATCCAGCTCCTCCCACGCCTACCCTGCCATGCACATGTCAGTGAGGGACGGGGACATCGTCCCGAGGGACACAGCACCACGACCTGGCAGGGCCCATCGTCCCGAGGCCAGGGGAACGTGGGCAGAGATGTTTTCGGAGCAGGTTTCCTCCTGGCTGGCAGCACTTCAAATACTGGTAGCAGCCACTCGGGCTATTTGCACAGAGCCGTGCTTTTCAGTAAAACTGCAGGTCTAGTCTTTCTACGGAAGGGAAACACCTTGCTTTATAGAGAAAATAAAAAGCCTGAGAGTACAAAATACTACATGACATATGGAAATGCACAGTAAAAATAGCTGAGACCTGGCATAGTCTTCTGGCATCTTCCTTCCCCATTTCCCATTCTATTTGTATTTTGGAGATAAACAGAAGGCCGCAGCCTCCAAGGCTTTTATTCCAGGACTTTTCATTTAATTTAATTATTGAAGTATTTTTCCCCCAAGATAAGATCTGTGTGACATTTTATAAGCCATACCTTCTGGCAGAGTCCACTCTCCTTATGCATCCACTACCAGCTTAATATATTTACAAAAGCTAATAAATAGGTCCTATTGCAGGAGGAAAAAATAACATCCCCAGGATAAGTCTTAAAAGATAAACTTGTACATTTTCATTGAACATCTAATGAGTGAGCAAGAGGGGTAATAAGCCAGAGAAAAGGTGCAAATGAAGTATTAATCTGGGACCCAAAGGAAAACGAAACCATCAGAAGCTGGTTCTCAGACAGTCCCGCAGGGCGTGCAGCCGGATACATGCCAGACAGAGCCCTGCTGCCGCCGTGCCCGCTGCACAATCCTGCTCTTTGTGGGAGTGCTGGCACCCTCCGGGATAACACCCGGGGAAGGGTGCAAGGCAGCACAGATGGAAGCTCCTGCTGCCTCCCCATTGCTAACCCTCTCTTCCCACCAGCTGGTGGCAATCCTCGTGGATGTACCAGGCAAGGGCAGCTCGCCCTGCTGCCGGCACTGCGGACCGGCCGAGAGAGCAGTCCCTGCACTGAGGCACACAGCAAGACACCAATGCTCCTCAGTGCTTGAGAGTAAGTGGAAAAGACAGACTGAAGGACATTTAGAACCAGAGAGCTCAAGCAATTTGCTTAAGGTCATTTAAGAAGCCAGTGGCAGAGCTGAGAAATTCATCAGAGCTTCCCTACGGGTCATCCATCGTTGCTTTATCATAAAACCCAGCCAGGGAGCTGGGACCCCAAGCTCCTTGCTGTCCAAGCCTCAGCACACAGGTCCCTGGCACACCAGCATCACATCGCCCCACAGCTGAAGTGCCACCCTGTGCTCTGTGGCTGGCAGCCCGCAGCAGCCGAAGCCCCGTTCCCTAACGTGTTGTTCTGAGCTCCTTGAAATGTGGTCTGGAACCCTCCCAGATTTGTGATTAGCTAGACTAAATTAAGATTAATCATATTTTTAAAGCGATGATTGTTAGTGCGTTGCTCATTTGTGTGTCTCACCCAGCCCTACCAAATCTGCTCGGAGCATCAAGGAAGGGATGTGCTTTGTTGGGCCAGGTACCAGATGTGCACACCAAAATCCCCACCAAGAGGCCAAATCTTCTGGTCCCGCTTTGTGCTGAGCCTTTGTCACCGTCCACCCAAGAGCTGCTGCAGTAGTGACAGCAGTCTGGGCAGCGGTGCGCTTAATTATATGTGACACTGATACAGATCACTTTAAAAGTTTAAGGGTATCTGAAGCCGTGTAAATACTGGATGTCGTTGGCCTTCACTAACAGGGACTCTGCTCCCCACTTCTGCATAATAAGGTGATAGGTAAATGAACACAGAGCATCAGTTCATCATCAAGTGCCAAGAGGGGGACAGAGAGAAGGGAAATGATTTTAAAGCAACCATCAGTTTGTAAATACTACCAATTCCTCATGATGCAGCTGTGAATAATTATTAAAATTAATCTGCATTTATACGCTACGTTCTGCCTACCAAGACGTGTGCCACGTGCACGGAGCAAGCCCAGGACCTCGCCGCCTGGCCCGGCACAATGCGGAGGCAGCCCCGGCTGGTGACAGCTCGGGGCAGCAGAGCGAGGGCTGTCCCCACCTGGGCATCACATCCACACCTCGGCACCACCGCTACAACACTTCGTACCGGAGCTAACGGGAGGCCTCCCACACTCCTGCTGAACAGGACCTGGTCAGGGAGCGAGGACGTGTCTGGAAAAAGCCATACTCCAATTCATCTAGGATGGATGGATTGGCGTACCACGGCAGGCAGTTCTGGGGCTTTCCATCTCTTCTGCCAGTCCTCCTTTCTCCTGGAGATGCTAATAAAATGCATTTCCTACAGCCATTGTTTCATTTATAGAACCTTCAGCCTGGTTTTGATTGAGTGCACTTAATATAGTTGCTCTTGTTGTATAAAGGATTTTGAGCCCGGTATTTGACAGCCTTGATCTTGAAGAAATCCATTAAGAGTAGTTTTATCTCCAGGTTTTGTAACCATTAAATCAGTTTTTTATCAAGTTGCTGTTATGCTTTCAGGAAGATGTGTGGGAGACATGGGGAATAAACCTTCCAAATTCAGATGTTGGGACTGCTTCCCCATATTTGAGCTAAGTGTTAATAACCAAAAAGGGATTTTTCTCTGCAGAAGAACATTTTACACCTCACTTAAGAGGAGTAGAGGGCACAAACTTCTAGGCGACAAGAGTGAATCGCAATTGACCTAATAAATATTCCTTAGCTTATTCCTTCTGGAGAAAGAGAGCCATGAATCGCATCCCCCGGCTTTAGACACCACAGATCAACTGGTCCCGGGTACCACGGCCTCAGGGACTGCAGGTCTGTGTCCTGTCGGAAGCACCTTTTTCTTTCCCCTTCTCAAACAGGAAAATCAATGATTCTTGCAGATAAACTTTTGAGAAGCCAGGCAGAAAAGGTCCCAGGGCCTCCCTGTTGCGAGGGTGCCTTCCCTGCACCTCGACCCCGGCGCTGCCTTCCCCCGAGAGCCAGACCTCGCAGGGAGGGAGCGCAGGGCTCACGTTCTGCTCTCTTTGTCCTGCAGGTGCCCCGCAGGGAAACCCAATTCCCTTCAGGTTTGCAACCATCCTGGCACGGACCTTCTTGCATTAAACCATTTTTCTTTTAAGGAGCTTAGCTGCGGCTCTCCACGCAGGGAAATGAATTGGGCCACAATTGATGTCGTTTCCCCCTCCGCCTGCTCCTTTCCTGAGCACCCTGACTTAGAGCTGGAAGCAATGCTGACCGTGTCCATCATGCTCTGTCACTGCAGGAACAATTTGGTTGTCTTAAAGCTAATATATAATTACTACCAGCAAATATTTCTTTGCCAGGAAGCCCAATGACTCCCTGGAGTAAACTTGTACAGTTTTCCAGAAAGAGTCTCTCTAACAAGGGGAGATGTATTCGAAGTTTTCTCAATGAAGGCTGCCAATGCTGCGAGGCACCGCTGGCTCGGCGCCTGCTCGGTGCCGGCGTGGCTCAGGGGGAGCAGAGGCACGGCAGGGCTGGAGGCCAGCGGTCCCGCGGATCACAGGGAGGTGTTGAGATAATCCTTGTGAACAACAGCCAGAGGCTTCCAGGAGCTTTCCTCGCTTTCTGGCGTGCTTCAGCTCTCCCCAGCACTCAGAGGAGGGGGACGGGGCAAGCCATGTGTCAGGAGCCCTGCGCCTGCCTGCGGTCAGAGTGGAGGGAGCGGGACCAGGGGGTGTGTGGGTGCTGCACCCCACGGCCACCCCAGCTGCCCGGCACCCCCAGTGCCAGGGGATCTGATTTATTGCCTACCTGCCAAAGACAAAACAGAATAAATTCATCTCAGGTGAATTAAAGCGTTTCACTTGGATTTTGACCTTTTAAAGAAAATGAATAATGCATTTGAAAATAAAAACTCATTTCAGACTTGAAAATCACAACACTTCCAGATGGAAATGCCAGGGCAACACATTATAACACCTAATTTCTCTGATTCCTGATGTGGAAAATCTGTTCAGAGCAGCACCTTTCCTTCGGCAGGGCAGGTGGAGGGGCCCAGCCAGGCCCCAGCTGCAGCAGCCCCGGGGACGCTCCTCGAGGGGCACCTGGGCTCCGGAGCTCTGCGGCTGTGCAACCGCAACGGTGTCCCACAGGGATTTTTGAGAGTTGTTCTTGCAGATTTCTCTCCAAGTCTTAAAGTTCTTGCACTACTCCCTTAACTATCGATGCCAGCAGCACCCCACCTGCTGATTTCCAGGGACGGCTTCTGCCAGCCCCACTCTGCTGCGGCAGGAGCATCGCTCCCAAGGAAGAGACACCAAGGACTGCGGGTGCATGCACCGGGCTGCTTGGACAGCCCAGACTTCTCTGCACCCCTCTTCCAGCCCTGCCAGGTTTCTCGGGGCATCGGTAGGGGTTTATGGAGCTGGTGAAGTGGCGTTTCTGCACAGCGTGCCATCAGCGTGCTGGTCACCCTGGGGCTTTGGCAGCCCTGCTGGCTGTACTCAGCACCCGGAGCAGACACCGTATCGCAATAAATTCATCATGTAACTGTCCCTCCATGTGTCATCGATTAATTGATAATGAAATTATGTCTCGGGATGTCATCGCCTGCAGTGCTCCGTGAAGCGCGCTGCGCAGCAGCCGGTGACACCACAACAGCACCAGCACCCGAAGCGATGCAGGTGCCGAGGCGCTTTGTGCCTCCCCCCACTGCCACCCGCTCCGAGCAGCCTGACAAGAACCCGGGCATGAATCTGGCAAATGCGTTTTCCTGCCAGGAGCAGCACGTTGGAGGGGTGCTGGCACCAGAGGGGGGGATGAGGGCACAGGCAGAGGAAGGCTCCCCCGTGCCCTCCCCACCTGCCTGGTGCACACGAGCCCAGGGACCCCCCCCCGGCCGCCCCCACACTTCCCGTGGCTGCAGGCAATGTGAGCGGCTGTCCTACACATGGCAAAAGCTCGTTAGCAGATTGGAGAACGTTTGCTTGATGTTGCAGTGCCATTTTCAAACAAGTCTATCATCTTTCAATTTGGCAGAGAATCTAAATACCCATTTTAACTAATAAAGATACCCAGTAATGTCTTATTACAACACTGGCAAGCTCCCAGCAAATATTACGGTGATCTTTTGTTCAATTAGGGTTTTCTCAAGCAGTCTCCATTTCAGCCCCCTAAAGGGGAAAACAACGCATTTTTAAAAGTTTGGGCTGGAGCAGAACCACCCTGGAGCCGGGGGTCTCGCTGCCTGTTTCCAGGCTGGGGGGTGCTCGGATGCCCCCCGTCACCCACCCGTGCCCACCCGACCCCTCCGCAGCCCCCAGCTGCGGGCAGCGCTCAGCCTCTGCCCACGGCCTCCTCCTGCAGGAGGGCTGCAGTGGACAGGCCCCTCGCCTCTTGCAGGGCCCTTTTTCATGCAAATATCACCCGTAACACTCCTCGGAAGGTGCTAAGAGCTTTCTCATGGGAAGTTTCTGCTCAGGTTTGTTTTTTAATGATATGTCCACTTTTTCCCCTTTTTTTTCCCCCAGACCGGAGTGCAGCTCCTGCTGTTTCAAGCCCAGCACTCTCCTTTCCCCACTCCAGCGTGGCAAGCATCTCAGCACCTCTCAGGGCCTGCAGGGCGACCCAGCAGGGGACAGAGATGGGCTGAGTAAAAGGACGATTAGGTGTCCTTATGGTCAAAGGATCTTAGGACTTGGCGTGATGTGTAACACCGAGGGAATTAATATTATGGGATGGCTGCCTGACACAGTCTGCCCTACGTGTGCTCCTCCAGTAATTAAGGATTTTTTGGAAGTGATGCACTTAACGACTTAGGAGCTTTTAGACAAGGTAATTAGCAGTGGTGCTGGACGCTTGAAAGCTGCGTGGCGGGATCTGGTGCCGCAGCCTCAGTGCTCCGGATTGGAAGCCAGTGGGGAGAGGGCTCCAGCTGGCTCACATTTTTTTGAGCAATTACTTGTCTTTCATAGCTTCCACCCCAGTGGCTTGAAATTTAATTTAAACCTATTGATCGGAGACGGCAGAACCCCTCACCCAGCCAAACCACACTTTTACCTTGCAGGAGCAGCAGTGGTGCCAAGCACAGGGCATGCCGGAGCTGTTCCTCTCCTCACTCCAGAGCAGGAGCAATCAGCAGCAATTTCACTAAAACCCTCTGCGCCAGGCTGGAGGGCAAAAATGGGGCCAGGAGACGCCAGGAGAGTTTCTTGGTGAAACGCAGATGAGCTAGACTAGGAGCGAGCAGCCTCCAGAAGCAGCAACCCTGACCCACTGCCGAGCACGTCCTGCAAGCATTTCCCCAGCACCCCGGGGCCGCCCGCACTCACCTGGGGCTGCGAGCAGCTTCCTAGGGTGGCTTGATTGGAGAGGCCAGATGCATTCAGCTGCCTTGGCAGAGAAAATGCTGTTTTTATTTTCTAACCTGATGGGAGGTAATTACACCACTCCTGGCTCCTTACCTTAAAAGCCAGAGCTCTTCGGTGCCTTTCCTGCCAACACCTGGAATATTCCCTGCTTGCACCTGAGCAGCATGAGCCCAGCACAGCTGGAGCGGGGTCAGGGCACCCAGGCTCCAACAGGTTGGGGCAGCTCCACCGACCTGCTTTAAACAGCCCCTTTTAAATGCAGTCAGTGCTGGTGTGCTGGGAACTGGAGCTCTCCCAGAGATAACCACTGCCCTTGTGGCCGTGCTGCCGCAGCTTCCCCCAGAGCCTGGGATGTGAAGGGAGCTGCAGTGAGCATCACAGGCAGCATTGAGAAGCTCGGCTCCTACAGCCCTGCTCACACAAACAGATTGCACACGTGGCACGTTGAACAAAAACACGTCGAGCATGGGCTGCGCATCCACACTCAGGAGGACGCAGGGAGGGAAATTCTTCCACTGCACTTGAGAGAGGCAATCCAAGGTCACTGCCTCGCTGCTTGTCCACACAGTGATTAATTACAGCTCACAGAAGTGCTAGGCACAAGCGAGGTTTTTATTTTTAAGATGGTATGGGTGGCGTAGGTCAGGGAGAGGTGCCCAGTGGAAAACCCAATGCTACAAAGCCACAGCCACAGCCCAGCGCTGCCCCCAGCCTGGCTGGGACCGCGGCACTGCTGGACAGGGAGCGAGCGCGTCACCAGCACGAGGAGCCAGCTGGGTGCAAGCAGAGATTTTGCTTGTTCATGCGCCAGAAGTCGACATTTTTGGGTTCCAAAGATAGTCCCTGACGGATTATTTGCTCTGGGTGATAAGTAAAGTTCAAGCATCTCAGCAGTGAGGTGCAGCTAAGTCCCGTCTAGGGAAGCGAGTGAATTTTGGTGAGTTTTCCAGCGAACTCTCTCAAGACTGGCAAACTGCCTGCAAAAGATGAGGGAAGGGGATCATTGTGTAGGATTGTCCTCTTTATTCTGCCTTTTGTTAGACTTTGGATAGTTCCTTCTTTCCTGTACTTTTTTCCAGATCTTGGTGGCCACAAGAAATGCAGACAGGCAGAAATATGAGCCAAATGTAAATAATTAACAGAGCCTTTCCACACTTGAAGGGATGCGCCTGATGAAAAAAAAATGAACTAGATTTAAACGTGACATTGCCTGCATACAATCATCAGAACGGGATCTCTGGCAGCACCCACTCCTACACCACAGAAATGTTTGAAATGTTGGGGCCGCCACGAGCTGCCGTTGATGCATCACCAGCACGTCACCGCAGCGCTGCCGCTGCTCCTCTGCCACCGCCCTCGTCCTTGGAAGCTGCCTCGCAGCAAGAAGAAACCTCACACCAGCGGCTGTTCCTGCAAGCTGTCTTCTCTCATTGAAGCTGCTCTTCCCCGTGTTTCCCAGACATTTCAGTATTTTATGGGAAAGGTTTGCTCAGTGCCTTCCGGTCCCGTGCTGGATGCTTCAGGGCATCTTCTAAGCACCCAGCCAGGATACAGCCACACAGGGAGGCAAGGGCATAAGCAGAATCAAAATGAGACATGCGAAGCCTTCAAAGGCTGGATTAAGTACCTGGCAGAGACTCGGAGAGTTCCTTCTTTCACCTCTAGTCAATTCGGCAACCTTTGCGTGACCCCTATAAAATTAGCTCAATTAAAGAGCGGCTCCAGAGCCTCCAATTTACATTCCTCAAGAAACATCCGCGCTGCGAGGCTGCGGGAGGACTGGCTGCAACAAAGCGCCGAAGGAGCAGCAGGAAAAGGCAGCGGTTTACAAGGTTTCTCTGAGCATATGTTCCCTGCATGCCACACGGAGAGGCCTCGCGAAGCCTCAGCCCATTAGCATTTTGATTCACCAGCGTGATCGCTCATCACCTGTCCCACCGCAGCTGCCACGCAGCGCACGCCCGGGCTGGGAGCAGGGATGGCAGCAGCCTGCTGAACCAGGCGTGCCGTTGTACCCAGTTAACAGATGCTGCAGTGCCAAACACCAAGGCATGGGCGCATGAGGTCTTTTCCTGGAGATGCCCCTCGCCTGACTGAGCCTGCCCAGGTCCCAGCAGCCGAGAGGCAAAGCCAGCGATGCTCGGGTCCCCCAGGGGGCTCCTGCGTACCCTGGAGAGGGCACAGCGGTCACAGGAGCGAAGACCAAGGAAGTATTTCCCAATTGTTTCTTCCCTGCGTGTCTCAGTGATGAGACGCGAGCCGAGATTTTTAGGGTGAATTAATTATGTCATTACCGAAATCCAATTTTCTTCCTGACATGAATGAAATAGGAAGAGAATAACAAGTTGCATGTTAAGTGCACGGTGATATGAGTTTATTGTCATTAACGGGGACAACTTCATTAGCAAGCACGAACAAAAGCAGCACAATCGTTCCTCCCCTGCCATTGCCCCAGAGAGCACAGGCACCCGCAGCGGGTGCTGAGAGCTCCTCCTCCTCCTCCCGCAGCCTCGGGCCAGGGCTCTCAGCCTCCTCAGGGCCCGAAGGAGGGTCTCTGTGGCACCAGCCCTGGAACTGCCCCACTTTGGTGCCCCTTAAATGAAACCCGCCAGGCAGCTCGGCCCAGGTTTAAGTTCAAAGAAAGTACATTGCTTAATTAAAGCTAATGTAGTGAGAACAAACTGATAGGCAGCAGCAGAGTACATTAAAGTCCTACAAAGATTTATGGTACTTCGCTTGCCATAAGAAATGTATTCTGGGCTGGAAAGGGGAGCTTGGTTTTCATCTGCATCCCCTCACTGGACATGTGGGGCAGCAGGAAACCCCAAAGCTTTGCGAGATGTCCTGGATCTGGGCTGGAAACAAAGTGAGATAAATCTGAGGGCTTCCATCTGATCGCTATTAAGGGGATGTTCTGACAGTGCCGAATTACCTACAGACAACCCAAAGTCTTTACAGTCACTGTCAGGAAGCAGAGCCGCAGTGAGGGGAACCATCACCGCACGTACCAACTTGGTGCAACGACTGCACCGCAGCACCCCGCGAGAGGGGCACCGTGGCCGGGGGCACCGCCTGCCCCTCTCACCCCCTTCCCTTTCCTTCCTGCTCCTCTTCTTCCCTGCATGCACCCCCCGCTACTTCCCCAGAGGGGGGCACAGACCGTTGGTGTGTGGGGCAGAGCTGGAACCACGCCAGCCCCGCTGCTTCCCCCGCTCACCTTTAAACCGTGCTGCTAAAGATAGAAGCACGTGTAAATAATTCAGTAATCTCATTACTGCTTCGTCATCTGCAACAAAGCCATTAGCATTAATCTAGCCCGGACGGGAGGGAGGCAGCGCGGGCCAGGCTCGTCACTGCGGGCACGCTGCTCTGCGCAGCGGCTCCCAACGTACCCGTCTGCCATTAAAGAAGGATGATTTCTTGCTCTGCAGACAAGTGGCCTCCTTAAACAGTGCTGCAAGTTAGAGAGAGCGCTACCAGCGTGCTGCCTGGCCTTTGGTAAAACACCCTCCTTGGATTAATACCTGCCCATCAGCTCGGGATAATTAGCACCCCGGCTAAAAGGAAGGTTGCACAAAAGCAGCAAGATGCAGCGTGCCCAGCTGCATGTGAGCCAGGCAGACGGACGGACAGAAGGCCAGGCAGCCCTGCCCACACCTCTGGTCCTAACGCTGCCCGTGGGCAGGCACCACGTATCTTAATTACGTCTGCCAGCAAGAGCTGCAGAGCGCGGCGCCCGATCGCATTCCATCACCGTGTGACTGCTGAGCCGCCAGTTTAGCTCAAATCTCTGCGTTGGCATTCGCCTTCCTACCAGCAAATAATTTACTCACCGCTATAAACGTGCGGTGCTTAATACACCTAAGGAGCTTCCTTGTCTGCAGCAGCCAAGGATAAAGCACCGACTCATTCATAATCCTTAAGAAATATTATTATACGAAAACATAATGAAAATTATTCACCTAATCTACTTTAATAACCCAACTTAGGGGCCTCTCTGTGCTGTAGACAGTGTAATAATTTTTAAAATATTAGCTGTCATTTCCGATCAGTCCTAGGGATGCAGAGTAACTCAGCACATGACTTAATTGGGGCTACCAATTCATCAGCCTAATACCCCGTAAGGAACAGCCACACGGCTTCCACGTGCACATAAATCTCTCCGGGTCAGCAGTCACTCGTGAGCACCCTGCCTGCCACCAGCAGCCACAGCAGAGGGACACGAAGAAGAGAGGATGTTGGTAGCTGGTCACAACCAGCTGGTGAAAATGCAACAGGCAAAGCCTTAATCAAACAGGGATTTAAGCTGCAACATGAGCCTGCCCTCCAGCAAACACATGCTTATCCAGCATTTGCAGACGGGGCAGGTGTTCCAGATACTGAAAACCTCCCAGATAACTGTCAGGGAAGTAAATAGCAAAATACTGTATCACTGATCCTTTGCTAGAAATCACAAGATACCCAAAACTGAACTGGAAAGCCAGTGAGCTATCCTGCATGGTTTTTGTTTGGGATTTCACAGGCTGTTTTCCGTGGCCGTGCAGGAACATCAGTGGTTCAGCCCAGGCCCCTGTACCACTCCAGTCTCGTGCTCGAGCGCCTTCTGCTCCCAGTGGCATGATCTAATTGAAGTATTCAACAACCAAGTCAGATCTGGCTGAGGAAATTTATTTCTGCAAAAAGAGCGAGGTACTAAGACATTTATGGTGAAAGATCACAGGGCAGAAGCCTGGAGGCCCCAGCCACCCCCACCTGAGACCTCTCCCTGTCTCCCTTGCTCATCTGCCTTTGTTCTCGCCTCTTTTTTTCTTCCACAGAGTGACTATAATGAATCTTCTCAGTAAAACTTGCTGTGGATTTCCAATAGTTATATGTCAAGGCCAAACACAAGTCAGTGCTGTAAAAAGGGGCCAATAAATTAAAATCCTGCCAGACTCACAATCAGCAGGATGCGTTTCAGCCATTTCCTTCTAATCCATTAACGAAAATGGAGTGATCAGAAAATTAGGTAGCGCTGGATGTTTTCTGAGTACTAATGACTATGACTTAACAGAAATAAATGCAGTATAAACTAGTGAGGAATAGTGGGAGCTTTTAAGTACCTAGCAAACAAGATTAAAACATATTGGGAGAGAGCCATCATTCCTCAGCCCAAGATGTGCCAGCGCATGTGTTATTCTCCCATAATTGCCAGGACTCACATGTCTGGGTACAGCGCTGCTGCTGCAGCAGAGAGCCCACGGCTGCCCCTCAGCCCCTCCTCACCCCGCTGCTGAAGGCTCAGCCCTGACCCAGGCGTGCAGAAGGGGCTGGCACCGGCACCGTGCGGGCAGCGGGAGGAAGGCAGGGGACCCCGAGCACTCCCCACCGAGGTGCAGCCAGCAGTGCACGCCACATGCAAGGCGAGCCCGGTGCTCACATCAGCAGCTACTGGAAAGGGACTGGAAGGGTTCTGACCTCCAGCAGAAGGAAATGCCACAATGCTGTCAGGTCTGTGCAGCAAGTTTAATTGATCTAGAACAAGTAAAAAGTATTTAAAACTCCAGAAAATTGTTTCCGTTTGTACAAAGTTCAGTGCACAGTAAATATTTTAAAAATATTCTGCACTCAGATATGCAAACTTTAAGTTAAAAAAATCAAACACCTGAAATATATAACACTAAACAAAAATAAAGACATTCTTCTGCAGTTGTGACACAGTAGCAAAAACATTCATCCCCCCATGTCGAGCTGACGGAGGGCAGCCAGGACTACCACCGGCACTCACTATAAGGCAAGTGAGACCTCACAGCTCACCAGTGGTGAGGTGAGAACCAGGGAGTGTGGGTTCCTGCACAGGGCTGGGCTCACTGAGGAGTCCAGCACACCGCCCATTTGCAGACAGCGTGGTCGAGGAGGATTCAGAACCGGAGGAGGCACAGATGAGACGGACTGGTGCTGCTGGGGTGGTGCGGCAGATGCCATGGAAGTTGCTGCACTGCTGGAGCAGCGCCCTGCCCAGTCTCACTGGTACACAACCTTCACACAGAAGGTTTCCTCGTTCTTGTCTTCGTGGTCATTGATGTGGATCAGGATCTCCTCCTCACCTGTGCTCTGGCTTGGGGCGAACCGCAAGCCAATGGTGTACACCTCCCCGCCAGCAACCTGCAGAAAAGCACACAGGAGAAGGGAAGACAACCTGAGCACTGCCTCCTTGACGTGCCTGTCCCCACCACGTCAGCAGAACCACACAAACACACCCATGCAGCCAGCCCCAGCCCTCGGTGCTGGCCCAAACAGGCCCCCCTCCCCTCCTGCAGAGCTGTGCACCCCGTGGGTGCCCCTTCCCACAGGGCGCCTTCCTCTGCCTCTTTCACCAGCGAGCCCTGAAGCTGCCCTGGCACAGGAGGGGACCTTGTCTGGGGGTTTCACAGGAGGGGATGCAGCAGTTCAGTACCTCGAAGGAATCCTCCTTGAACTGCAGCAGGTCGGGGCGGCTGGTGCCCAGGAAGTACACCCTCCGAGTGGGGTAGGGGTTGGTGTAGGTGATGCGCTTGTTGGAGCCCCTCCCGCCGCCCGCAGGGAGCGTTATCTCAAACGCCTGTAGGAGCACAGAACAGGACACACAGAGGCATCAGCACCACGCGACACTAACCACAGCAGAGGATACGAGCGGGATCTCACAGGAGCGGAACGCAAAGAATCACTTCCTTCGCTGATTTCGGTTCTTGGAGCATGAAATGAAGCAGGACATAGGCACAGGGTGCTGGGCCACTTTGCCAGGCCCCTCACAGGAGCTACCCAGCACCCAGGCCGGGCTGCTTTGTTCATGGAAGGACAGCGCTGGGGCTGCCCAGCCTAGGTGGGCACAGCGGGGCCGCAGCCAGCATGACCCTGCACAGACCCACTCCAAGGACACCTGCAGCAGCACCCAGAGCTGCCAACACAGAGACCCCAGGGGGACACACTGCCCTGCGTCCTCTCTTCCTCTCCCCTTCTACATGTAACATTCGATCTCCACCATCAGGAAAAAATGGAACAAGCTCTGAGTGAAAGCATCCTCTTCAAGTTGCAGTTTGCATCACCACATGCGCCGAAATAATTATGAGACTGAGTGACAAAGGGCCAGGGGAGCAGCTGCAACTGGCCAACTAATTCTCCAACTAATTAATTTATTTCCACAGGGATAGCCATAGTGCTAATACTGATAACATGACAGAGCACAGGGAGAGGGGCTGGCACTCATCAGGGGCAGCACAGCATCAGTTTAAAATGCTGATCTTAACTTCCCCCAGTACAGTGTTCCAGGAAAACATTTTTTAAATGAACACATTAACTAGGAAATCTAATTTTCTATCTTTGAGCAAAGTCCTAAGCCAGCACAGTGCTAATAGAAAGCAGCATGCTGTAACTTTAATTTCGCAACTGGGTATACTTCAGAGTTGACATTCCTCAGCATGGAATTACCTTCAAAACAGTCTGACAGATATTTTATGATGGTCTTCAGTGAGATTATTCAAGCACTGGAGGGCTAAATGTGTGCTCCAGTGCCTTAGTGAAATAGGGAGATAGAAATAGTAACAGGAAGAATGGGTAGAGTTCATATAGAAAAGGAAATCCTCCTCATCACAGCCACTCCTCTGGCTCTACCAGAGGTCAGTGTTTCTTGCCTGGGTTCAGAAATACCACGTTCTTGCAATTCTGGCAGGTAAAGACAAGTGCTCCAGAGTTATTCTGCAATGCTGCTTTAGGAGTAACTCAGAAGACAGTTAATCTCTAATCTGTCAGTAATTCTTAAAAAATTGGCTTTATGATCCTTGCCCATGACAGTTCAAAACAATGGAAGTGTCTGCAAGAAGACCAAGCACTCATCCAGGGATCAGTAACACCACAGGACTGCTTCCCAGCACCTGGCATACACCCTTCCTTACACAAGAAGGAAAAAGCAGATGCCAGGGTGACAAGTACCAAAAAAAAAATAGTTGTAAAGTATTAAGTAGCAGACAGCCCCAGATTATTGGCAGGATGGAGACCTCCAGTCCACAGCTGGGCTCTCAGTCCATTGCAAGAGTTGCCGTACCTTAGAAATGAGAGGCTGCCTACAGGAGACGCAGACCAGCCAGGAGGACACCAGCTGGTGGTACTCCACATCCACCAGGTTGAGGTAGATGAACCTGCTGCCAGCCCTCCGAGGCCTCACGCCAACATACAGGTCCAGGACACCATTCGGGGGCAGAACAAACACTCCTTCTGGATCCACCTGCAGAAAACAAATACCATGGAGCAGCAACAGAACTCAGTGGCCAAACATCTTTTTAGGCTGGCAGTGGCCCTCTGTCTGTCACTCACAACAGGAACGATCAGAAGGTCCCACCAGCATCTCAGACCTCAGGTTCATAATGCTCTATGTCATAAAAAATAAAGTAGAGGATGTCCTAGATGAGAAGAGGTGGCATCAGGGATGCTTTGCTCACAGCTATCTCCAGCATCCTTGGAAACCCCCTGCCTGAGAGGCAGCAGAGGAATAAATTAAGATAAACTTGGATGCAGATCATCACAGGAACATTTTAGAAAAACAGGCTGTCACCCCTTGGCAAGCAACAACTGGGAGCAAATCTGCACCTCCATAACATCCAGTTGGGAATACAAATTAGATTTGATTACACTTTAAAAAAAGTGCACCTCTGACACAAATATTTAATCCCACCTACACTAATAAACTGGGACTGGCTGTGTTACAGTCTCTGTGCCAGCACCAACCTGCACTTCGCTCATTCAAATGGGTGTTAACAGTGACTGTTCCAGCAGCTGGACCTTTCCTCACCCTCACTGCTTGCTTTTGGATGTTGCTGCAGGATCAAATGCACTGCCATCAGCACGGCCAGCGTGCAGTGCCGCCATAACACAGGGCGCAGGCAGTCCCCGACCTCGTGGATTTTGTTTTTCCTGCATGTTATGTACCATGATGTTTCTGATGCTTCCTCCCTTTCAAAGGGAGGTATGTGAAAGCCTGCCAAGGGTCCCTGGGTTATACTCATCCTTTTATAATCAGTCTTTGTAAAAATCCTACCACTGCTTAAAAAACTTTTCTGTGAGAGCTATCAGTACAATATGCATTAGCAAACTGCCTGGCTTACTCAGAGGGAAGGACAGGCTATGCTCGTTGCTGGAGCTTCCTGCTTGAGACAGCAAAAAGACTGACATATTAAAGTAAGTGACACTTTTTAGGCTACTAGCAGATTTCTAAATCATGAAAGAAGACAGACAAGAAATGCCTATGGTGAATAAACTCCTTCCCAGCTCTACAGGACTCATTCCTTTTTTCAGACTTCAGGAGTCGAGATTGTTTCTTTTGTTTATGGGACAGTAATGGAGTTTTTGTTCCTTTTATTATTCACATTTTCAATTATAACTAAATGAATTCTAAAGAAATTATTAGTCTTCAGATAGTCTCATTAATGCAGATAGTTTGCCCTCTGGGGCTTTGTACCAATGATCCTACACATGGCAGCTTTAATCAAAAGGTAATTATCACCAATACACTCTGGCAGGAAATTGTTCATATTTCCAAACGGGATGCGTTTCATTTCCGAGAGGTTATTTCACCGGGATTGTCAGCCAAGTCCACCGCCTGTCAGAGCCATACGGGATTTCACAGCCCCTCAGCCCAGACAAGAAGCCTCACCCCCACGGCACGGTGCCCAGGGCAGCAGCCAGGTTACCTTCAGCTCGTGGGGATGCGAGGAGAATGCCTTCACCTTCCGGAGGGCCCGCGTGCCGCGCAGCGGCAGGGCGAGGCGGGCGAGCTGCCCGGCGGTGCAGCTGACGTCCAGGCACTGCAGGGAGTGCAGGTAGAACTGCCAGATGCGCAGCGGCACGGCCAGCCAGGCGTCCCTGCAGCGGCGACACCAGAGCAGCACTCAGACAGAGGTGGGAGCAACAAAACAGCAGTGGGACTGAACACAAAAGGGTTCTGCTGGGACAAGCGTCGTTACCCCAAGCCAACACCCAACTCTGGGCAAGCGTCTTCAGAAGAATTTGTCTTACCCCTTCCTAAAGCTAATGCAACACTAACATTTAATGCAGAGATAATGAATTAGCTTGCACACATCAAATGGTCTAGCCATGGGAGACAGCTTATTTAGAGAAAGATTAAAGCCATAAACTGCAAACAAGTATTTCAGGATGCCTCCTGCCCAGCTCTCTGCTGGTCAGGGAAGCAAGCTGGGCCTGGGAACAGTGAGCAAGAAAACCTCTGCACGAACACCCCTCCTGCTCTGCCATGTGCTCTGGGTTTCTTTCTGCCTTTTTGGGTTCTGCTACTTACGTATAAATAGCAACAAAGAATTTTTTGATCTGTGGGCTTGGTCCTCCAGCTACTTTTAAGAAGACGTCCTGTGGTTCCCCGGGACCCTGCATACAGAAATCAGAGCATCGTTAGAATAGTTAACCTAGAGATCAAACCAGCTAATGAGGACTCCAGGGTTTCCTTTCCATTAAGGGAAAAAAAAACCACTACCAACCCACTTACAAAAGCAGATGCTTTCAGGATCTAGTTAAAACCTATGTTATTACATTATTATACAGCTTGGTTGAGCTCTGCCAGTATTTTTAATTACAAAAGAGGATACAAATGACTATTGCATTCCAGGTCTGCACCTGTAATCAAATTTTGGCAAATTTTCCCCAAGTTTTCTAACAAGCCATAATCCAATTACTACACAAACATATTCCTGCACTAGCAATTAGCAACTACCCTCCACTACCATCTGCATTTATATGCACATATTTATTTTTTCATTTCTATCTCAACCAGCAGAAAAGAAAGCCCTGCAAACTTCAAACCTTTGCTAGAAACTGCAAAACAAAAGCAGCTCTTGGGAGGACCACAGTGTGAGTTCTGGGTGAAGAACTTCTAGGGCTTGAGCCAAAGAGTAACGAAGGAAGGAAACCACCAGCATTGATTTTCAGTGTCTGCACCAGCCCAGGAGGGAGAGGGGCTGGAACTAGTCTTGAAATATTTGCTCTACAACAACATACCAGAAGGTAGTCATCAGGTAGTGTATGTATACAGACATCTCCCATGATATCCCCCTTTCCACCAAGCATCGGAGGAAAACGTGGCCCAGTGCCGGACAGCAACTTCGCTGCCCACACGCAGCAGACACACTGCTAGTGCACCTCGTGCCTGCCAGCAGGTGTGGATGCTCCAAAGTAGAGGGGAAAATGTCTACCTAGCACCTTGACAGAAGACTTCTTTTCACCAGTGTTTTGAACTGTTTAGTATTTCCTCAAAAGGACAAGCTAGTACAGGCTGCTGCATGATGTGATAAGGTACAACATTAGGCTTCAGCTGCAAAAACAATGCAGCTCATTTTAATTGGGAATAAAGGGCAATTCCAGCTTAATCACTGCCAGTATTTCATTACTATAGACTGATAAATCGAAATGCTGCCATGGGTGCAAGGCATTTATCTGCTGATTAAAACAACAAACCACAGCAGAAGGATACAAAAAGACAAACTGATGTCTAAGTGTGACTGGTACCATATTTTTGGTTTCACAAATTATGTTAGGGTCACTGCAGCGAACATACATCTCCGGCTCCCCACCCGGCATCCCTGCCGGAGCGCCTGTGAAGGAGAAAGACACAGATGAAACAATATTTAGCATTTCCTCTGTTTATGTTTTACTCTACCCTATCATGCAGCTGTAAGCTAGAATCCCTTATGTTATGCTACCAGAGAACTACTGGGTCACGCTGGTTCAACAAAGCATAAATCAACAGAAGCAGATGGATAAAAACCAAGCAGGGGAGCCCAAGGCCACAACAAAAATCATGAAAGGCCTTGAAGACATAAGGAAGCAGAGAAACTGTCTGATGGTAGAAATCTGCTCTTGGATGCCACCCGCACTTCCAAGAAGGCCTCCTGGTAACAGAGCCCTGCATATTAACGACGGCTCACTAATTGGGTTAATTCCCTCCTCCCACAGAGGCTCCAAGCCCCAGCCCCGCGCAGCCCGGTCCCCCCAGTAGGACAGGCGTCACCTGGCAGCGTGTGCCAGGGCGGCAACCGGATGGCCTTCTTCAAGAAGGTGAGCTCGGGGTGGTAGAACCTGAAGGTCTGGTCCACCACGTGGGGACGGGGTTCCACCTTCACCCGCAGCAGCGCGATGGGCTTCCCCCCGCTCACGCGGAAGGTGACCTGCCAAGGGAGAAGCAGCTCAGCAGCAGGCAAGGAAATACCTCCCAGGGCTCAGCGCCGCTCCTCCGCGGCTCCCAGGCTGTGGCAGCCAACACCCCGAAGTTCCCCTGCTTCCCACCTGGATGTGCTTCGTCTGCATGGCCCCAGGCTGCCAGGAGGTGGTGGCTGCATCGTCCCCGGCGCTCAGCCCCGCCGGCCCCTGCAGGACACAGGGCAGTTTGTCTCAGGATGAAGCCCCACTACACGTAATCAATATTTCCTTGGCAATTCTACCACGCAGCCAGAACAGGCCTACACTACGTAAGAAAATAAAGCAGAGGGAAACAATTAAGGATACAATTCTTCGCTTCCTACCAGAAACAGCACAAAACGGGGGTAAAAGAGGCAGGGCGCTACAGCCAGCTGGCACGATGGTTAGCCCTGCAAGGAGCCTCCCTTCACTCTGCTCTCTGGGCACGCAGTGGTCCTGAGCACAGCAGAGCTCCCAGCATACCGGCACCGCTGCGACAGCCGGCTCTGCCGAGAACGTCTGGTATCTGAACGGGATGTGGACGGTCTCCTTGGGACGCAGGTAGACCTGGGGCCTAAGGTCATCACGAAGGTGGAACATGTCCTCTTCCAGCGGTGTAGCCACTTTCGTCAGCTCCTTGAAGTGCCGCCACTCCCTTGGGTCCAGTATGACACTGGAGGAGCGAGAGGCAGAGCTGTCGGTGAGAGCTGGATGGGAGTGGGTGCCACCCCCTCATCCCTCTGCTCCAGATGTATGGCAGGAGGGGAATCCAGCACCAAACTGGGAAGGGGACTGTGAGAACAGGCCCCCAGCCAGGGGGGACAGACCCCAGCTCAGGCACTGTGAGCACACACAGGGGGATGGCTTTTGTCCCCTACCTGAGCTCGGGGTGGTCGAACTCAATCGTCACCGTGTGCTGGACACTGTAGGGGTTCTTCAGAGCAAACTCGAAGAACTCAGCCGTCCCCAGCACGGCATAGACAGTGTGGGTGGCGGTGATGGCCTGGCTGAGCATCTGGGTGATGCTCTCGCTCTTGGTACGCTCCCGGTAGGCGCTGATCACCTGCAGGTCCCGCAAGTGCTGCAGGCACTGCTCGTGCCGGCCCTGCAGGGAGAAAGGGGACAGTGAGCCCGGAGCCACCACAGCCCTGCCAGGGCACCCCGGCCCCTGCCCTCACCGTGCGCTGGGGCGTGCTCCCGCCGGCATCCTCCTGCTGCCGCACCAGCGCCATGCGCCGCAGCTTGCGCCGCCGGACATCTGCAGCCTCGTGGGGGGCACGTGGGGAGGCCGGGCTCGCCTCTGGCCGGTGGCTACAAAGCGTGGCTGCCAGCTCGCCATCCACCTCAGCCAGCTTGCGTGCCCGCGACACCCTTGGACCTGAAGGGAGAGAGCTTGGGTTACCGGTGTGGCATGGGGGGTGAAGTGTCCCTGTGCTGCACCCACCACTCCAGCCAGCTGGGGACACGGGGGCAGCACAGGCTGAGCCACCCCAGCAGGACTCACCGCTGCCGGCATGCAGGGAGAGCAAGCTGCCGCCCCGCAGGCTGCTGACGCTGTCCAGCGAGGGCACCAGGCGGGCACGCGATGGCGATGGGCACCTTGGGATCCTCGGGGTCTCCTCACAGCGGTGGCCTGCCACAGACACACACCAGGGTGAACCCCGTCTCTGGGGGGATCTCCTGCAACACCTCCGCACGGACCAGCTCCATGCCCGCCCACCTGCAGCGGGGCTTTCCTGCCGTGCTCCCCCTGGAGCCCCAGCAGCAGCCCCTGCTCTACAGCTGCCAGCCAAGACACGAAGCCAAGCTGGGATCGCTTGCTCCAGCCTCCACCTCGGCTGCTCCAGCCCAGGACCGACACCAGCAGCGTGCAGCAGACTGCCACCAAGCAGGAGGTGGTGGCCAACCAAAGCAAACGCCAAGCAGACAGGACTGGTGACGGCTCCTCCTTGCACAAGGCAGTGTTGGAGCCTGCCCTGTCCCCACAAGCATCCCCCCTCCGCCCCCCCCGCTCAGGTCATCACTATTCAAAAAAAAAAAGCGCACAGCAAGCTCAGGTCAACATGAGTTGGCCTGAAAACAGTCAGCACAGACTCACCCACAAGGATTCATCAGAAAATAACTTTCCCACTTTTCCTTATATCATCATAAATTTCTTAAATTGTCATAAAATCTACTAGAAAATTTTATCCCCACTGCAGATCTCTGTAGACAATTTACAAAAAAGGCAGAAGCAAATATCTTGTTGCTTACAATGCTCTCTGCATTTTATGATGATCCCTCTGGAATCCTATTGCTATTGCACTCCATATATCTTTTCTGTAAGTGACAGAGCCGTTTCCTACTAAAAAGCAATGGGGACATCATGACTGATTTACCGCTGACCTCTGTAACCAGCTCCGATTCCAATCTGTATTTTGTGAAGTTTCAGCAGAAGTACCTGAGTTTCTGCAGCCACAGCAGGTGGCCAGAAGGCACAGCTCTGACCTGTGTGACAGGACTCAGAGCACCAATTGCAATTATTCTGCATTCCCATTCTGCAACAGACTCTGATTTCAAAGTGACATTGCCACCTGAAATACGCTCAGTGCAAGACAGGCACCTCAGCTGAAGGCTTCAATGAGAAATACCGTTCCTTGGCCAAACGCTGCTTCTCCAAACAGCTCAATCAACACCACCCCATTCATAAAACAGCTCTGCCACTTAATGCCTTAGACCAAGTTTTATAAATAACTCTCAGAAACCTACTAACATTGTTCTGAATTTGAAAATAAATTTGGAAAAAAAAAGGGGAGGGGAGCAGAGAAATCAAAGGATAGCTTTTGTCCTGGAACAGTGTGTTTTCGTTCTCTCTTCTTTTGCCAGGTTTGAGTTAAACCTCTCTTTGGGTTGTGGATCTCAGATTCTCCTTCCCAGGAGCTTATCGTCCTTTTGCAGGCAAAGTATGAAAATGACAATTTAAGATATCTTATAATGGAGCTAATCTTTCTTCTGAAGATAAGAGTTTAAAACCTGGAGTCACTGCACATTTTTAGGATGGTGAATTAAATATAAAAAAAGTACCCAGTACATTCTGGGAAGAATAATGTCCCTGCAAGCTCGGTTTTCTGACAGGGACAGCTTCGTGCATGCCGCCTGTTCCTCCGTGCTATTTGCTAGCACCCATCTGTGCGTCACTGTTTCCATCCCATCGGCCTGAGAGCTGCCTTACCGTGGGTAAGACAGCAAGGAGCATCACAGCACCTCCACAGCATCCCCCGAGCCCACACGCAGGGATGGGGCTGTGGCTCCGCTGCCCGGGAGCTCACTCCAGCACCAAGTCAGAGCTCTACCAGGGCACATCCAGATTTTGCCTTCCCCAGTCACGGGCAAAATCTGGGAGACAAACCAAAGGGAGGCCCACAGCGAGACTTTGAGCCAAGTGCATGCTGCTTTGCACTGCCAGAGCTGCACCATGTCGAGGTTCTAAGATCATGGGGTCAGAAGCAGTTTAAAGACTTCCAAGAGGTGACCTCTACCCTAAACCCTCCACCTGCAGGTTTGCAGCTGGTCCGTCCACGAGCTGTCTGCTACTGCACAGAGACACCTGCACGCTACCACCAGCATCACCAGAGACCAAAGCAAAGGCCACCACAGTGGCTTCTAGCTCAGCTCTGCTACCGACTGCTGGACTTCAAAACACAGTTACAGAGCCATGTGCTCCAGCTAGGCATCGTGTCCTGTCAGCATAGCCAGGAAGGGGCTCGGAGGGACGCCAGGCAAACAGTGCTCTTACCCACGTTGGCCAGGCAGAGGTGGAGGCGACCCCTCACTGCCACGTGGACGTCCACGGGCCGCACCGCTCCGTGCCACAGCGCGTCCCTGCCCACTGCCACCGCATCCTGCTCGTACTCCGTGGTTGCCACCTCCAGCTCGTGGAGGGTCCTGACGGCCGGCCGGCCCTGGCGCAGCAGGGGCTGGAGAAGAAAGCAAGGACAGGGCAGCACCCACCCCTGTGGCCCCCAGCCAGAGCACGGACAGATGCTGCCGTGCTCCCAGGTCTGCAGGAAGCCCTGGCACAAGGACCCCTCTCCCGCTCATAGCGGCAGCAGATGCATTTCCTTCACAGGCTGCCACAGGTGGAACTGTTCCATTGCAGCTGCTCCCAAAAGGATAACAGCTAGGCATTAGGGTAACTAGTTACTAGGGCAACTCAGAACTGAGAGATTAAAAGATCTGGATAAAGATGTTTCTGCATTTCCTAGGTCTGCCTTAATTTTTTTATCCAGTAAGCCCTAGCATACTGCAGAAGTTCCAGGGAAGAAAGTTAATGCTTTGCCATCGCTTTCAAGGATAAGATGACAAATCCTGTGATTACAGGCTTGTCAGATTGACATCAGTCTCAGTTAAACAGAGTGGCTGATAAAAACTTGATTACTAAAGACTCAAGGGTAATCTAACAGCATCTCTACACAGGACAAAATCAAGACTCTTCCTTAAAAATCCTGCGTTCTAAGCAGAAGTTCTCCTTCATTGTTAGCAGCCATTAAGGCTTAACAAAAAAGGCTCTATACCTTCAATTTAACTGCGGCGGACCCAACAAGAAGCAAAGAGTCTCCATCCCAGATGTCAATCTGAAGACTGTGGTCAGCCAGGTAGCACACAAACCAGCGCTGCTCCCCAGGTTTCAGGAAGGCGGGATCCACCATGTACTTCAGCTGCAGTCCCGGAGCTCCTGCAGGAAACGGATCATGGTGATGAAAACCAAATCCAAGAGGCTGTGCCTGCATGAGCCAGGACCAGTGAGCCCTGCCTGCTCACAAGCTCACTGTCATGGGGAGCAAGGAAATCCAGGAGTCCTGTGCATCAAGCAACAGAAACTGGACCCACATCACCCATCCTCAGCACCCAGACCCCTCCTCTCCTGTGCAGTGCACTTTCAACTTAATAAACCCATCAGTCAAATTAGTAACCAGGTTCACCCTCGGAATGACCCCCTGCACAGAAATGCTCAATCTGTACAGACCTCTCTCATTACCATTAATAACTCCAGATGGAGAAGGAGCCTCATCAACTGAAACTGCTCGGTGTCCCTTGGGACCAGAATTTAATGAGACACAAAAAGAAAGAAAAGAAAGCATTCTGCTCAGAGAATCAGATTAGATTATACTAGGCACTTCGTTTAAATGTGTTGCGTATCTTTTTAAATGTACTTAACTGCAGCTGGAGTCAGCAGTCTAGATGTCTGAGTCATGTCACCAATACTTATTGATGTTTTACTTCATGGTTTGACATTTTGAACATTTTTAATTATGTGCCACATAAACTAATAGAGGTTTGCTACTAAAGCAGATAGCAGTCCATTCCCTTGGCCTGGAGGCAAGCCTAAATCTGATTGACAAAAATGCCACTTGAACCAGTAAATGTTGTTTAAACCTCCCAGGTGGCTATTCCTTGCACAGTAACATAATAGCATAGCCCATACACACACAAAAGTTTACTGATGAACCCTGCGAAGGACCACGTGAAACGGCAGTAAGACTTCAGGACTGATGTACTTTTAAGCCTGGGCAAGGTCTGGTGAACGATGAGAATTCAGTGCTCTATAAACATGCGCAGGCCTTCAAACCAGGCACATCATCTCCGGACATGAGCATCACATGCTTCTGAGGAAGGCACAAGGCAGGCAACACAAGAAGCAAACTTGAACAGCCTGGCCGGCCAACTTGCTCAGGGCCGGCAGGCTGCTCTGCCTTCCAGCACCTCTGGTTGCTCCCCCTTCGGGGCAGCACGCTTCCCAGAGCACCTGGGTCTCTGTGTACACCCTCAGCAAGCGATGGCAGCTTGCAGGGCTTTCTACACGTGCCCAGCTCAGCTCTGAATCTGTGCATGAAGTGCATGAAAAGACTCATTGCCTTGCGCCCACTGTATCTTGTGCCCAAATACGCTGCCTTTTAACTGCATGACCAACCCTTCTGCCTAGACAGTGCAATCTTCCTCCCACTCCTCCTTCCACCCTCTCACACGCCTCCTGTTCAATCCTGAAGAGGAAAGGCCACATGAGGATGCTAAAGCATGTCAGGACCAGATCTCACCAGTGTGTGGAGTCCCGTCTTTGTTGATCTGGACAAGGAGCTGAGGCGGTGCGGCTGACCTGGCTGCCTTCTCGCTGTCCATGTCAACCAGCTGCAGACGTGGTGTGGTGACCGGTGGGAAATGGTAGAACTGGAAGGTGAGGAACACGGTCCTGGGCCACGTCCCTTCCACTCCATCCTGAGGAGCCCTTGAGCAAGACAAGAGTGGGTTTGGTTGGCCTGTAACGCAGCGCTTCCTCCTGATCATAAGCTTCTCGTGCATTTGTCACCCACCAAGAAGCAGAAGAACAAGAGAAGATCAGTATTATCAAAAGTATTTGGACTTCTTTGAAGACAGCGGGCATATGGTTTGCCTTTGCTTTCCAAAAGCTTCATAATTCCAGCTGTCTTCTACCATATGCTGTGATGGAAGAGCCAAGCAAAAGTAGCGTTTTACCTTTGCACAGTGCGCTGCCATCTATAGAAGAGCTGTGAGCAGCGCCTTGGCAGGATAAAACCACCCTCACAGAAAGGCTTTCCAAACTCAGCTTCTCAATGTAATATGCATTTAAGTAGAAATCCTGCATTAACTGGTTTCATGTCACACTGTGGCTAATGTATACAACAAAAAAAATGGAATGTGTTTTAAGAGTGCCTTAAAAAAACAATAATGTTGTTTTAAAGCTCTCCAGGGCTTTGCTTCCATGGCAGGCACTAGGAGAAGCAGCACATTGACAAGGGCTTCTCCTGCTTGAGCATGAAAGCAGCTCGTGGACAATTTTGGGGAGGGATTCTCTCCTGAAAGGCACCTCAAATCCACACCTGCAGACCACACCACGAAGACTTGGCATCTTACCTACTGAAAGCAAGGAACTGCAGGATTATTTCATTGCTCTGCAGAGCATCAGCTTCCTCCAGCTGAGGACTGAAGCTCGTGCAGTCCAGGGGCTCTGCAATCTCCACAGGCTCCTTGTTGCAGTCCAGGATTTCTGGAAAGCCAGAGGCATGCAGGAGCGCCAGGGAAGCACGAGAGCACACGGTGCTGGAACGGGCAGAGAAACGGGGTTGAGCTCTGCAATAATGACCACCCCAATCCAGGCCCTCCCTTGGCACGCTCAGCGTGCTGCGGTGCCCGGAGAGGCTGCTCAGCCCCGCCACGGCATCACCCCCCCAGCACCGTCAGAGCCCCACCTGCCTGCCGGCAGCCCCACGGCCACGATGGGCGCCTGGGCGGGCGCGAAGGGCAGCTCCCGCAGCTGCTCGCTGCCGGAGGGGTCCAGGTCCGGGGAGCCGGGGTGCAGGTCGGCCTCCAGGTGCGTGATCCCAGCCACGTGCCAGGGCACGGCAGGCTCGGCGCGAGCGGTGCCGGGGGCTCTGAGCATGCTGGTGTCCCGTGGTGTCCCACGGGGCCGGGGCACCGGGGCGCTGCTGCTCCGCAGCAGAGGGGGCTCGCCCTTACCGCACGGCGAGGCCGAGAGCTCAGAGAGCGACAACTGGAAAGGAAAAGGATACTGTGAACACGCTGGCACCGCCCAGGGAAAAAACACCACGATGCTGCAAGCACTGCAAGAAGTCTCCACGGGCTAGGTGGGCCAGAAAGCACTTATTTTCAAGCAGTCCGTGCAGTTCAAATGCTGTTTGCTTTGAGATTTGGCTCAGCAGCATCTCTGCTCCGCCGAGAAGCGGCACAGCTTGGCTGCCTGTGGGTTCACACCTCTGCTTTTTGCTTTAGCTGCTGTGCTTTCTCTTGCAAAGGGAGGAATAAAAAATGCAGTAGAAAGATCAAAGAGTTCAATGCGGTCCTATGAAGCATTTCATTTCATCAAAAATATTTGTGTGCACTGATCCCTGCATCAAGATACAAAAACCAGAGATTTCAGTATTTATAGCTCATCTTGAATCCTGATAGCTCTCCATGAAGAAATCATTGTCAGAATGTACCGTGGACAATAGTGCCCATCAAATCTGGGTTGTCAAAAACCAGACCAGCCCTTAAAAAGGTATTTGGGGTGTGAAAACAGCTCCGAAAATTCTGCCCAGCAAATTATGTGCAGAATTTGTTTTGTTCCCTCTGCGAAAGCGGATTTTAGCTGCATTTTTGGTGTTACTTGGCCCTGGCAGCCTTGAAAATGAGCAGTTAACGGGACACTTTGAGCATGTTCTCAGCAATTGGACCACATTACATGATGTGGAAATGCCGCTGGTTGCTGCCAGTGCCCACACAACTCGGCAACACAACCGCGCAGGCAAGGCACACACCCAGCAGGGCTTGCACAGCAAGGCTTCAGGGGAAGAAAATCTCCACAAAACATACCAAGGTAACAATCTTCATTAGCATTACCGGTAACAAATTATGAAAAAACCAAAAAAGTAGGAGGAGTATGTAT
This sequence comes from Cygnus atratus, assembly GCF_013377495.2. Lineage (NCBI taxonomy): Eukaryota > Metazoa > Chordata > Aves > Anseriformes > Anatidae > Cygnus > Cygnus atratus. The sequence continues at coordinate 757,453 of NC_066382.1, read as the reverse complement.
TTTAAAATTCCTCTGCTCCAGCACCAGTGGTCTGCATGGATCGGAGGAGCCACCCTTGGGGCCGTGCCCCTGGGCTCCCCACCCCACGACCCGTCCCACATTCTGGCTGGTCGGGCGCAGCAAAAGGCCCCCAGGGCAGCACTTACCCCTGGTCCCCGCGGGGAGGCCACCAGGCGCAGCGGGGAGGACGGACCTGTGGAGAGGCACAAGGAGATGCTCTGCTGAAGCCGTTGCCCCCACATAGAGTCTGCTGCGCCCGCATCCGGCCCAGCCCTCACCACGGTCTATTTTTCAGGGATGGAACCAGCTCGGCAAGGTGGCCTGCTGCCTCTCAACCCCCTGCTTGCCTTATTTTTCCAATAAGAGTGCTACCTGGGGCAGGAACATGTAGCCCATCTCCAGATTCATCGGTTATTTTGCTGGGAATTAGGCTAAATCTGCCAGGGAGAGTTTCCCTGCTGTAAAATGCAGCTCCTCCATCTCTAGACAGTGCTGCAGTTTCCCTTAAAGCCATGTGGCACTGGCTAAGTGGATTGCTTAATGAGACGTGAAAGTTTTTAGGATACTTAAGGTTTTCATAGCTCCTCCATTATTTCTTGTCACTACTTTCATCTGTTCGTACATTCATGCCCTGAAACAGTATGAGTTTTACTGTGTTTATATTTGGCTGGTCTGCTCGCTTGCTGGCACGGATGAACTCGCTGTTCCAGTAAGCAGCAAATCCTTTACAGCAGACAAGGAACACAGATGTTTTCTGGCAATGTTGGGACTTTATTTTGCTTTCTCGACCACATATATTTCAGCTATTTCATTCTGACTATTGTCCAACGGAAATTGCCCTGTTTCCCTTATGTCAAAAATAATGTTTTCCCTCAATTACAATGACTTTGGCTGTTGTTAAAGCGACCGTGCGCAGAAGTACAAGGGGCACTAGAGCTGTCAGTACAGCAGAAGGTTTTCCACCAGCCCATCTGTTCGACCATGGACTTAGCCGCACACACTGTTAAGCTGCTTGCACCGTCCTGTAAATGCTACAGGACAAACCTCCTGCTCCATCCCATCCCAGGGGAAAAAAACACCCACAGAAGCTGCCAGGCTCTGTCAAAAATGGGTGTCATGGCCTCCTGGGGAGCTGCTGGGCTCACTGCACGGCTCCAGGACCAGTGCTGTGGGCTGCTGGCAGCACCGCTCATCCCAGCGGCTGTCACAAGACCAGACCTGGCCTCGCAGGTCTCTTTAAGCGCAGCTGTGAACTTACAGTTGCTGTGAATGTCCTAAATGGGTAAAGCAAGCACCAGCTCTGATCACAGCAAACTACCTGTCCCAGGAGCTACCAAGCACTTAAACGGTGCTGCTGCTGAATTAACCTGCAGAGCAGAGGCAACTGACTGCATCCCAGCCAGTGCACAGGAGTAAAGGAGCAGTGGCCACAGGGCCGCAACTCCCACGCCAAACCTTACAAATGCACCTCCGGGCACGCTGCAGGACAAAGGGCCGCATGCCAGCTGCATGCCCGGGGTCCTTGTCAGAGCACACAGCCACCAGCTTTCATTCAACATTTCTGCCACTTGACCACATAACCAACCTCCAAAGCCATTTGCTTTTGGTGGGGAAACCGGGATCAAGAAATCTTGAAGATGCAGCCACTGCTGCAGGGGAGCTGGGGCCATCCCCAAAGAAGGGGGAACATGTTCAGGATGCCCTGAGCACGCTGCTCTCACGTGTCCGGGCAGCCCAGCATCTCCAGCCCCCATGCATGGGCACAGAGGGTCACTGTCAGACTACATTCAGCCAGACTTCTCTTTTCACCATGCTGCAATTCACTGAACTGACTGATACAGCTGAAATGCATTCAAGAGAGATCTTTCAAGCAACATCAGGAAAAGAACAGCCTCAGAGCAATGTCGATGGCAGCCTAATCCAGCGTATCCCAGCAAACTCCAACACCAAGAGCTAAACCTCTTAATTCTACCCTCGAAGATTTCTGCTTTAAAGCCCGTTAAACTAGCAAAGACAGCCCCAAAGGCAGCAAGCCTGAAGCTGGATGTGGGTCAGGGACTTCCCGCGGCAAACCCATGGTGCCACTGCCATCTCGTGGAGGCGATGCAGCTCCGGAGCCGAGCACAGGACCGACTGTGCAGCTCCCACGCCAACTGCATCGCCCGACCTGCAGCCAGCGTGCTCCACCCCGTCTGGCAGCTGCAGCCTTGCTAGGCTCACCAAAGGAGCCCTGTGAGCTCATGAAATATTCAGAGGGAACCCCACAGTCATTTGACACAGCCTGGCTGCTTGAGCAGGCAATTACACGGTTAAAACTGGCACTTGTCTGTACAGCAAAACATTTACTAACAGATGACTTTTCTGGCAGTCCCTCAAGCACAAATGGTCCTATAGACTTCAGTAACAACACCCCATTAATAAGGTAACAAACTCACATATCGATGTTTAAACAGGCAGTTAAGTTGAGAGCAATCTGGTTTGCACATCCATAGATAAATTGAAAAAGATTAAAAACAAGGGAGCTGAGAGGCTTTCAGTGGAAGAGGAGCACCCTCCTCAGCAGAGCACACAGGGGAACATCAAATTGCTCCAGAACAGACAAATAAGAAAACTCATACAGACCTATTTTGCTCCCAGTCCTACCTTGTGGGGTGGAAAGCACAGATTAAAACAGATCTGTGGGTTTCTTCCCACTGATCAGGAAAGGGGAGAGCTGATAGAAACAAAGCAGTGTGAACTGGAGTGGGCCTCCAAGAGCACTGGGTACTGACCAAACTCCATTCCCAAATCAAAGGAATTTTTTTTTATTTCCAGAAGACATAGGTCGGTGCTGAGACTCCTACCATCTGGCACTCCCGTACTATATATATGCATACATACACACACACGCAGCCTGGTTTTTCCCAGCTCAACACTGGCACAGAACCCCTTGCGTTAGAGGTGTGTGCTGATTAAACGTGTGTTGCTGTCACGCTCTAGGAACTGCAGCTCAACAAGATTATTTATTACTCAGCCTATAATTGACACCTCTTCTGTCCTCAACCATCTGGAAGGATTATGATTTCAAAGAGATAAGTAACAGTGTTGGCAGGGAGCAACGCATTGGTGGTGAGGCTGCGAGGCCCTTCCAGGAGTTTTTGGTGGTTTAGCACTGAAGCCCAAATGTTGTCAGAGTGAACCAGAACGGGGGTGGGCTGGTGGCACACTGCAAATTAGTGCAATTCTTGCACATGGCCCTGTTCTAATATCACAGGTGAATTTCAGAAGGTAAAAAGGAGAAGTGAGAGCTGAAACCAAACCAATGTAAACTCCATTCACTACAGTAATTCATAAACTAGTTCACTGAAAGTCACGTGAAGTTTGTTTTTTCTCTTGATCAGATACCAGTGCTACACTCTATATTTTAAATGTCACCAACATGGAAAACACTCACTCAGAGATGGTGTAGGAGGCTTCTCTGACTCTTTCCTGGCTTTACTTGAGATATCTGTAGAAGTTGCAAGATTTTCTTCTGAATCAGTGGAAACATGGAATTGGACAGTACCAGATGCAACTTGCTTCACCTGAACATTTGAAATTAAATACTTTTAGAGAAGGCTTCATACATACGTACTCATACCTCTGAAAGCGGACCCAATTCCCTCCCTCTGCTGCCAGAAGAACCACGCTGCAAGATGCAGGCACAGCCAGCATGGTTTGTAAGCTCCCAGACACCCGTGCCCTTGCACACCAACACTTGCAAACTCTGCCTGCAGCCACCCCAGGTATCAGATTCCTCTGAGTGAAGAACACACACGAACACAGCCATCAGCTACTTAAAAGCACGCTGCAGTGCAGACAGGTGCTCTGCCTTTCCCCCTGAACTGTGTACACGAATAACCCAGTCTTCAATAGAGCAAGCTACATAGGCACCCATCTGCCTGTGGCAGAGAGCAATCAGTGCAGTTTAACACTAAGAGTTCTGAACATCTGTGACTCTCCTCTGCGAGGTCTCAACCTGAGCAGTAACTTGCTTTTACTGATAAACTATAAACATGCTGGAGCAAGGCCTTCCTCTTCTCATTTGCGTGTACATCGCTCAGAATAAAGCAGTTCAAGTCACGGAGGCCTCCGAGAAGCATCACAATAAGTGTGCTGACCAGCTCTGCACCGGCTCCATCGTGTGCTTACAGCGAAGCAGTGCTTGACACTAAGTGCAGTATATACAAGTATTCATGTGCACAGGCAAGGGGTGGAGGGCTGTTATCTTCCTTTTCGCATGACTCTTTATTCACTCAGACTTGCATAAAGCTTCCCCATCACCCGGGCACTTGGAAAGGTTCTAGTAATGGAAAGCCTGTCTGGGAAAGCCTTCGGGGTGTTCAAGGGCATTTGTGGTGCAGAGGAAGAGGCAGCGGCGTCCCTTACCTCCTCAGAGCAGCATCCCTTACCTCCTCGGAGTTCTCGCTGTCGGCGGGGGCCCTGAAGACCAAGGCCTGGCCGGGGCTGCGGCGAGCACCACCGCGCAGGGGCAGCACCACCGGGGAGGAATCGGTGCCCAGGAAGGGGCTCCAGAGCGCCCACCGCACCGCGTGCATGTCGGCTGCCGGGCCCAGGGCGCTGCCGGCCTCAGCCTGCGGGGCACACAGGACACGGTCAGCTCCGGGAAGGCAGGCAGGAACAGGACCTTGCTAAATGACTTCATCCATTCAAGGTTAAACACAACATTTTGGCCACAGCTGCACACAGGTATGAATCCTGCTTTCTCACTGTAATTATTGCGCCATTCTTCCTCCTTGAGTATCTTTTGTTTTTGTCTGCTCTTTCCCAGCTTAACAAGCATATCACTGAAATGATTCCCTTCCCTGCATGCTACACTTGCAGAAGGCTAGGCAATCACACTCAAGGTAATTGTACCTTATCCCTTTACAAAATTACACAAAGGACTAAACCTCTGTATTATGGATCAGCAAAACACACTAAAATGCTTTTCAAAAATACTAGAGTTTTTTCGTCCTCTGTATATATTTAGCCCATGTAGGCTGGGATAAATAAAGACAACGCCGCCCCTCCTTTTCTGCAGCAAGTCTTTTCCTTGGCCACTGTCTGCCTCCAGATGAACATTTTCAGCCCAGCAAGATAAACATAAGAGCTAGCAGACTTGACTGGGAATTTATCATCGCCACTGCCATAACAACCAGGACAATGCTCCACAAGACAAGAATTCGCCCCTGTACAGCAGGTAATCAGGTCTCCACAAGGACACAGCACCCATTACACTGTAGCCCTCTCACCCAAATAGCTGCACTAAATGACGGATTTTTGACCATCTGCTCCTCAAAGACAGGAAACCTATGCTAAGCAGAGGCCGAAGGCTTCCACTTACCCCAACACCTCAGCAGCCTCCCCTTAAACCGAGGGAAATGGACAGACAGGCACCAAACCGAACTTGCAGCTCTCCACCAGCACCTGAAATCACTCCCACAGCTCCCTGCCGGCTGCTAATTACGGCCCCGCAATCGGCTCTGGGATTAAGTGCACACAGGAAGGGCAGAGGGAGCAGGGGCGATGGCAGGGTGGATGTGTGCCCCCCAGCGGGGAGCACCACGGGCCCACACAGGTCTGGCACTGCAGGGACACGGCACGGCCAAGCACCTGGATCCCCATCTCCACAGGTCCTCAGGTTTCAGCTTTTTAAGCGAGGTGAATTCAACACCTGATTTCCGATGGCACAGCTCCTCTCTGCTTCTCCTCCCCCAGTCAATACAAATCCCTTCGGCCTGGCACACACGTGCCACTTTTCAAAATACCCATTTTCCCGTTTTGTTCTGGACAGCCCTAATGAGAGAAGACATTTACTGCATTACCAACGACCCTCTCCCTGCCATCTTAGCAGGACGATTAGGGACTCATAACGAATCAATTGCTATCGATTCAGCCATGCAGCTGGAATAGCGCTCTGGAGGAGCGCTGGGGAAGTGCACCCGCAGCCCCGCTCACCAAGGGACAGGGACATGTCTCACTAGGAGCTCCACGCTGGCCCAGCAACCTCCTGTCCCCAGAACCAGGCTGTCCCCATCCCATCTGAGCTGCCGCTCACCAAGCCACCGAAGGGCAACATCCATCTGTGCGGAGTCGCATTGCACAGCCTGGCTGTCAGCACCTCCACTGAATGATATAGCTAAAAAACTTATAAATCATCAGTAAATTCACACTAGCGGGCATGATCTCTGCAAGTGCAGTTAGTACAGAGATTTCTCATGGTTTTAAGATCCTGAATACATCAGATTTCAGCTCCCAAAAAAACCTCGGTACTTCAGAGGAAAAAGAACATGAGGGGTTAATCTCTTTTCAGCATAAATGCTAAATTCTAAAGAAAAGTCTTTTAAATTAAAAAAGCTGAAATTTTCCAAATTGGTTTGCCAGAACACTCCAGGACTGCTGCAGGCTAAATTTCTCCATATACATATACACAGTGGAAAAATTTAACAACATATAATTAAAATGATTTAATAAGCCCATTTGCAACACATTACACATAGTGCTGCAGAAAGCACTCTGACATTTTGATGGGAGACATTTGCCTCTCTTCCTACAGAGCAAGGCAGTTCTTTAGATACCCTTCACGAGCAACAAAAGGAGCTATTGTTTGATCCTGGAAGACACTGTACCGCCAGGAACAATTTTCCCCCCTACCTCAAAGTTTTCTACTGTTCAAACGCAGAATCAGATATTTAAGTTTGATGGCAGCAGAGATCCCCAGCAGTCGTTAGAACTAATGGAAAGAGGCACACTTGTGAGACAGCCTGATGAGCCTCCAACACTGCTGGTCAGCAGGGGGGCAGCAGAAGGGCTGCCCAGAGGCATTTTGGTGCTGGGAGGAGCTGCACCAAGGCAGAGCCCTGGTCCTTCAGCAAGCCCCGTACGGCTGGCCAGGGCTGGACTCGTCCTAAAAGATGCTGAGAGATCAACGAGCCACAGGTACGCACTATTCCAACCAAGAAGGCCAAGGATGCACTGAATAATTACACAGAAAAGTAGTGCCTAGCTAGCACTCACATATTTTTAGTAGTTTTTACCAAGATGAATAAGTCAGCTGTTGGAAATATTCCTTTACTGGGAGTGCTTTCTCTTCTCCTTGATGTTCCTCACCTGCAGATCTGACATATTAGCCAACAAGAATTGGTAAAAGCCAAACAACTGGGTTTCCCCCTAGAGCATTTAATGGGTGAGCAGAGCAGGCCACAGCAAAGAGGGACAGTGGGGAAAAGCAAGGGGAAGCGACGAAGCAATTCACCCAGCACTAAGATCCTGCAACGGTTCTGGTTCACAGAAAGCACTTCATTTTTCAGAAATAAAGGGCAGCAGTGTGTTACAATAAGGAAGGAAAATGCACAAAATCCTGAAACCCTGCAGAAATGGGAGTTCTGAATCAGAAAATCCTGCAACTCTAAAACCCATGTCCCAGAGATAGCTCACAGAAATAACAAGTGTTTTGAGCCTTGGTTCTCTGATTTTTGAGGTCAATCAAGTCCCAAGGGCACAACATAATGCTGTTCTGCAACGTTAACCATTTCTGTGGAAAACACTGTGCTTTCTTTTTAAAAGATAAGGCATAAGATTGCTACAACAGGGGGATGAAAACAGTGAAAAATAACATAACCACCACTTTTAAAGACAGCAAAATTTTCTAATATGCTCAGAAAAATCTCTCCCAACCTAAATTACATTGTTTGTGGCATTTATAAGGGTGTCTCTTTATGAAATTCAAAAAAAAACCTATCACAGATGCCACAGCATACAGTTTACCTGAACCATTCTCTTCACGCTACCCAATGGTGGGACCTCCAACACCCTTCCTGTCGGTCCCAAGTCCTTATTGAATGTGTTGCTCAGGATCATTCCTGAGTGCCGTGCTCAGGCTGCCCTGATGTTTTCTGCACCTCATGTCCCAGCTAGCAGGACAGGGCCGCGTGGTGGAGGAGCCCCCCGGTGCCTGCACTGACCCCATGGGGCTCAACACAGTGCTGAGGCTGCCCCCATCACAGCCCCCATGGCACCTGAGGACCAGGCAGGCTCCGGTCAGCCGGGGCAGACTTTACCCATTAATAACCAACGGGGACACCACAGCACAACCATCTGCCCCCAGGGCCCTCCCCGACACCCCTGCCCTACCTTGCTGCTGGCTCCGGCTGCGGCGCAGACAACGTACTCCAGCTGGAAGCAGACCCCGAAGGCAGGGTGAGGAACCATCTCGCTCAGCTGCAGGCGGCTCCTCAGAAGCAGGGCCTGGCCCGCCACGCTGCGGAGGGGCAGAGGAGGAGGAGGAGGAAGAGGAAGGCCCGGGCTGAAGCCCCATGGGCAGCACAGGGAGGAGGCCACGGGCACCCTTACCTGGCCGGGGGGCCGTCGGGCCGTCCGCGGGCCACCTCCGCTGCCGGCAGCAGCACGGCCACCTGCGGCGCCTGGACGAAGCGCAGGCCGTTGTGGACGCCGACGCGCAGCCGCCGCTCCTGCACCAACAGCGCGCTGCCGGCAGGCCGGGCGCTCACCTGCCGCACCGGGGGGACAGGAGGGGTCAGGGACAGACCGACAGCGGCCCTGCGCCCACACCAGGTCCCAGAGCAGAGACCTCCCATATCGCAGTGGGAAACCAGCCCCAAGAGAGACTCTGCATGGCTCGGGGCCAGGTGCATAATGACACAGGGACACTCAAGCACCCAAAACTGGGACATGTGTGGTCAGTCAGAAACCGACAGAAATGCACCCTGCCCCAGAGCGAGCGCTAGGTATTAACGTGTTCCATCTTTACAGCAGCCAGTGCAGGCCTGACAAATAAGCAGGCCTTGGCAGGGGGCCTCCCTGCTCACAGCACTGTGATGCAGAATGAAGCTCACGAGAACGAGCATTAAATCTTATCTTTGCCTTCTTCATAGCAGAGCTGACCAAAATTCTGCTGATTAGTGTCTGGATATTCAACACGAAACCTACATAAAGCACCTGTGTACTACTAATCCAAAAGAATCTAAAAGATAAAGAAAAAGGCTTTCACAGCAGAAAAAATGGACATTCTAAGCAAAACAAACACTCCTGTGCAATTTATCTGAATGCTTCCTCTTTTCTTCCTGAAAACACGGCAGTGGCATATTGCTCATTTGCTGTACCTTCTCCCAGGGTAATTATATTGGCACTACCTTAAGCAAGCGGTCACTGTTCAGTAACTCCAGCAGCTCCTCCTCGAATTTCTCCAGAGAAGGGTACAGCCTGATGGAGAGCTTGTCCAGGTAGCAGGTGACCGACTTCATGAGCCGCGGTTTCAGAAAGCAGTCACCTGCAAAGACAAGAGGCCGGCCGTGGGTAACACTGCAGAGCCAGGGGCAGAGCTGGCTCGGAGCCGTCAGACCAAACCTGAGCAGCAAACAGCACCAGGATGGGCGCAAGGCGACAGTGTGCCCCCGGCACCCCACACCAGGAGCCCGCACAGCCCTGGCTTTTTAACAGCAACAAAAAAAATGAACAGAACAGGTAGTGTCCCTAGCCAGTGAAGCACCATTTTGATGTGCAAGCACAAGCCAGGAAAGCTGGGTGGGATTTCAGTGCCAGAGGTTTTCTTCTGTCAGCCACAAGGTGGGACCGCTGCTCTGTGCCTACACACAGCTCCGTGCACACAGACCCCTGCCACGGGACGCAGGGATCTGTAACATGTGCCAGAGCTGCTGGGTTTCATCCTGCTGCCAGTTTTCTGTCTGAAGTCAAGAGCTCCTCCAGCCATCCCCAGCTGCAGCCTCTGCCTCCTCCACTCTCGTGTAGCACCCTCAGCAGCACCAGGGACCCACCTGCTTTGGAGACCTCACTGTACTATGTGCGGCTTTAACATTAATTGATACAACCCAAGAACTGGTTAAGAGCAGGGTTTTCCATGCAGTAAATTGAAGAATAATTCCTCTGCCAAATTGATGGTACTGTCTTTCTGTTCTTTGAGTTTCCAGATCACGTCATTTCAGTCAGATCAACGCGAACTGCAAGGCTGGCATCCATAAGGCAAGATTTATGAGGGCTGCGTGTGGGAGAAGCTCATCCCTCTGGACCTGCCAGCTCTCTAACTACCCAGAGCGCCACCACGAACAAGGACAATCTTAAACAAGCTGCATGGGCTTCTCCTAAGACTCCTCTGAATGACTCTAATTAAACCAACCATTATTTATCCCTTGCATTTTCCCAGGAGCAAAGCAATTAACAGAAAAGAGAGCAGAATGAAGCCACGCAGACATATTTCAGGACTGGATACAAATGCCACGATTGCTTCTCCACCACAGGGGAGTTCCAGAGAAGTCCGTGACATTTCTGTCCAAGTGGAAAGCAGAGAGAATGAGCCCCACAGGTCACATTGGTGTTCTGGGGGCTGTTTTTAACACCCCGAGCACAGAAGAGAGATTGTAAAGCCAAAGAGCAGTAGGACCTGCGGTCCACCCTCCACCAACACACAGACTGAGCCTGCAGCAGGGGGAAAGCCTCCCACAGACACCTGCAGCCCACCTGGCTTGGTTGGTGACCCCAGGGAGTCGGAGCACAACTGGCTCCAGGCTGGGCACCCACAGCGGGCAGCCTGCGCTGCCAGCACATGCACAGCACCATGCTGAAGGGATATGGAGGCAGCAGGCACTACTGGAGCTCAAGCAGAAAATATCCAACGTGGCTTTGACATCACAGAGAAGTCACAAACCAAGCTCACTGCAAACCTTTCTTTTGTCACTTTTTTCCACCGCTAACTTTTGCACATCACTGAAACACGACTCAGGATGCTGCAGCAGCGAGGTATGGATGCCTGCCTGCTCCGGCTGCCAGCGGGTTTTGCTAGTACAATAAAAGTGAATCAGTGCTGCCTGCAAGTAGGGCAGGGTGAGAGAAGGCCAACAGGGAGCAGGAGCCTGGCTCCTAACAGACACACACTGGAGCCGCTCGCAGGGGCTCACTCTCACAGCCGGGGAGGCAGAGGTGCACGAGCAGGACTGCAGGAGCAGCCCCGTGCAGCCCTGTGTCACCCTGCAGTTTGATACCCGCAGCGGTGGGACTCAAGGGGCCCTTACTTGTGTCTCCGTGCGCAGGGAGCAAGCCAGGGATTTTCTGCAGCCCAGACACCAGAAGGTTTTCAGGCAGGAGGTGAAATATCGTCTCCAGGGGTGGGTGGGGCTTCAGGGTGTACTGCAGGTGGCTGTTCTCCATTATTGTCATGTATTTGTTCTCTAAATAAGAGAAAACATTATGAAATGACAAAAGCAATGGGAAGAGAACTTTATAGTGCTGCTGTCAGCTGAAGAAATTATTATCAATAAAGGCACATGTCATGAGCAAAGCAAAACCTGAATTTGACAAGTCAACGTTTCTCCTGCTGACAATATACCACATTCCTGAACACGGATTCCCTATTCCCCTGAACTTCCCTGTGCCAGGAAATTTATGGGAGTCTGTGGCAGCAAAAGCACATGACGGGGAAAACCAAACCTACATGAGCTCTGATGGGCAGTGCATGTTCCCGGGCAGCACAGCACATCCTCTGACCACAAACAACTCGCTCCCGAGTCGCTGGGAAGTACATGTTGCCCACCAGCACCGCAGTGAGAAGGCACCGCACTGTGTATCGACATGGCACAGCCCCGGGGTTTTCGGAAGAGTCTTAAGACACATCTCTGCTTTCCAGAGAAGAAACGTGAATATTTTCTCAGATTTAAGAAGTTAAACCATTTTCATATCAAATGGAAAAACAGAGGTACTCTTCCTTTCTGGCTACAAGGAACGTACACTATTTCTAGCAACTGTGCTGACACCCTGAGTGCTTGGGAAGGAACATTACTCAGAAGCAGATTATTCCTCTCCAACAGCACCAGACCCAAGATGCCTTCTCCAGACAAAAAGCAATGTATCGACTGCAGAAAGCTTTCCGATGGGCTGTCAGGGGCGGGCATAACATTCACCATTTTTCAAACATCTTTAATAACCATCAGTACAGGGTAAGCACAGAATTTGTCCCCGTCACTTGTCAGTGCATCTCAGCCTCAGCACCAGCAGGCACGTGTGTATTTCCAGTGCAAGGACACTTCCCCGCTTTGCTAGACAGAGAGAGGGATCTCACACAAGGTGACTTTCATTGAGGAGCCTCACCTGGGACAATGCAGCTATCAGCTTCCAAATCCAACACATCTTTTTGGAACAGAAACCCATAACCCTCACATTTTCTTTCTACTGCATTGCTTAGAAAAGCATTTCTAACTCTATACCCATTTCCCCTGAAATGTGCCAAAACAGTACAAAATTTCCTTTGCTTTCACCATGCAATGGGGATATCACTTCTCAAAATGAGCCAAAGTAATAACCATATATTCAGTTATATTTTGCATCAGATCTCAGACTCATGTTCTCAATTTATTTATCGTGGTACTGAAACCCACCATGCAACTCCAGTGCTTGAAAGGAGAAGGCACGCTTCTGCTTAGCACTGCAAGGGCACAGACCACGCATCTTTTGCCTCCAGCAAACAAACACGATACCTATTTGGATAACAAAAACTGCAAAGAAAGGAGTGATACCAGTATCTTGCTGCTGCTTACTTTCTACAGGGTCCTGGAAAAGTGGATGCAGTAAGGCACGTGGTGTCCCATGGTACAGCTTGAGTCTGAAACCAAAGAGCATGAACCAAATGTGAAGCATTCAGTAAACTCATCCTGAAGCACATTTCCTGCAACTCTTCTGCTCAAAAAAAGAAGCCAAGTTCCTACTCTCTAACATGATAAAAACAGTAGGGGAAAAATATGCATCGCTTAACCCCACCGTTGCCTTTCCAGTAACAAAAATCTGTTTTCTAAAAGCTAGGTTTGTCTCTGCAGCCCCAGGACCACCTCTTCTCCCCCCAGAAGCAATTGTGCCCCACTCTCAGAGAGGCCCCGGTGCAGGCAAGCCCTGGGGCCGGAGTACCTACACTCTGTCCTTGACGGCCAGGTCCGTGGGATCCCACCTGCTGTCAAACAGGGGGATGAGCCCAAAGCCACACGACAGATCCCGGCGGAGCCCCTCCGGTGTCTGGGCTGTCGCCACCACCTCCACCACAGCCATGATGCTGGGGTGGTTCAGCGAGGTGTGGAAGTAAACGGCCTGGAGGAGAGACAGGAAGGATGGGAGGGAAGGGAGAGAAGGCATCTCAGAGCTGGTGGCAGCAGCTGCTGCCAAGGACATGTCACACAGACAGCGAGCACTGCAAAAAGAACAGGGAGGAGGAGACGACGATGCCCGTTTCACAGGATGTGCATGGTGACAGGTCCAGCTAAGGCATCGGGCTGGGTGTGCCGCGGGCTGCAGGAGCAGCCGGTCCCTGGGGCTCACCAGCTGGCGGGGGCCCCCAGGCCCCAGCAGCACAGGGCAGGGGTGAAGGGGACAGGACACAGGTCACCTCCCAGGGACAGGATTTACAGTGGGGTTAATCTTTCTATTAAAAACTCATTATCACGGTGTCCCAGAGAAAACATTTGCTGTAATCACAGACTGTCAGGAAGGGATAACAGAGAGAGACATTATCACATCATCCCAGAGAAATAAATCGTTATTCTATTATCTTTTATTGCAAAATGCTGAAATAATGACCACCAGCTGCTGACAAGTGGTCAGGCTGCAGGAGACTGATGCTATGACTTGCAAAGGAAAAAGTCGTTAAAGTGAATCCATTGTTAAAATAAGTTTACAGTTGTCTCCTTAAAAGCTAACAGGTTCAATAACGCTTTCTTCTCTGCTGAGCCCTACACCAAGGCAGCATGAATCCTCCTCCCAGCAGAGGTAACCTCACGTTTGCCACCCTCGTGGGGACACACTTGCCCTGCCCAGAGACCCGCTGCTGAGCTCGCTCCTTTGGTGACGCCGCGGTCACGGGGATGGTGCTCAAAGTGCGGGCTGCGCAGCACTGGCAGCACGTGGAACAGTGCAGTGGTTCTCTCTCCTTGCAGCACTCCGTGCCATAGCTTCCTCCACCTCTATTCAAAAAGCACGGGTTGAGTGATGATTAAAACACCCCAGGAAGAAATGCATATGCCAGTGTCCCTCAGATACCATTACCGATTTAAATAAATCAAGGAGCACAGCTCTAATCTATGCTAAACTTCATCCTTGGCGCAATGCATTGATTGAAGTGGAAATAAAGGTTATAATTAGACAGTGTCCTGACCAAGGAGATGAAATCTCAGCTGCAATCGATGTCCATGCTGCGGGGATCTGCAGCCTCCCCCCGGCTGTGCAGAGCAGCAACAGGAGCAATGCCACCAGCTGCACACCCAAGGACCCGTGCAAGGTTTTGTCTCAGGGTAGCGGGCAGGACAGGGGACACCGTGTTTTGCTGATAATCCTGACAGATAAAAGCATGGCTTTGTGCAAGTTTAATACCAGGTAATGAAAAAGAGCTGCTGCTGGCACTGCTGCTCAGTCCCTTTCCACATCTGAAGAAACACTGCACTCTGCTGCTGGCACAGCGGCACAGCACAGCGGCACAGCAGGCAGCAGCACGAACCACCGGCTGCTACCACAGCACTGCCCAGCCTGAGCTCACAGGAGGCCTGAACTTTCCCAAAAGAATAAATTGTACATAAAAGATTAATAACTGCACCTTAATGGACAACATCTGAGATGTACCAAGCCAAAAGATTATGAAGCACCAGAAGGAAAAAGGGGTTGTTGTTGCCATTTCCTATAGTAAAGGCATACGTAGAGAAGAACGGTGGTAAAATAAACTGCTGCAGAAAAAGCTCAGCAGGGAAAATAGGCACGGCATAAGACAATGAACCAGAGCCCATAAACACTTGGGAATTGCTATTTTAAGATGCTCATGCTATTTTAAAACGGCACGCTCTCCTGCTCCACCCCAGTGCAAAGAGACTGCTCAGGTTAAATCCCCGCCGAACACCTCTCTCCTGGCCACATGTTGCAGCCCAGCCCACCCAGGAACGGGTGCTCACCCCATACCTCATTGAACACCACCCTGGGGCGCTGCTGCGGGGCACTGCGGGGGGTCCTGGCGCTGCTCCGCCACGTCCGGCCGAAGAAGTGGTGATAGGCGACATCGAACAGGGACAGGCGCAGCTGGAACTCCACGCCTGCCGAGCTGCCCGCCGCTCGCTGCAACACACGGAGAACAAGTGTGTGGGCTGCAGGTCTCTGCAGGCACGGTACCCTCCCTGCCCCTAGACACAGGCAAAACACCCTGCACAAAAGCACAGCCAACTCCTGTTTCCTAACTGATGCTGAAGAAGCATGTGTGTGGCCAAGTGTGCCTTCACAAACTGCCAACGTTCTGCCTGCATGCAGAAACTGCCGTTCTAGATCAGGCTGGACAATCTTTTTTAAAGCCAGAGATTACAAAAAGCCAAGCAAAAGCTGGACACTGAGCGTTAAACATCTCATAAAGTGAGAAAATATTTCTAAAATGTGACCCAGAGATTTTCATGTAAAAATGTTTACCCGCATTAAAAACCAACATGTAAAATTGTAACTCGGACAAAAACGCATGGAATTTAGATACGGCCCCAATTGATGTTACTGGGAGATTCACAGTTAGTTCCCCTGCCAGAAAGAGTAATTTTGTTGTAATCTCAATCTCTGAGCTCTGGCCTGAAAACACAGCAAGTGCAATCCTCCTGTTGGCACCGCGATGAGCAGAAACCAAAGGCTTAGCAGGCAAACATTGATGGTAAAGCACTAAGTGACTTTTGTGGCCAAGTTGAAGTGACACATTTTGTGCTTGTCATTTCTGATTTTCAATATTGTGAGCAGCGGTACTGAAAATGAGAATGTTTTTAAGTTCTGAGCTCGGTTCCTACCTTTAAAATCTTTATAAAAAAACAGCCGCAGAACCTGAATTTGTGCATGGCTTTGCCTTTTCAGCAAGCACAGGATCAGGCCATCAAGAATGAACCAGGCAAGACCGGGCTGCCTCTGCCCATCCAGGGGCACAGCAGCACCTCCTGCCCAAGCCCCACTACTGCAAACCTTACCCGGAGAAGTTCCAACCTCACAAGCCTGCAGCAGCGCCAGGTCGCTGGAGCAGACCAAGCAGTGTCCCATTTTTCTAATGGGTACACAAGAGGATTTTGAACCAATGTGGCATTTTTCTGCAAAGGCTTTGGGGCATGTGTGTTCTTTTGTTTTTTCAGCCAGGCCAAGGGCACCAGCAGAGCACTCCTTTACCTGCGTAATGACAGTCCCCTCGACGTACTTCAGGACACACTGAAAAGCCGTTGACTCCTTCGGGATATTCCGCCTCCGCTGAGAGTAGGGAGGAACAGTGAGGTTTTGCAGAAAAATCCTTTCCCACTCGCTCATCTTGATGTTCAGAAGGTCACCTCTTCCTCTAGGCATCTGCTACCGAGAACGTTCATCTGGAAAAGAAAGCCCGTTTCAGGGAAGCGCATGCGCAGAAGATGGCACATGAAAGCTGGCATACGGAAAAACACTTGTAAGTGGCAGAGCAGCACAGACGTACATTCCCAATCCTGCGCGTTTTATAGAATTCCTGGGCTCTCCGCCACCCTCAGATGGCTGACATGCCGGCCTTCCCTTCGGAGAGCCGAGCAGGAGTCCCGTGGAGCCAAAAGCACGGCTGCGAGGAGCCACTGAAGGTCACCCAAGGGTACGGCGAGCTGCTGCTGCTGGCAGCCCTGCAGCCCCCCCGGGGCTCCCCCTGCCCCACACCCAGGCCAGGGGCTCCCTGGGGGCTCTGCCCCACAGCAGGGGATGGCAAAGCGGGGTTGGGCCAGAGCAGGGGAAAACACCAGGGCTGGATACCCCGGCACACAGAGCCCACGTGTGCACGTAGCACACGCACACAGGATGCTGGAAGTGCAGAGGTTGGACCATGGAGCTCCACACGCAAACACGCACGTGTGCCAGGTGCTTACGCACCACGCTGTGTACTTACCGTGCCACGTGCTTACACACGATGCCGTGTATCACACACGGTACTGCATACTTACACACCTATGCCATCTATCACACACGCCATGGCGTGTACTTACACACACACCCATGCCATGTAATTACACGCCATGCTGTGCACTTCCACGCCTATGCCACCTATCACACACACCTGTGCCCCACACACACATACACGTACCCCCACACACCCACACACGCCGTGTACTTAGGCACACACTACGCACCCCCCCACACCTATACCACGTACTTACACACCTGTGCCGCGTACCCCCCACACACCGCGTACCCCGCACACCCGGGCCACGCCGTGCCCTAACGGAGCCGGGTGCTGCCCGTGCCCCGCACCCGCTCCCAGCCGTGCCCGCACACCGCCACCCCCAGGGGCGCGCCGTGAGCCCGGGCTGGAGGCCGCTGCCTGCACCCACACGGGGCTGCGGCCCCGTCCGGGAGCTCCCACCCGAGCCGAGCCGCCCGGCCCCGGCCCCGCCGGGCACCCACCGGCCCCGCCGCGTCCCGCCGCCATCTTCCCGGGCGCCACCACCGCGGGCCCGGGGGGTGCCGGTGCCCCCCCCCCCCCGCCGCCCCGCCGCAGCCCGGAGCCCACAGCGCCCCCCGTGCCCCCGGCACCGCCCGGCGGCGGGCAACCGGCCGCGGCCCCAGGGCCGGGCGGCGGCGGGGAGAGGAGGGGCCGGGGCCGGGCGGACGGCGGCGGCTCCCCCCGTGCCGGGGGTGGTCGGGCCCCGCTCGGCGTCGGGTTACTGGGGCGATGGGCGCCGCCCCGCGGGGGAGGCGCCGCTCGGCTCCGCTCGGTCCCGCTCCGCTCGGCGCCGATCGGTCCGGCCGGCCCCGCTGCGCCCGCGCCGGTGAGCGGGGACGGGAGCGGGACAAGGGCCGCCGGCGGGGCCGGGACCGGGGGATGCGGGCCCGAGGGATGCGGGGCCGGGGAGCGCGGGGCCGGCGGCGGAGCGGAGCCGCGCGGGGCCTCGGCCCGGGGGCTGCGGGGCCGGGGGGCGGCGGGCGCGGGGCTCGCGGGGGTCCCGGCGCGGCGCAGGGGTCCCGGCTCCCGGCGGCCCGGTCGGGCCCGGGGGCGGGGCTGCGCCTTTTGTAGCCAATGGGCGCCGCGCGGGGCGGCCGCGATTTGCATGCGGCCGGAGGAGCAGGCGGCGCAGCCAATGAGCGGCGGCGGGGCGGGGCCTGCCCCCCACGAGGGCGCCGAGCCGAGCCGAGCCGAGCCGAGCCGAGCCGAGCCGAGCCGTACCGTACCGTACCGTACCGTACCGTACCGTACCGTACCGTACCGTACCGTGCCGAGCCGAGCCGAGCCGTGCTGTGCTGTGCCTGAACCGTGCCGTTCCGTGCTCTGCCATTCCGGGCCATGCCGTGCCGTACCGTTCCGTGCCAAGCCGAGCCGTGCCGTGCCTGAACCGTGCCGTGCGTGCCGGAGCCTTACCGGGCCATTCTGTGCCGTGCCGTACCGTACCGTGCCGTGCCAAGCCGAGCCGTGCCCGCCGTCACTCCGATGCCGCCCGGCTGTGAAGTCGGCGCCAGCCCCCAGGCAGGGCGCGTTACCGGGTCCCGGGGGCTGCACGCCCCCGCCGGAGCTGCCCCCCGAAGCCCTCCTGAAGGCGGCCCCGGGCCCAGCAGGGCGCTCCCGCAGCTCCCCGCAGACCCAAAGCGTTCCCCTCGTGGCCCCCCGGTGTTGCAGCAGGGCAGAGGCGTTGAAGCCCGGGTAACTGCTGCCGAACGAGCAGGCAAACCGAACAGAAAAGTGCAAACGTTTTCCCAAATATTTCCCAAATATTTCCCCGAACACCCTCCCTGTCGTGGCAGAGGGGCCAGCTGCAGCGGCTGGACTAAGCCCAGGGCAGGTGACCCCGTGTGTAGGTGACGGGACGTGCGCGGCTGGCCGTACGGAGCGACCTCCATCGCCGCGCTGATGGACGGTTCCTGCCTCCCCACGGCCCCGCTGCTGTGCGCGCCCCTGGGGTTTGCTGCCAGACGCTCCCGAGGCGTGAGGCGCTCAGGTCCGTACTTCCCAGGGCTGTCTCCTTAAGGTGGGGATGTCCGGGCAGCCCCGAGGCAGCCAGCAAGCCCCGGGTGCCTTTGCTGTTGCGTGTAACACAGACGATTTGGGACGCTTCATGCAGGCTCTCTGGGGCTCCCGTCCTGGTAAAAGCCTTTTGGCAGAAGAGAGGAGCACGCACGTCGCGCCTCCAGAAAGCAGAACTGCCCCTGGCGTTGTGCATGCAAGTGCATCAAGCCAGGCTTCCAAAATCGCAGGTTGCTTCTAAACCTTGCACTGCTGCAAGCCACATTTCCATGTCATGGGTGAGTGCCAAGAGAGGCAGGGTGGCCAATATACAGAACATTCATGTATGCAGTGAGAACGTGCATTATATAATAATTGCATATACATGGATGCGATGCTTCTCCTGCTGGTTCACAAGAAAAGCCTCTGCTTGCAGCTGCTAGCAGGAGGTACAGGAGAGCAGTGGTTTTTACATTTATTTTTTTAACCTCATGCTTTTAAGGCAGGGAGCAGGGCCGCGGCGTCCCAGGCACCGTCACCAACTCCTCGCTCTCGGTGTGCAGGTCCGTGGGCCAGGCACATGGCACAGGGAGCAGAATAACTCCTCGTGCAGGTGAACACAGCTTGCTGGAGCAGCAGAGCTGCCAGGCCGGTGCTGCAAAGCTCCCGTGGAAGGGCTGGGCTGGGTTCCTGCCCCGTGTCCTGCACCCTGCTGCCCGAAATCCTGCAGCTCAGTGAGTGGAGCTTGCAGTGCTCGGCACTCTCAATAAATCTTGGCATTGGCTTGTCTTTTTTTTTTCTTTTTCCAAGTGTTTTTGTGCTGGCCAGCACGCTTGTGCTTCTGGAGCTGCCCCTGCACATGTTGGCAGGCGGTTCCTTGTTAGTCCTGGTGCGTTGGGAAGTGGCACCACGTCTGGTGGCCCCACCACCGGCAGGACCGCGTCTGCGTCTGCGCGCAAAACTTGCTTGGTTTTTCATCAGGGAAGTGTGGTTACAGTCAGAACAAAATTTGCATGCAGGCTCAATTCCTGGCTATTTTGGGACTCCTGAGGCAGATGTCTTTCCCCATTTTTCCTGAGCTGCAATCCCAGATCCGTGCCGGCGCTGGGAGCGCAGCTGTGCTGCGGCACTCGGTACCATGTGCCCCGCGAGCCACGGTGGTCAGCGCTCGCTGGGGGTGCCGCAGAGCGCCCAGTTTTCCTGATTTAAACAAAAATAACCTACTGTGCGAGCTGCCTGCTTCTCAAACCCTGACCCTTTTTGTTCACTTGGCCCCTGGTTCTCGTGTTCAACCAAGCCTCCAGCAGTATCAGCTCACTCCAGTGATACAGCGCTGTAATGGGGCTGGGGACAAGCCTGCTCTAATTCCTCGGGTGCCTCTTTGGCCTCCAAACCGCGTGTTTTGGGGAGGAACCTTCCAAGATGGCAAAAAAAGCAAAAGTCAATTAAAAGGTGGCAACCACTGCCAGCCAGGTCATTATTAAATGTCTCTTAACGTACACCAGGAGCTCTCAGTGTCTCTGCAGAGACAAACGCACAAATTATTTATCAGTGCCAAGGAGGAAGGCTTGGTGCTCAGGGTATCCGACAGCTCAGGTTGAAGTGCTGTGGTACCAGCCACTGCCCGACTGCCCAGAGTCCCCCAGAGCCACGTGGGGCGTGGGCTGGAAGGCAACCCGGCACCACAGCACTCCCGAAATGTGGCTCTGCACCCCTGGGCATTGCTGGGGACCCCTGCCCATCACGGCCAGGCACGCCGTCCCACTCCCCCCCGGCTGCAGTGGGTGCTGGTGGCATCCTGGGTTTCTTTCTGCTGCTGCTGTTCTCAGCTCCATGCAGCAGCGGGATGCAAACCGGCCGCTGCCTCAGTTGGTGCAAGTCTTGCTCGCTGCCTGGCGCAGAGCTCCCCAGGCTCTCCGCTGTTATCTTTGGATATTCTCAGCTCCTGAGGCCAGAAGGGGCCACTGCCACCATCCCGTGGGGCCAGCAGCACCCTGGCCTCACACAGCCCCGCTCCTGCTCCACACGACACTTCCCTCTTCTTTTATTCCATAAGAAAAGCCTCCGGCATGATTGAAAAGCATCCTGTGGCGGAGACGTCCCGCTCCCCTCCCTCTGAAGCAGCCCCAGCACCAAGCCTGCCTTTGTGCCGCGTCCGGGGCGGCGGGCGCAGCACAGCCGCCGCTCGCTCTGCGCACGCTTGCGCTCCCGGGGGGCGCGGGGCTGGGGCCGCAGCGGCGGCAGCGACACGGTTAAGGCACCGGCGGCATCCGTCGGGCACGGGAGCCCAGGCTCGTCTCGTCGGCACGGTGCGGCGCAAAACTTGCCGAGTCAGGATGTGAGCGCGGTGAGGACGCGTTTGCTGCATCCGTGCTTGGCAGGGGCTCCCCCGCCTCCCGCCGCGCGCTTCCGCGGGCACGAGGCTCTGCTCCGAAGGGCTGGTTTTTGGGGAGCCGAGGGGAATGGGATAAAAAATAACACCCGCTGCGTCTGCCTCCAGCGTGCGTGAGTGCTCGCGGTCGCTCTGGACCGGCACCTGGCACCGCTCTCCAAAATCTGCAGAGCCTCCATCTCTGCCAGGCTGCTCTCTGCCGTCAGCTGATTTGCGTCTCATTTTTTTTTCCTCCCAACTGCACATCTTCGCCACCGAGGAAGAAAAACTTTCGGGGGGAGGCTGGCTTTGCGTGCCTGCAGACCGTGGAGCTGAGGTAGGTGCGCAGCTTCGGGGTGCTGCTGCCCTTCGGCGTGCCATCGGCCGGCCCCGCAGTGCCGCTGCGCCAGGCTGTGGGTGCCTCGCCCGCAGGTGCAGTGCAGCAGGAGCCCGGCCGCGGGCTCTGCGGAGGGCAGCGTGGTTCAGCGGGGCTGCACATCGGGGGCTTGCGTGTGCTCGGGTGCGTGACGGGCAGCGTTACTTTTCTGCTCGCATACGTGAATGCGAAAAGAAACAATCCCGCTTGGTGTGCCACATGTGGTTTTAGGATTTGTCATTGACTCCGGGCGCTGAGCAGTGCCGAGTGCCTGTGCTTCAGAGCGCACGGTAAAATTGCAGGCGACCTCACGTGTTGCAGCTAGACCCCTGCCGGGCGGCTTTGTTGTTATTTTAATGAATGGGTTATAAACATACCCGAATGCCCGGGCTGCTGCAAGGAGCCTGCGGTGCAGCCGAGGCCGGCCGGGCTCTGCAGGGTCCCGTGCGGGCAGGGGGAGTCCTGCCCCACGCACCCCAGCAGCCACCGCTGCGGGCGGGGGGCATGGGGGGCGCGGGGACCTGGCTGTGCCGGGGACGTGCAGGGCATGAGGAAGGAGGCGATGGCAGGAGGCGCTGGGTCTAGCAAAGCATTTGCAAGTCACAGTAGGGCAATATGACTAATCGTCCTGAAGTCATCTTTTCCGTAGAGCGCTGGGGGGGGGGAATTCACTGTGGACGCTGTTTACCAAACCCTGAAAAAAAAAAAAAGAAAAGAGAGAGAAAAAAACAAATCACCAGGACAGGCACCTTGAGTGGGGAGAGGCTCTGTGCGGTCACACCCGCACCCCGACAAAAGGGCTGGGAGCTGTGCTGGATCACGGGCATGGCGGGGGTCCCAGAGCCCTCCTCCCACCCCACGCTCGGGGTGCTCAGCCTGGGGACCGCCGTGCCCCAGCCGCAGCAGTGGCGGCTGCAGTGGGGAAGGAAGGGCCTGGGAAGGGGGAAGCATCAATTCGGCCCTGCCGGGGCTCAGCAGAGCGGCTGTGCCTGGGGGGCTCCCGGTGGAGCAGCCACCCACAGCCGGTGCTGTCCCACCGAGATCAGGGCCGCCGATGGGCAGGGCGTCGCGGGATGCCCCGTGCTGGCTTTGCCACCAGGGAAGGTCCGGGCGGAACCAGAGGTGCCAGGTTTCCGCCCGCCCCATGGGCTGCCGCCGACCGGAGCTGGGGGTGCTCGGGGGGCCATGCTCGGGGCTGGCTGGGGCGCTCAGGCTTCACGTGGTGGCTCTGCCCAAAGGCAAGAGCCAAGAAGTAGGCGCAGGCCCTCACTTTGGCACTTCAGTGTCACTGCTCATCTGCGGGGCAGTTTGATTTCAGTCAGCGCGTTCCCATGTCCGCACCACGCCTGGTCAGGACCGGGGTAAAGCCATGCAGTCAGATCCCGGCAATTAACGCTCTAATGAACGAGTCTTAAAGCCTCCTTCAAACCATCCACCCGGCTGGACCAGCAGAGCCTCAACCCTGGGCCGCCTTGGCCCTACATCCTTGCAGCATCTCAGCGGCCACTCTTTCCTGACCCATCGTCCTGGCACGGGTTGGGGATGGGGATGGGGACGGGGATGGGAGCTGGGTGGCAGCCAGCGTTCAGGGCACCCCTCATGCCCGGGTCCCAGGCGCATCCCGCACTTTTATACCCAACACCCCAGAGAAGAGAACTCTTTTTCTTCTGTTTCCACACATCACCCTGCAGAAATTTGTGCTGGGTTTTGCCCCGATGAAGCTGAAGCTGCAGGAGTTGTCCCGGGCTCCCTGCAGGGAAACGGGAAGGTGCCGGCACCGGAGGGACGGAGCTTCAGGCAGCGCCTCTGGCTCCGAGCACCTGGAGGGACGCGCTGGTGGCCCGGCAGAGCTGCCCTGTCCTGGGGATTGGTGCTGCCCTGTGGAGTGCTGTGCCATGCTATGCTGTGCCATGCCGTGTTGTGCCATGCCGTGCCATTGCCATGCCGTGTTGCCCCACGGTGCATGCCCCTCATGGCACGCCGCTCTGCTTTGCATCTGGGGCAGGTCCCTGGGGCACCGCGCACCACCCGGGCAGAAGATGCCTCGTGGGCCTCACGTCCCTCTCCACATTTTAGGGCTGCCAGCGGTTCCCCAGTGAGCACAGTCACAGCTTGGCTCTGCCGCGCTGCTGTGGTGGGAGCGGAGCCTTTGGCGTCGGCGGTGCTGCCCCACTGAGCTCCTCAAATAGGGCTGGGGGGCACCCGGCACCAAGGGGGTGGCTGGGGGCCCCCACTGAGAGGCAGGGCTGGCTCACCAGAATTATCCACAACGCCTGAAAAGTGCTACTCCTAAGCTGTGCAATAGTTTTGAGCCTGTTTCTGGCCTCTCCGTTCCCTCTGCTCGCGCAGACACAGAAGCGGTGCCGCTGCCCCAGCTGTGGGTCGGAGGGGGGGTCCCCTGGTGCAGCTCCCCTCGGCCTCATCACCTTGCTTCCCGCTAACTTTGGTGGGGCAGGCAGGAGGTGCTGTGCGGGAGGAGCAGTGCCTGGGCTGGCGGCTGCGGCTAGCCCTGCGCTGCCGAACAGCGGGAGGTGCTGTGCGTACAGGGTTTCTGATCTCCGGGAGCAGAACTGCCGCTCCTGCCCGCTTTGCCCTTCCCGGAGCCCCTTTGCAGGGACTCTCGCCCCCTGGGGATGCTTCCAGCTTTGCCCATGGTGCTTGGTCTTTCCTTGTGGGCTGCAGAGCACTGCTGAGGCTCCCGGGGTACTTTGGGGGAAGGCGCTTGTGCTGCAGGACCCATGGGCAGCACGGGGGTGCCGCACACCCGCTGGGGGCCACGCTCCGCAGCATCCCGCTGGGGTCACGCTACGCAGCGGTGCCCGGGCTGCTCTGCCGCAGGGAGCGGCGCAGCAGCGGGAGGGCAGCTGCCTCCTGCCACTAGAAAAATAATCCTGTCCTCGCTGAGCTGCTGCGAGCCGCGCTCCCGGCCCTGCTGCGCGAGGGGGGCCGTTGGCGCAGGGCTGCAGCGCGGCCGCGGCGCTCCCGCCGTGCTGGCGAGCGGCTCGGCGGGGACGGGCCCCGGCTGCCGCAGCCGCTGCCATTGGGCCGCGAGGGCTGCAGGGGCTGCGCCGCCGCGCGCGGGCTGCGTGCGCGCCGTGCAGGGATGCGCGCGGGATGCGTGCCGGGAGGCGAGCGCGCCGTGCGCCAGGCCCTGCACCTGCTGGGGAGGCAGCGCGGAAACGTCTCGCTCCAAATCCAGGGCACAAAGCAGCTCGCTGCCTGCGGGGTAAAGGTTCGGTTTCACGGGCCTGCGGATAGGTCTTTTAAATTTAAAAGACTGAAATCCCCCCCCTTTCTCTCGGAGCTCCTGCACCCCCCTCATGCAGTAGCGAGCAGACTGCAGGAAAAGCCAGGGTAATTTTCTTTTCTGGTTGTGCTTGGGAATAGCACATACACTGCAGAGGGAGCCTCACGGGGTTGTTTCAGGGTTGTTTTTTTTTTCCCTGTCAGCAAAATGTTTAATTTTTCAGGCCCTGAATTTCTTCACTGTTTCCTGCTGTGTTGTAAGACTGCTGCCGCACAGGGCTGGGCCTCACCAGTGCAGCTCTGCAGCCCCAGAGCTGGCTTGCCCCGTGGCGTGTCCTGATTGCCTCCTGCGGGCAGCAGCGCAGGCAGCAGCACAGGCAGCAGTGCAGGCAGCAGTGCAGGCAGCAGCGCAGGCAGCAGGCAGCCCCGCTCAGCACCCAGCAGCACGCCAGCAGTGCAGGCTTGCACAGCATCCTGCTCACTGCCCAAGCACGCAGCCCCCAGCCTTGGTCCGTGAACCCCACGCGCTGGGTTGTGTTCTCCCAGCCTCTCAGAGAGTGCTGGCTTTTGGAAGCCACCAGCCCCCGAATTTTGGGGAAAACAACCCAGTAAGGGGAGCTGGTGGCACTGGGCAGGGCAGGGTGGGACGGGTCTGGGGGAGACGCAGGGACACGGGGTGAGCAGCAGCCAGCAGCGGGTTGGGGTGCTGGGGTCGCAGCGGGGCTCCACGCAGGGTGGCGGGGACCACGCCGTGCCCCTGCCGCACGCCCATCCGGCTCGCAGGCTTCAGCGACAGGAAACGCCGTCATTCGCACGCTCTGCAAACCTGTGTCTGGTTCAGCTTATTCTTCCTCTTTTTTTTTCAGAGGGTAAGGCAGAGAGCGGGGCTTGGTACGCGAGGCTGGCTCCATGTATCCGGAATCAACCACTGACTCCCCGGCACGACTCTCGCTGAGGCAGACGGGCTCCCCCGGGATGATCTACAGGTGAGCACCGGCCCGGGTGGCCCCAGGGGCTCGGCAGGACCCAGCAATCCCGCAGCCGTTGGTGTGCTTGGTGGAAAACCACTTCCAGGACTGCCAAACCGCGGGCAGCCCCGGGGCGCCAGGGCCTCGTTTTAAGAGCTGATTCCTCCAGTTACCGTCCGGGAGCATGCCGGTACCCGGTGCATCGGGCACCCACGGGTGGGTGCAGCACAGGGGGGCACCACCAAATCCCTGCCGCCACCACCGGTCCCGGTTCGGCCGCGCGGTCCCGCCGGGCTCTCCACCTTTCTAACGCGGTTTGTGGCATGTTTCTTCTCTCTCCTCCTTGCTGTCGGAAGCGCTAGGTATGGGAGCCCCAAGCGCCAGCTCCAGTTCTACAGGTAACCGAGTCCTTTCTTTCTCCCTAAAAACGCCCCCGGGAAGTAGAAATGTCCCACACCGGGGAAGCCCCTCACCTGCGGCTGCCCCATGTCCACGCAGGGCTCAGGGAACCCCTCGGGACGTTCCTCTGCGCGCCTGCCGGTTGGCCCGGCCGTCACTTAAATCCTCGAGCCATAGAGTATCCTGATCTGGAAGGGACCCACGAGGATCATCAAGTCCAGCTCCCAGCCCCACACAAAACCAAGCCATATATCTGAGGGCACTGTCCCAACGCTTCTTGAACTCAGGCGCGTGCTGTCCGTCGGGTCCGTGATCCCTGCGCGTGCTGGGTGCTGCCCGGGGCGCTGGGGAGCGGCACCGCGCACCGAGGGCACCGGCACGGCGCCGCTTCGCAGGGCTCTGGCCTGGCCGGCGCAGGGGCCAGCGGGGGGCTGGGACACGCCGTTGTCTCCTCGCCCTTGACAAGCCTGGCTCGGCTGGTGCTGTGCGGAGAACAGCCTGAGCCTGTTAGCTTTTCCCAAGGGCTGCTCCAGGAATCCGTCCAGCCCTTTCATCTGCTCCTTCCATTTAGAGAAATGTCATTAACTGATACATAAGACAACACATGTTTTTTCTCCAACCTTTTACTGTCTAAAATTAAAAAGGCACTTTTCCCTGGCACATGGTGCCAGCAGGGCGCTGGGAGCCACTTCAGTGCTTCCAGGGACACCGTACACAGCGGTGCCGGGCCGGATCCGGCCTGGCCACCACCAGGACAGCCCACGGTGGTGCGAGGAGGTGATGCACCGTGGCCTCCCCCTCCATCCCCCAGCACGGCATGTGGATGGAGGAGAGGGTGACAGGGTCTGGAGCAGATCTCCATTTAGGAGAAGCGTGTCTGCCCAGAGGTGTTTGTGTTTTGGACCCGGCGTCCCTTGGCAGCCCAGCTGTGAGCCCTGCCACCACGCCGAGGGGCTCCTCGGCACCCCGGGTGCCGCCGCCACGCGTGTCCCGGCGGGGCGCAACCTGTCGCTGCGAGGCGCCTCGCTGCAGCCACCAGCGAGGGGCGGCTCCGGGCAGGGGAAACGATGCCAGTGTTCATAAAGCAGCTGCACATCCACAGGCTTTTAGAGAAGAAGTCATGAATAATTGAGCTCCTGTTCGCTAGGAAGAAAATACCCTAATAGGGCTAATGGAGCGCTGCTAAAAAACTTGACTCTGGAGGGACCTGTATTCACCAATTGCTTTGGATGCTAAGCATCGACACTCCCCTAATGAAAAAAAACACAGCTGTGCATGTCTTATAGCTGTCCAAGGGAACCCTAACAACCCAGAGCTTTTCATTTTAATGAGCAGGATCCCCAGAAGCCGGGTGAGTCCGAGCAGCCGGGTGGCGCGGGGCTGGATGCGCACGGGCCCGGGTGGCACCCGGTGGCTCCGTGGGCGCGAGGAGGCGGCTCCCGGTGTGCGAGGGGTGCATTTGTCTGGGCAGGGGTCTGTGCGCCCCCAGCCACACAGCGGGGCCTGACGGGGGTCAGAGGGATTTCCCTCCCGAGGTAATGCAGGGCTCGTTTGGTTGGGGGTGTTTTCGTTTGTGGTGGTGCTTTTGTTCTGTTGCAGGCAGGGTGTGAGATGTCGGGTGTGGGCTGGAAAGCTCGCTGTCTGCCCCTGGAGGGGGGCACCCGCCTCGGGCTCACCGCTGCCTTTTGGCACCGCGGCACCGCTCGTTGCGCCCTTGGAGCACCCTGTGGCACATTTGGCTCTGAGTGCTGGGGTCCCCGTGGGCTGGGGACGGGGGGTGCTCGGGGGTCCTGCCTGCAATCCTCCACAGAACAGCAGCTCCTGCTTTGGCGTGTCGCTGCCCGGGCTTTGTCAGCTTTTCCAGCCCCCCCGCTGGGGCACTGCTTCTCGTTCCTCAGCTAGCACAAAGTTTTTGCTAATAAGTTGCCCGTGGACGCACCCAGTGCTTCCGTGCTCTGCCTGCCGCCTGGTAATGTTGCTCAGCCAAAAATCAGAGAGGTGTCAAAACAGGGCATGCAGTTAATTACCACCTCGCTCCTTGGAGCAGCTCACATCACCCCCACCGACTTCATCCGCTGCCTTAATTTAATTGCAGCGAGATGAAGCCAGTGAAGTGTGCAGCAGCGCTGTGCGCTCCTTTGATTTTCCTGGCTGCTGTGGAGCGAGGGAGCCCTTGGGGCCGGGGAGCTGCCGGCACCGCGGGGTGAAATCCCTCAGCTGCGGGGAAGGGCTCCGTGCCGGCACTGCCGGCTGCAGGCCCCAGCTCCGAGGCACAGCAGAAAGTGTTGGGTGGGCGCAGGAGGTCGGAGGGGTTTTGCTTCCCACGCCGCTGTCCCCAGCTCCGTGCCCGCTGCCTGCCGCTGGGTGCCCCCACCCAGAGCAGGGGCTGGGGCACCGGGGAGCGCTGCCCCTCCAGCCAGCAGCGGTCAGCACACCGCCAGAGCTGGTGTTTGCGAGGTGTTCAGGTTTTGTTTTGTCATAGCCCCGCCTGACCTCAGGAGAGGCGATCCTCTTTTCATATTTCCCTGCATTTTAGGAACTCTTGCTGCGTGATTTTCCTGAACAGGAGGAGTTCTACGGTATTTTCAAACACATTGTTTATCCCAGAAACTCCCCAGGGTTTTCAGTAATTCCTTGCAAGTTAATGCTCTTTTTTTTCTTTTTTCCTCTTTTTCTGCTTTTTTCTTGAGGTCACACTTCACTGGAAGAGCGCACACTGCTTTCAAGCTGTGCTGCCGTAAAACAACTTCTCAGGAAAAAAAGAAAAAAAAAACAACGCCAGCAGTGGGATGTCGGGCACAGCCAGGCTCTGTGCTGGGCTCTCCCCATCCAGGGCCCGTTGGGAGCCCCCAGACATGCGCAGCTCGCTCAGGCCCTAAATGCAGTGGGTGTTCCAGAGAGCAGCAGGGAAATCAATGCCACCTCCTCGGTGCCGCCACCAGCGAGGTCGCAGGCGCTGCCGTGGGGTGCTGGGCGCCTCCGGCCGTGCACGGCACCCGCTGTGCCGCAGGCTGTGTTCAGTGCCGCGCTCGGCGCCGTGCTGCTGCTGCAGGGAAGGTGTTGGCTGGCGGCACGGGCTGCAGCAGCCTGCTGCGGGCACCACAGGCACCCCGAGGGCTGCCAGCGAGCGCCCGGCGCCTGCGGCCCTTCTGCAGGACTCCTGCCCCACGGGAGCCCCGCGTGGCCGTGCGTCCTCGCTGGCCAGCGAGCGTGGCCCATGTGCAGGCACCGGCTTCTGCCAGGAGCTGCAGCACCGCTCGTTCCACCCCAGCCAGTTCCAGGGGCCGCCCGCGTGCCTTTGCTGTGCATTCCTTAGGGAAACGCAAACCGGTTGCAGCCCGGTCGGTGCCCGCCGTGGAAGCAGAGCCGTGCCTCAAGGCGGGCACATGGCAGGCTGTAGTGGTGCACCCAGCTCCGCACCATCACAGCAGGAGCCCCAGGACCCCGCTGCATCGTGCAGTGCTTGTACCCATGCCGTGCCATGCCAGGAGGGCAGCGTGGTGGGGCTGAGCCCCACGTGAGCACCCCATGCAGCCCCATCAGCAGCATGGTCCAGCCCTGGCAGCACCCCTTCCATTCCCCTCCCTGCTGCTGCGCTGCATTTGCCATTTCTTTTGCTCGTTGGCTTTCCTGTGCCGATTTCTGTTCCGCTTAAGCCAGTTGTTTTGCCATTTATCGCCAGGGCCCCTTGTCCCCTCCCCGGGCCGCGCGAGGGGCAGACCTGCTGCGGGTCCCCACGAGGCCGGGCACGAGGCTGGGGCCCTGGGGCGCCGCGGCGCTGCGGGAGGTCGGGGCGACTGCCCGGCTCTCTGCGCCGCACCCCTGAGCGCCCGCCGCCCGGCCGGCCCGCAGCCCCCGCGCTCGGGCAGCAGGATGCTGTCCATGACGTACAGCGAGAGCCTGCGCAGCGTGGCCAGCCGGCACCACCCGGACTGGGGGCTGCAGCAGCCGCGGCGGGCGGACGCGCTGGAGCTGCGGCGGCTGCGGGACGTCCGCGCGGCGGCGCAGGCCAAGACGCTGGAGGAGTTCCTGCGGACGCACGGGCTCTCGCTGGACGGCTGCACGGCCCGCGCCACCGGCATGAAGTACAGGTAAGGGGCCGCGGCCGCTCGGGCAAAGCGTCGCGAGCACCAGGCGTGCCGGCCGGGCACGGAAATCCCGGCGGCGCCAGGGCTCGGTGCGGTGCCCGGGTGCGGGGCGGCGTCGGAGCCGGCTCCGCGTGGCGCTTCCTGCAGGCGACGCGCTGACGCTGCCCGGCCAAACGTAGCAGAACGCGGCCTCTCTCTCGATGAGGGTGCGATCCTTTGCAGTCCCTCGAGGGAAGGAGATCTGGCGCGGTGCGTGCAGGGGAAGCTGAAGTAAATCAGCGCCTTGCTGTCTCGCTCGGTCGATGGTGCTCTTTAAGCTTCCCGTCTTATTTTTGTTTTTACTTCAGTGTTGGTGGGAAGTTTGGAAGTGCAAATGTATTTTGTGCAACTGCGCGGCCCTGGCCTTTTGCAGTGTTTGCAGGAGGATTTAATGTGTGCCTCCGGGTGCCCTGTGCTCCCCCGGCCCCTCTGGCTGCAAAATTAAACACCGACGTGGGGGGGGGGGGTAGAATAAAGCTGAGAAAATGTCCTGCTGAGCCGGAAAGCTGCCTGTGAGCACAGGGACAGCTGGCACCATTAATTTTGCATGTAGGTCCAGGGCGCGGTGCGGTGAGCGGCGTATCAGTGTTTCAGCTCACTCTTGTCCCCCTCATTACGGCACCGTTGCCGGAGGGGGGATGCGCAGAGCACCCGCAGCTTCCCAGCACAGCCCCCAGCCTTCACGCCCCCGCAGGGGAGAGGGCAGCAAGGGCGAGGAGCTGTCCTGGCCGCTTAACAAAAAGCAGAGGTAGCATTTACACGTCGCAGCAGAACATTTAATATTCCTGCGGCAGTTATTTATTGATGGAGTGCACCAGCAGGCACGGCCCTTGGGCACCTCCTCGCGCGGGGCCGCCCGTGGCCCAGGGGACAGCCCAGGGGACGGGGGCGGCTCGGGAGAGCTGCTGGGGCTGCTCCTGCAGACCCGCGGCCGTTCCCTGCACTGGTGGCTGTGGGCGAAAGCTGTCGGCAGCGTTAATCTGGGCTCAGCGCTGCGGGGAGATTAGCACGGGGCTGCTGGGGGCACGGAGCTCCCCCCCGCAGCTGGGGGATGCAGAAGCGCCCGCGATACTCGTGCCCCCGGGGAAGGTGCCCGCCTGGGTCGGCCACAGGAGAGTGGCAGGAATCCTTTCGGTGGGGAGCGCAGCAGGATTCCCCCCGCCCGGGGCCGGGGTCTGCTCGCGCTGCCGCCCGCGGATTACCCAGCCCCGCCGCCCGCGCTGAGGAGCTTTGAGGCAGAGGGAAGCCCGAGCAGATCACAAGTTGTCTCGTTGCATCGGAGGCTGATTTATGTAATCCCCCTGCACGCCCCCGTAAGCCAGTCCCCAGCCCCGAACCATTTTCCTTGTGCTCCAGAAATGACTGCACAGCGCTGCACTGGCAGTCCGGCCGGAGGCTGGCTCGGTGGTTCCTCTCCTGCTCTGACCACGACTTCCCGGCCCTCGGAGCCCTGCCTGCTGGGGCACAGCCGCGTGTCCCCCCGGCACGAGCAGCCGCTGCAGAAATGCCCACGGAGCCCGCGGCCGATGGCCCACAGCCACTCGTGTCCTTCCTTCAGCAGCAGATGCTGGAATTGGGTTTCAGCTTGATTGATTTAGCTCTTCTGTGGGGAAGTTTCAGGGAAGAGTCACACAGCACCAGCTTCACACCCAGCGAGGCTTTTGCCCCAGGAGAAAGCGGGAGAGCTGGTGGCATCTCCACGGGTTGCGCATTTACCCAGTAATAATGTACTTTTTAATGTGCAAACACTCCTGTGAGAGATTTTAAATCTGACTTGGATCAGCTTAGGAGCAGAGACACGGCACTGTTATTGCACAGCTGAAGGAAGACAACAGACCCCTTCACGGCCAGGGGCTTCCTTCCCCATCGTTGCCTGTTGCACCCCAAAACCCATGTCCTGCGGCTGGACTGGGGGAGCAGCACCTGCAGGGCAGGGTGGAGGCAGGGATGGAAGCCGGCAGGGCTGGCCACTGTGACCCCAGGGATTTGGCCCCGGTGGCAGTGGGGGGCAGCCCCCTGGGTCTCTGTGCTGGCCAGGAGTTGTGAATGCGCTGCTGTCAGCACTCCTCCGCGGAGAGAGATTCAGAGGGACAAGGTGAAGGCAGAGAATTCGAGAGGCTTTCCAGCAGCCCTGCGCAGCAGAGGCACGCGCTTCAGAAATAAAGGGGGGTGTGCGCCTTCCCGGCACGGAGCGGCTGGAAGTGGTCATGTTTCTGCCTCCCCGCCTGCTCTGACATGGTTTGTTTGCTTCCTAAAACTCATCAAATATTGATGGCCTGGAGCTGATATAAGCTGGGTCTCTCGACCCAGCCCCGCAGCCGTCATGTTGGCTGAGTGATGCTTCGCAGACGTTAGGAGGAGGGCCCTGCTTCGCAGAGTTTGCCGTCTAAATTTAGGCTGCTGCCGCTGCTCCCTGCCGCCTCCGCGGCCGCGGGAGGGTCGCAGGAGGCGAGGGGCGCCCGGCGGGCGATGCCGGGGGGCTGCAGCGCAGCGCACAGCCCTGGCCACGCGGTGCCCAGGACACCAGCCCCACGGGGGGCACGCACCCTTCTCCCCCGCGCAGCCGGGGCGTAGGGACGCTCCCCACGGCACGGCACGGCTGGACCCACCGGCAGCATCGGCGACGCTCGACGGAGACCCCGGGGTCTGTGTGTCCGGGAGGGGGCTGGAGGCGGAGGACAGCACCGCGACGTCCCCAAGTTTGCCTTTAACCCTCGGACAGGCAAGCACTGGTGCTGCCGCGGGCTGAGAGCGAACACACGGCGTCTGCTGGCTGCTGTGCTTTGCCCTCTCCTCCGGGACCTGCGCGTTCCTGGGGGAAGCCCTCCCCGTTATCCTCACCCCTGACGCTCCGCAGCGCGCCCGGGAGGAGCGGCTGAGCCCCGGGGAGGGAGGGAGCCCTCCAGCCCGAACCGCAGGGCACCATGCAGGTCTCCTTTGTGTGCTCCGAGCACAGCATAAAGAGCCGGAGCGCCGAGGACCGGCTGAACCGGCAGAATGCCAGCAGCCCCAGCCTCGGCACACGCAGCAAATTCCGGGCAGTGGCCATGGTCGCCCGGAGCCTGGGGCAGCTCTCGGTGCAGAACGCCCCGTCGTCCAGCGAATCCAGCGTGAAGCAGCCGGGGATGAAATACAGGTAGGAGAAGGATGCGCTGCTCGCTCGGGAGATGTGCTGCCGCTTCGGGTGCGTGTGATACCCCTCGCTGTGATTTGTACAGGAGGGAGGCTCGGGGCTGGGGGTGTATTATTCCCATCTTCCTGCTCCAGGTTTCTCGGAGCTACAAGTGCTGGTCTGCTCCGTGTGTGCATTGCTCGCCTTCATTTCCTTCCTCGCAGTTTGCTGTCTTTCCCCTCTCAGTATGGTTTTGGTCCAACCTAATGTAAAACAGTGGAATGGGAAGGGAAAAAGTAGCCCAGAAATGCAGTTTGGGGTTTAGGAGGACCCGTGGTGCCTGGTGAGCCTGTGGGAGCGGGCAGCGGCTGAGCTGGGGAAGTTGGAGACTCCGTGGCACACGCTTGTTCGTGGGCTGTGAAGGCATCGGGGGCTTTGCAGCGCTGCCAGTTCACTCACAGCCCCAGGGAGCGTGTGCTGAGCTGTGAGAAGTGTTCGGACCCTGTCTGTGTGTGCGGGCCTGGAAATGAAGCACGGCGTGTGCACAGCGTGCCCCGGCCGGCACAGGCTGGGTTAATGCGCTCAGCGCCCCGCGCTCGGGCAGGGGTTCCCCACGTAGCTGAGCTCCCGCCGAGCCCCAGCTGATCGCGGCAGCGTGCTCCCGCTCCAGCCCAGATGCGAACGGTGCTGGGATGCAAAATGCATCAGGCAGGCCTACCGCTGGAATGAGATCAGCCGTCGCCCTCTGTTATCTTCCTAATTAGCCACGTCCCCCTCGCCTGGCGTGGCTGCGTGCACCGCCCGGGGCTTGGGGTGC
Source organism: Cygnus atratus (assembly GCF_013377495.2). Taxonomy (NCBI): domain Eukaryota; kingdom Metazoa; phylum Chordata; class Aves; order Anseriformes; family Anatidae; genus Cygnus; species Cygnus atratus. Next base: position 723,064 of record NC_066382.1, on the reverse strand, counting down.
CCGGTGTGGCGGGGCTCAGCTCGGCGCTGGGCAGGGTGGGCTCAGCGCCGTCCCGGGGTGCGGAGAGCAAGCATGGGCACTGCCACAGCCAGGTCTCCCAGCGGTGAAACCACAGACACAATGCATACGCCAGCGTCCTGTGCGCCGCTCTCCCCCTGCCCGGTTCCTCTCCGAGCAGGCAGACGCGCTCTTCCAGCTCCCTGGGCCACCCCTCTGCCAGGCAGTGACCTGCTCGGGCGGCTGCCGGAGCCAGGGTCCCTCCGAGAGCCTCAGGAGGTGATGGTGACGGTGGCACGGCACCTGCACCAGGGCCACTGAGGTCTCCAAACAGCCCTGCTCTCCTCCATACAAAAGCTCCTTGCAAACAGACCTGCTGTACGGGCCCTCCACCGTGCGAGGGGACGCCCATTCCCTGAAATTCCCCTGCGTGGCCTCCCCAGGTAGCTGCACGTGTCTCGGTTTGGCGACCAATCCATAAACTTCTGAGCAGGAACGCCATGAGCAGAGGCACTCCCATTGCTCCTGTGCCAAGGGGCTGCCTCCCGTGCTCGGGGGGGTGCTCCTGGAGCAGTAGCGGTGCCCATGCGGCGTGACACGGGTCGGGCGAGCCATGGCTGTGCTCCTCCCCATGTCACAGCCCCACATCCCTGGCGTTCACCGTGCTGACAGCCCATGGCGATCGCCGCTGCCCTCTGCTAAGCAGGCTAAAAATAAAATGGGTTTGAGACGTGGAGCATCTGCTCCGTGGCGCGGGAGCAGCCCGTGCCTTGCAGATGTTGGACAATGATGCAGCAGCGCAGAAAGAAAGCGTCCTGATTAATCTCAGCCTGAAATTAATAAACGGCATCGCCGTCCTGCGGCTCTGCTCCCTCCGTCCCCGTGCCCTCAGCCCTGCGTCGGGCGGCCGGGCCGGGGCCGGGGGGGCCGGGGGGCGCGGGGGGCCGCGGGCCCTCGCAGTTGCTACGCGACTCGGCTCCGGCAGCCGCGCGCGGGCGGGCTGCAGCAGCTCACCTACACTTTATTTATTTTAATGCTTGTTGTTTGAACCTTTGTGATTTTTAAAAATGCGCTATCAATCACTGTGGCAAAGGCAGGAAAGACGCCTGCCAGCCTGGATTCGTTCCCGAAAGAATATTCTCCACTTCTTTGAGCCAGCCAAATTTTCAGCATCGTGCAGGGGTGCTCCGTGCCTGCAGGCGCCTGCTCCGCTCGCGAGCCGCTTCTCCCCTCGTGAGCTCCCGGCGATGCCGACAGGGCGAGGACTGGCGGTCCCGGGGGCAGTGTCCCACATCAGGGCAGAGCTGGGCACCGCGCTCCCCCCTTGGGGTGCGCCCCGGCACGGATGCGGCCACGTGCTCCCCCGGCAGGCGCTCCCTGCCTTGCCCCTCGCGTGCTTTTTCCTGAGCCGTGGCTCGTTGTCACCGTACGGGCACGGAGGCTGCTGACACAGTTATGGGGCCAGGCTGGGCACTTCCCGTTCGCTTTTGCTGCCGGCATGCCCCTGTGCATTCAGCCAACGTTGATTGCTCAGTGATCTCTGGTTTCATCAGCAATTATTGTCTCTCGGAGGAGCCGCATCCACCTTCCCTTTCTGTTGTTCTTTCTCTTGTACCTTCTGGCTCGCGACAGCCCCAGGTTTATTTCGGTTTTTCCTGGTTGCAGAAGTAGAGCAGTGACTGTGGTCAGGTCTCGGTGCTTTCAGCTGGGCTCAGCTGTTTCATCTTTCCCCCCTCCTCCTATTTTAAAATAAATGCCTGACCTTTCCAGCCATGATTTGTGGTTTAGAGGAGAGACGTGCGTCTGTTGGGTTCTCATTTCAGAGGGTCACTTCAGCAGCTGTCTCTACACGCAGTGTGGGCCCTGGTGCTGTGTGCGCCTCTCTGTCCCCATTGCTGCTCTCCCACCCCCCTGCTGTGCAGTTCCCTGTTTTTGTCTGGGCTTTTCCCCCTCTCTTGCTGGTGGGGGGCACCAGCACCTCGGGGTGTCCGGCTGGGGGCACTGGGGGCCAGCTGCTGCCTGTCCCCACGCAGCTCAGGGCAGCCCAGGCGCCCCAGGACCGCTGGCACCGCTTCGTGTCGTGCAGCGATGCGCGGGACATGCAGGGAGCAAGGTGCGGTTCTGTGCCCGCCCCACGGCACGCAGGGCCGTTGTGCATTTCACTTCGTCACCGGTGCCCGTTCCTGGGTGGGTTTCACTCTCCCCGCTGCCCCTCACCTCCCGCACGGGGATGTGAATAAACGCAGCCCCGGCCCCGCAGCGTGCGGGCGGGGAGCTCACGTAGGCTGTGCCCTCCAAGAGCCGGGCAGTGCCGGGGGGGGTCGTCTTTTTAATTAGCTTAATTAATTATCATTGTGAGGATTTACGATTGCTATTCTAATGGGTCTCTGTCTTGCAGAAATCTGGGCAAGTCTGGGCTGCGAGTGTCCTGCCTCGGCTTGGGTGAGTGCCCGCGCCCCCCTGCACGGCTCCTGGCTCGGCGGCGCGCAGCGGGGCTCCCGCGCGCTCTGTGGGGGAGAAAAAGCGGATGGTCAGAAAGCACGCCTCAGCTGCTGGCACGGCGTTTCTTGCACTCCCAGCAGCTAATTGTAGCCAAAAATTTCTGCTTTGTCCTCAATACGCACGCCGGCTTGGCGCAGCAGCGGGGGCAGCGCCCTCACAGAGCCAGCTGCTGGCCTCAGATCTGGCTGGGAACGTGCGCGGGACGAGCGGCCCGGTGGGCTTCCAGCCCGTGTGAGCCGCTTACAAAGCACAGAGAGATGTATTTACGGCTCTGCGATTGTCGCTGGCGACAATGGGTTTCTGTGAGTGAAACGTTACCACTCGCTTATGAAGATAAGATAAGAGGGGGCTTTCTTCCGGGCTGGCAGCAAAGCTGCGATGTGGCCCAGAAGTTCTCACGTGGTTTTCTCTTTTTCTCCCCCGACATAACAGAAAGTGAACGGTATGTGCTGCAAGTGCTTTGCCACATGCGTTGGTGCAAAGCGTGGCCACCGCACATGGGAGCTGTGCCAGGGTAGCTGGGGTGGGCGGTCGGGGCACGGCGCGGTCGGGGACGGGACAGAGCCCCCCCATGGCATGGCCCCACTGCCACCTGCCCGCACCTGCGGCCACTGTGCTCAACGTGTGACTTCTCTCCTCCGCAGGAACATGGGTGACTTTCGGAGGGCAGATCACGGACGAGGTAAGGACGGGGCTGACTGGCGTTGCCTGTGCCCCACGGCACGCGCTCTCGCTCCCCACCGGCAGGGCTCCCCCATGGCCATGGGCCCAGCCGCAGGGCGCCGCATTACGGAGCCGCCCTGGGGCACCAGGACTCAGCTCGGGCTCCTCTGAGCGCGTGGCCACGGCTGCGGCTCTCGGGCATCCCCCCCAAGCACCCCCGCTGTGTCTTTGCAGATGGCCGAGCAGCTGATGACTTTAGCGTATGACAATGGCATTAATCTCTTCGACACAGCAGAGGTCTACGCTGCTGGCAAGTGAGTACCCCGCTTCGGCACGAGGGGCTGCATGTGCTGTGTGAGCCTTCCTCACCTGGCTCTCCCTGACTCCTCCTCACCCCAGGCCGCATCCTGAGCTCTCCTCCAGTGTTCCTGAGCTGCTGCCAGGCTGGGCAGCCGGGTGTTGAAGCTGTGCGGTGCCACGGGGCAGAGAGGTGCTGAGCTGGGCTTTGGGCTGGAGAGTGCTGAGGCATCCTCAGTCCTCTCACAGCTGCAGGCTGCGGTATATTTAGCATTAAAAGCATCAGCACGGATATCGACGTAATAGCAAAACCTTTTTCTTCCCTCAAACCCACTCCTGCGTTACCCAGAGACTTGGGCAAGGACAGTGCTGCCTTCAGCAAACTCAGTCCCATGTGTCGGTGAAAGAGCCCCAGGCAGCCTCCAGCCCTCACAGAGCCCCTCAGTACTCGTTGGGTGATTTAGGCAAACACATCTGGATTTACGGAGCCCTTCAACACTGCTCGTGGCAGCTGCCGGGCTGGGCTGTAGCTGCTGGCGGGCGGTGGGCAGTGGGTTTGGTGGGCAGTGGGTTTGGTGTGCCGCGGGTTTGCCATGCGGTCACTGCGGCACTGCAGAGCCCCCGCTGGGACGGGGCCAGGCTCTGCCGCATGCTGCAGCCCCGCGCTCACCGGGTGTCGACAACTTGTTGGGTTCGTGGCTCTTTGCAAACCATCCCTCCAAGCCCCCGTCCAGCCCAGTTCTCCAGGCACGTTGGATTTCCTTGTACCTGAGGTTTTCAGAGACAGCCGTGCTCATTCACAGCGTTGTACGAGCAGTATTAAAGCTCTTCAGTACAGTGTTCCTGCAGACACTCCAGATTCTAAATATTTGAAAGAGAGTTTGAAAGGATAGGTGATAAGCATTCCAGCAAGCCCGTTGCCCCCGAGAGCAGTAATGAAGGCTTGCTCGCCCTCCTTGCAACAAGCGTTGCTCTCCATTAGCTCGGTGAGGACAGCCATTGTCATGCAGGTTGGTTTAAAAGTTTGGAGAGTGGAAATAATTAAATCATTCTGCTTCTCCGCTCTCATTTTCGGAAGTCATTTCACATTTGTTCAAACATTACGTCTCGCCGTGCCCTTTCCCGTGGAGGTGAGGGCTCTGTCCAGGCCACGCGGTGCCGGCAGAGGGGTGACAGGAGGCGGGGAGGCTGTGCCGGCAGCTCCCGCACCGGCTCTGACTCAGCCATCACAAACCACAGCCAGGGAGCACCCCGAGCAGCCCCGGTGCTGGGGCACAGAGCAGGCACGGCCCACCCAGGTGGTGCTGGGCTGCATTTCTTCCCCCTCCGTGCTGACCTGGTCCCATCGCAGCCCCACGCCTGCACCAGGACGGCAGCGTGCGGTGCCTCGGGACGCAGGGGCAGCGGGTGGCTCTCCCAGGGCACCATGTGCCAGGGCTGCTCCGCGGGAGGGATGGCCCCGTTGCATCGCGGTGCGAGGAGCGGGCCCACACAGCCACTTAAAAATAGAAAGCTCTCGTTGGGGAGCAGCAGCACTGCCGGAGGAGCCGGGAAATGGCTCTCCAGAGGGCTTGTCTCCAGCGTGGCGCCCCTGCCTGAGCGAAGCTGCCCTGGCCAAGCCTCAGCCCTCTTGCAGACACCTGCGCTCCCCTTCCCCTTCTGCTCGCCCTCAGGAGGCTTTAGCAACCCCCAGGGCGAGGGTCTGGGGCTGCATGCGCAGGGCTAAGACCATGAGGAGGGCAGCACAGCTGGCCCTGGGGCAGGCACCGGGCCCTGGGTGTCCCCACCGGGCTCTGCCTGGGCCCTTGGCGCTCATCCGCTCCTCGCCCTCCGCTCCCGCTGCTCCCCAACGCCGCTTGCAGTCGCTTCTCATTACCGAAGCGTTCCTGACCTAATTCCTGTACCAGCCTAAAGAGCTCACGGCTTATGTCTCCCTTTCTGTAGGGCTGAAGTTGTGCTGGGAAACATTATCAAGAAGAAGGGGTGGAGGTAGGTATGACTTTCCCTGGGTCAGGCATTTCACAGCGCTTCGTTTTCATGCAGCAGATTTCCTTGGCAACTGCGGTGCTTACGGGCTGGGGAAGGAGCTGGGGGCTGGGGGCACTGCTGCTCGCGGGCAGGGGGCCAAGCAGGGTGCAGGGCAGGGCGCACGGGGCTTTGCAGGCACAGCAGTGACTCTCCCCTCTCCCTGCAGACGATCCAGCCTGGTCATCACCACCAAAATCTTCTGGGGAGGAAAGTAGGTAGCACACCCACCCTGCCCTGCAAGAGAGCGGCCAGCGCACGGCGGGCCCTGACCTGTGCCTCCTCTTCTTTCAGAGCAGAGACGGAGAGGGGGCTGTCCCGAAAGCACATCATAGAAGGTAGGGAGCGGGCAGGACGCGGCGCCACCGGCTCCGGCTGGCCGCGGAGAGCCCGGCGTGCGGCGACCACCCCTGACGGCCCCTGTGCTGTGCGGCCAGGTCTGAAGGCGTCCCTGGAGCGGCTGCAGCTGGACTACGTGGACGTGGTGTTCGCCAACAGGCCCGACCCCAACACGCCGATGGAAGGTAGGGGCCACCGGCGCCACCGTGCCATCCGGGTGCTGGGACGTGCCGGGCGGGAGCAGGCGTCCAGACCAGGTCCCCGGGGCCGTGCCCCTTCCTCAGCGCCACCGCGCCGCTGCCCCCAGGTCCCGCTCCTCCCCTCTCGCCTCTCGGCGGTGCGGAGAGGCGGCGACCCGCTGGTCCCGAGCGGGAGGGCTGCCTCCCGGCAGCCTCAGCTGTGCATCGCATCGTGCGTCTTGCATTTCATTGCCATCCGTGGGTTTTAATCATGCTTTGTGTGGCAGGCTTTCTCTTCTAAAGCGTGTTTTCCATTACTGAGCATAAATCCTTCCCTCTGTCAATGCGTTCAGCACGGGCACAAAGTTAAAGCTCTGCAGAACGCCCCCTCCCTCGCCCAGTGCCAGGAGCCTCCCCGGCCACGCTTGGACAGCCGGAGGCTGCTGCCGCGGTGCTGGAGGCGCCCCCAGCTCCACGCCCCTCGTCGTGCCCTTCGCTGTGATACGCCGGCAGCTGTAACCTCTGGTCTCTCTACATCTTTCTTTTATCACCAGGGGACCCATTTAGTTCTTCCAAGTCAAGAACATTCATCATAGAAGGTACATCGTACCCGCAGTCTGAACCCCAGCGGCATTTTATGGGACAGAACCCGCACTTGTCTTTAATTTTAATTCCTTCCCCCCCGAACAATCCTCTCCATAAAATGCGCAAAGGAAAACAGCAGCAACAGCCAAACAAAAATACACCCCCTGCCCCCGAGAACATCTTGCAAGTAAAGGAACAAAGCAAACAGCTGGTGGCTCCCCTCCCCGTCGCCTCATCTCACCCCCGGTCCTCTCCCCATGCATGGCTGTGGTCGGGCGTGCTGCCGCTGGAAGCACTGCTTTAGCCCCGTGCCGCGGGGCTCAGAGCGCACGGGGGGCGCTGGGAGAGTGCTCGGGAGCGGGGCGAGCGTGCCAGGGGGAGCACGGCACGGTCCTTGTTGCAGGGATTTCAAGTATCATTCCTACATGCAGGGGGTTCAAGTCCCCTGCGTGGCAGGGAGCACAGAGGCTGGCGGGGAGCTGCAAGGCGCCACTGTTAGAGCAGACCGGCTCCCAGGTGCCGTGGTGCCAGCTCTCGGCCCTGCCCTGCCGCTTGCACCGGGCTGTGCCGGGTGTTTCCCCTCAGTATGTGGGTACGGGGCTTGGGCAAAAGCCTACCTAGCGACGCGCCACTTGACACAAGTTTTAATGAGTGGAGAAATCCAAACCCAGGTGATTTCCAGCCCCGCTGGATGCAGCTCACTCGCTGGGTGCGGGGGGGGGGGAGGCTGGGGGCAGCCGGCTCCGTGCTCAGCTGCAGACCCGCGGCTCTTCTCTCTCCATCCCAGCTGTGAGTGCATGGGGAGCACCCCGCGGCAGCCCCATCTCCTGCCGGAGCCAGCAGTCCTTCCAGGTGCAGCTTTTCCTGCTGCCCTGGGCGCTGCCAGCCCGTCCCCCTGCGGGCACCGTGCGGGGCCGCAGCCCAGCACCCAGCTAGCTGCACGCAGCCTCCCCCAGCCCCAGGCCACCCCTGTTTGCCCCCCTCCCTGCACGTGCAGGACCAGGCTTTCTCCACGCGGCCCTCTCTCGTCCCATGCGGAGCTGCCAGAGCCTTTGGTTAACACAAACCCAGTGCCTGGCCGAGCTGCCAGCCCACTGGTGCATGCGCTGGCGGTGTTAAACCAAGCCTTGTCTGTTTTCCTTCCTGCTTCCTCCATTTGGCGTGGCAGCACGTCCTGGCTTGCAACCCAGCCTGCATGGTTCAGAGCTGCCTGGGGCCAGCAGCTGAAGATGCAGCCAACCCCCCCCAGCCGAGCAGCACAAGGCCGAGGTCGCGATGCTGGCCCAGGGGCCACCGGTGGTCGGTCCCGGCACCGAGCCCCTTCCTCCGGGCTGCAAGCCCCGGATGGGGCAGTGAGCCCAGCTGCTCCTGCTCAGCATTTCGTTTTGGAGGTCAGGGCGGTGCTGGGTGCAGAGGACGAGCTGCTTCCTGCAGCCTCCCCATGGGCAGCCTCCGGACAGCCTGGCCGATCCGCAGCTCCGTGTGTCCCATCCCAGCCCGTTCCCCGAGCTGTGGAGGCGGGTGAGGACGGTGGTGCCTGGGGACGCGTGCAGCAGGCGTGCTTTCCAGCCGGTTGTAACCAGAAGGTTGGACGAACGCCCGCCAGCTTCCCCCTCTCCTGCGGCGTTTACAAGCAGCCTTGCAAGCACTGTACGACGTGGTGGCCCCAGGCACCCTCGCTGCATGCCGGTGGGTCCGTGCGCATCCTGGAGCCATTCTGCAAGAGACCCATGGTGCTGCCAACACCACTTACTAAATGCAGGGTTTGGGGAAGGTGCTCTTTTTTGTGTCTCCTTAAGCCCTGTTTCGCCTGCGACTCATTTCTGTGATGGAGCATTTTGGGCAAAGCTGGAGCTGGCTTTTAGCCCCCCCCACCTTGCAGGCAGCGCCAGCCTCCCGCGCGGTGCCAGCGCCAGACGCGGGGCTCAGCCTGCGCCGCCGCCCCGCGAGCAGCAGGGCACCCACACCAGCTCCATCTGGGTGCTGAGTACTCGAAGCAGCCCTTTTCTGCCTGTTTCTATTTTTCCCCTACTTTTCCTTCTTTTTGGTGTGAGGGTGATGCTTTCAGCTGGTCTCCGGGTGCCACACGCAGCGTTGGTGCTGGTGCCCTCGCAGCGGGCACCTGGTGCCTTGGGCTGCTCTCCGTGCCCCAGAGCCCAGCGTCTCCCACCCCGGGCAGCACCGGCGCCTGCTCCCTCAGCCCCCCTCCTGCTCCCTCTCCAAAAGCATCTCCTGAACACCACCCCCACCTGGGGGACCATAAATCACATCCTTTTTGTCTCTCCCTGCTCATCTCAGCACAATCACACCTAAATATGTCAGCTCCATGTGACTCTCTCATGTGGTTTGATTTGGGTCTGTTTTTAATAGATTTGGAAAAGCACTAGGTGTGGAGAAGCGATTTCCAGCGCAGTCTCTCTCTTGCGGTTCATTTTCGGTTCCCTTTTGTTTTAATTTCACGCGTCAAACTCCCGCCCCGGTTTGGTGTTTGGACGTACACTGCTTGCAAGATGTCTGTGCAGCGCCAGCCCCCCTCCCCGCGGCGTGCCCACGCCCAGCCGCGGGTCCCGCTCCCTAACGCCCGCCTGCCGCTCTCCCCTTCCTCCCCGGCAGAGACGGTGCGCGCCATGACCCACGTCATCAACCAGGGGATGGCCATGTACTGGGGGACGTCGCGCTGGAGCTCCATGGAGATCATGGTAGGGGCTGCGCGCCGCCGGCTGATGCCGTTACAAGTGCTTGCAGAGGCCTCACTGCCCGAAGCGCTGCTCGAACGGCCGCCACGGCCCCATGGGGCGGTGGGGCCAGGCCGCAGGCACAGCGGGCGCTGACGTTGCGCACCCGGGCTTTGCAGGAGGCGTACTCGGTGGCCCGGCAGTTCAACCTGATCCCGCCGATCTGTGAGCAGGCCGAGTACCACATGTTCCAGCGGGAGAAGGTGGAGGTGCAGCTGCCCGAGCTCTTCCACAAGATAGGTACCAGCCCCGTGCCCCCGAGCTCTCACCAAACCCAGCAGGAAGGGCTGGAGCGCGGGGAGCAGCCGGCTCACCCCTCTGCTCTGCTCCCCAGGCGTCGGCGCCATGACCTGGTCCCCGCTGGCCTGCGGCATCGTCTCAGGGAAGTACGACAGCGGCATCCCCCCCTACTCCCGGGCATCGCTGAAGGTGAGCCCCGCACTCTGCACGTGCCAAGGGACTTGTACTGCTCGGGGCTCCCCCAGGGAGGGGCCGGCTGCAGAGCAGGGGGGCTGTGTGTTGGGGAGGAGGTGCAGAGGTTGAGAAGCAAGACCTCAGGACATTTTTGGTTACCTTTTCCATGGAACGCACAGCACATTACTTGCAAGGTGCTGGTCCCGTCCCATATGCCATGGGATGGGACAGGCGGCGTGCCAGGGACACCCCTGAGACCGCTGCTGACCCCCCTCTCTCACCCCCAGGGGTACCAGTGGCTGAAGGACAAGATCCTGAGCGAGGAGGGCCGGCGGCAGCAGGCCAAGCTGAAGGAGCTGCAGGCCATCGCCGAGCGCCTGGGCTGCACGCTGCCCCAGCTCGCCATCGGTAAGGGGGCCGGGGAGGGGGGCAGGGGGGCGGCCGGGCCACACTCAGGCTCCACGCTCTGCATCCCCAGCCTGGTGTCTGCGGAACGAGGGCGTCAGCTCCGTCCTGCTGGGTGCCTCCAACGCAGACCAGCTGATGGAGAACATCGGAGCAATACAGGTGAGGCCCGCGCAGCTCTGCGGCGGGGACGGGACGGGTCCGGTGCTGCCCTGCACCACGTAGGAAGGGGAGGTTTTGCAGAAGAAAAGGTGTGGGTTTGCCTGATGGAATGCTGAGTCAAAGACGCTGCTGGCATGGGGCCAGCTCTGCACCCACCGTCCCACCTGGATCCTGACCACGCTCCCTGCTTGCGCACAGGTTCTTCCAAAGCTGTCGTCTTCCATCGTCCACGAGATCGACAGCATCCTGGGCAATAAACCCTACAGCAAGAAGGACTACAGATCCTAAGCACGTACCGCCGCTGGGATGCCGCGCCGCCCTCGCCTCCTGTTCGCTTGCTTACGCTTTGTTGAAGCAAAGTGGAGAGCTGTTTGCATCGAGAACACAATGCGCCGAGACCGTCTAGAGAAATCGTTTCAAATGTCGCTGCAAGAGAACATAATGCTTACTACGTAACATTTATTTTGGATGCAAGAAAAGCCACTGCCGGGGAGCGTGCAGAGGCGGTGCCCACCTGATGCCCGGCCTCGGAGCTTCCTCTCCAACTGCTGAAGCCGCCCACGCTGGTGCACGATGACGAGGGGCGCCTTGGGCTCGGGCTCCACGCTGCGCTGGCGTGGCTGGCCCCGGCACACAGCCCCGGCACGCTCGCTGGGCACTGCGCAGAGGACTCGGCCGGTGGGACCTGTCCCGGGCGGCGGCTCCGGCCGTTGCATGCGTCTCCCCGCTGCTTCTCTTCTTTACTTTGTGTTTCTGGACGAGGAGGCTGTTACATTCGGGCGTGCTCGGAGCACGGCGGCCGCGGGAGCATTGCGCGTGCAGGGCTGGCTGCTGGCCGGGACCGCACGGGCTGTAAGAGGCTGCTGTACAACACCAACAAGGAAACAACAACCAAACCACCACCAACAGCAAAGTCTTCTCCCCAGCGGCGTGGGGGCTGCCGGCCCGGGTCAGTGCGCCTGCTCCTGTGCCCACACCTGGGAGGGGGGAAGGAGGGGAGGGGAGGCCGTGGGCCAGGAGGGGGATGTGGGGGGGCAGGGGGTGTCCCTCTGAGGGGGGCCCTGCACAGACCCTCCCCAGACAGAGCCCCCAAGGGGCAGCACCCGCCTGTCCTGCGGCAGCTCACAGCACTTGGCTGAGTGGAGGTGAGGGGGGTGGGACAGTGTGTGTGCGCATGCGCTAGATGGATACGTGTCAGGCTGTACATATATACCTGTGCAGATACCGATAGGTGCAAGGTTTGTGTATCTGTGCGCAAACATGCATAAACACATGTAAGCAGACGTACAGAACTGCACAGCTACATGCAGCTATAGGTATCTACACATACTGACATATGTAAATATATGCGCACACAGATTACAGGTGTATATACGTATGTATATAATATACACAGCTGTATATGTCAAACTATATACTTATACCTATTGCTAGACTGACAGTGATACATATTTATACATCTCCATGTGTGTAGATACATATACACTCATATATCACATACATATATACAGAAACGTACATATATACATCTGTATGCATATACATAAGTATATTGATATATTTAAATATATGTATGCATATATATGCACACAAATTAGAAATGCATATATGTAAATATCTGTATATACATAGCTGTAAACACAAACATACATATGTAGGGATATGTATATCAGTACCTGAATATATATCCATCCTTATACATATATCTTTATATGTAAACCTATGTATACAGAGTGCACCTTTTTGTAGAAATTACAGATATGTATAGCTCGACCTATATACATAAGCACACACCCTCTCTATATATTTAGATATGTGCACATGCATGTGTGTAAATGCATGCATTACTATATGTATGTCTATAAAAATATATACACATCTGTATATTTACATAGCTAAAGTTATACCCATACACCTATACCTATATCAATGCCCATTTACATCTACATATCAAACTATATATATGGCTTTTTATATACATAATAATACATACATAATAAATACATAATAAATATCTGTGTGCATACACACACTTATGGCTAGGCACACGTGAGTGGAAGGCGAGTGTGCAAGGGACAGCGGCTGCTTCCCGTGCAGAGCTCACCTGGAGGGAGATGGCTGGTGGGGGGCCGCTCCTTCCTGTGTGCATGGGTGTGTGTGTGTGTGCATGTGGGTGTGTGCACACGCTTTATGCATGCAGGTGTGTATGTGTGCACCCCTGTGTGTGTGCAGGATGCTGATAAGTGCTGGTTTGCCCTGGTGCTGCCGTTCAGGTCTAGGGCTGCTGTGCCAGTCTGTGGGCATATCCGTGCTGCTCCAGTGAAAAGTGGGGGCGGCACCGTGGGGGAGCCCACACATGGGCTGGCTCTCGGGGCCCCTCTCCCAACTCACTGAGCAGCTCGCTCGCATCCTGCCCCATTCCCGTGGGCAGAAGGGCAGAGCCTCCCGTGCCAGGCTGCGGGCACGTTGGCAGGGCCGGGGCGCAACCGCCAGCTGAGTAACAACGCTGCTCCTGCCTCCATTTTACAGGATTTATTAAAACACAGAGAACATAAACCGAAACACACAGAGTACAAAGTAAATGTGAGTGTGTTGGTTACAGGTGCCATAAACCTCCTACGAAAGGTCATCACGCTGCAGTCAGTATCACAAAATAACAGCCCGCCAGGCATGAAGGCAAAAAGGCTTCCGCCTCCATGCTCCGCCCGGAGTGGTTCCTGCCCGCACCCTCCTGTGCCCGCTCAGACCTCCTTCAGCTCCGGGCAGCCCACGGCCAGGGAAGGGGGCAGCCGAGGGCTCTGGCCCCTTCCTTCAGGGAGGTCCCAGGGGAGCCCCACCACACCCGCTGAGCTGGCACTGCACAGCACAACCCAGCCCGGGCGCACCCCGTGCCGAGCACCGCAGCGGCTGCGGGCGCTCCCCGACCTGCTCTCCCCCTGCAGCCTCCTCCTTCCCTCCTGGGCCTGCTCTGGGAGCCCTGCCACAGCCGCAGCACGGCGAGGGCAGGCTGCAAGCAGAGGGACACCGGGGCAGGGCTCAGTCACCTGCCTGGGGGGCCAGGGCGATGTGAAAGGCCACGCACAGGCTCCTCTCCCCTTCCTCCTCCTCTTCCTCTTTACTCCCTCCCTCTGGCAGCAGGGCAGCGGCGGGCATGCACTTGCTCAAACACAAAGAAGACATAAAAATAGAACTCACAGGGAAGCTACCGAACAGGATTAAGCTTGGTGCCTAACGGTCAGCATGGAGGAACTGGACTAGAAACAGAGCTTCCAACAGGTCTCCCTTTAAATCTGATACATGTCGATAAAAACAGACATAAATACTGTTACTCTATATCCCTTCTTAACTCATCCCACATTTTCCAGACAAACTCTTCAAGTCTTCAATAAGAAAGTGCAAAAAATGTACAAGGAAATGAAATCCCCTTCAGAGCAGTTCTTGCGATGGTGGGGTCACATCGGGCAAAGCACACTCAAAGGCGAGGGGGCACAGGCCTGCGGCAGGGCTCGCATCCCACGGGCAGCGCCGCCGTGCGTCCCCTGCCCTGCCGTGGCGGTGCCTCAGCAACTCCACGGCTCCTGCTCGCGGGCTGCAGAGTGGCCCAGGGGGCTGCTGAGGGGACAGAGAGGGGGATTCACGGTCTGCTGGGCACACGGGTGGGAGCCACCACCGCCCCAGGAGGCACGGCAACGCAGAGCCCTCTCGCACCCCGTACGGACCCATACGTCCCACCCGTCCGCACGCACGCTACCACCAGTCCCGACACATGGAAGGAGGCAGTTTAAGCACAGCCTTACCTCAGGTGGAAATGGGAACTGCAGAAGAAAATCTTGGAAACGGCTAAATATCTATTGGTAAGAGAGAAAACAGCTCGCTTGCCCACAGTCCTTTGGGTTTGCTCGTGGCCCACTAGAATTTGCCCCCTGACTTCCCCTGTCAGTGTCCTCTAGAAATCCCAACCTACCGGTCACATATGGTCCTAGAGGCATCTGACTGTAGTTAACAATCCCACCAGGCCCAGGACCTCGGAAATTCGGCCCAAAGTTGTTGTTGTAGATCTGGGAGGAACCAAAGGAACCCTGAGGAAATAACGAGGTGAAACAGGCACTGTCGTGGAGCCCGGAGCACAGCCCCGTCCTGCCCTCCACCCTGCCAAGGCCCAGCAGGACCAGGGTGCTCACAGGGCAAGGCCGGGGAGCAGAGCTGGGGACAGACAGCACACGCGTAAGGCAGAGCGGGCACAGGCCTCCCAGCTCTGTGCCCTGGCCCACGGCCCACTGACCTGCTGGACCGGGGGCTCGCCCCCGCGGGTGGTGAGGCGGCTCAGGATGCTGCGCTCCGACATCTGCAGCCGCGCAGCCACGGGCGGGATGCGGGACAGCATGGAGGGCAGGCGCGTCACGTCGGCCTTCATGTCGCTCAGCAGCTCCTCGAGCTGGTTCAGCACTGCAAGGCACACCCACAGGCGCTGAGCCGCGGCACCCCAGCCCCTGCCCCAGGCGCGGCGGGCAGCAGACAGCTCCGGCCCTGGAGCTGCTCGCGAGGAGCTCTGCGGGCAGCTGGCTCGCTCCCCATCGCACTGCGTACCCTTGTGCAGGACGGCATTTGCAGGCTTGTTCCCAGCAAGGGACTCTTTGGAGAGATGCTGGTGGCTCTCAGCAAGGCACTCCACTTCAGCCAGACGGGCGTTCAATGCCATGGCCGGGTGATTGGGGTCTTGAGTCATGTTGAGGTACGCAGCCCGTCGAAGCTGCTCCTCTATCACCAAGGCCTGCTCCAGCAACTGGGGGGTACAGGAGAGCAAGGACTCGGGACAGATTCAGGACTGCACCAGTGCAAACCAGTGTCACTCCGGAAGCTACAGCTGCCCGCATGCCTGCCATCCTCCCCAGCTGCCTGACCCCAACAAGCTCCTGGGGGAACCCCAAAGCAGGCCCAATCACACACTGAGCATCCCAGAAAGGGATTTGGGCAGCATTTCCACAGCACTGCAATTGTCAGAAGCAGGAACAGCACCCAGTCCACTCCCAGGCACAAGCCCAGATTGGCCAGCTTGGTCTCACCACCCTCCAGAGCCAGTGAGTGCTCCCCCTTTTCCAGCTCTGCCCCTCAGGGAGTGCCTGGGTGCTCCTCTGTCTGCCACGAGTGTCTTACAAAACACCCAGCTGCCTCCTGCTCTGCTGCCAAGTGCTTTCTGACTCCATCCTTGCTGCAGGGGCTCTGCTGTGCCACTGGTAAGGACTCGCCAGCCCCAGACCTGTAACTTGCCTTGAACCGCCGGGCAAGGAACTTGTTCTTCATCTCGAGGTAGTTCCCCTTGTGTATCTCCGACTTGAAGGGCTCGTTCAGAATCACGTAGCGCGGGTCATTCTGGATGTCCTGCCAGCGGGCATAGCCATGACTGGGCGCAGAGGAAGCGTCAAGGGAAGAACTGGCCAGTAGGCAGCACTTCTCGGTGACACCTCTCCAATCCCCTTCCCTGCTCCATCCCCTCCCCATCGCCCCAGCTTCCCTGCTCCCACTGCTCCACAGAGGTCTCCTCCCCCCGCAGCCTCCCCAGCACCCAGCACGGGGAGGCAACTGCCCACGAAGCTAAAGGGTACGTGACAATTCCTGCCAACAGCCAGTAGTCGTGTCTTCGGTGCCAGATGTCATAGATCTTGCCGGAGGAGATGGCAGCTCTTTCCTCATTCTGCCACAGCGTGTGCAACTCTGCAGAAACAGGAGAGAGACAGCCTGGTCAGCCAGCAGAGCTGCTGGGGACATTGCACGAGCACAGCAGGCAGCGTGAGCTAGGAGATTTCCCAGGCAGCCATGGGAACAGTGCAGAACTGAGACATTCTGCCATGAGACTGTAGAACATTCAAGTTCACAGACCTTTTAAAATGCCTCGTCTCTTGCTGTTACCTGTAAAGCCACCATCAGCGATGTTGAACATGAATCTGAAGTTCACATTTCTGTCATCCTTCTTTCCATCCTCTTCTTCTTCTTTGTCACCGTTTTGCTGAGTCTCGCTTTGCTCCTTCTCTTCCACCTTGGTATCCTCTGCTTGGCAAACACACAAAATTATGCCTGTCTAAATTTACTCAGACAAAAGACTGATCGGTGTCATCACTGCCCTATTAACTGCATGAGGAACTCCCCGCTAAAGTTGGGAAACCAACCAGCCCACTTTCTGCTCCACAGCTGCTGACCGTCTGCTCCTTCCAGCAGCTCCTATTGTTTTCACAAGTACAGGCAATGCCCACTGTAACAGGGTCTGGGGCCCCCTGGCTTCTGAGCATCACCACAATGCATTAACTGCTGCAGGTGCTGACAGCTGTCCTCACCAACACCCTGAAGATGCCTGCCCCTGCCTCTGTGCCAGACACCCGCCTTGCTTTCGAGACCCGCCCACCAGGGCACTTCATGCCACTTCTCTCGAAAAAGCCTTCTTGCACCTTACCTGGTTTGACTTCCTTGTCCTCCCCTTTACCAGGACTACTGTTCAACTCCGGCTTTTCCAAAGGCTTCTCTTTTTCTTGAATTCCCTCATCTGTAGAAGGGAACGGGACTGTGAGAAAAACTTGACATGAAAATGCTCTTCAGGGAACAACATCTGGATACACTTTACCTTTTAGGGTAAAGGAATTATATTTTATGTACGTTCAAGTTGTTCAAAAAACAACTTCAAACAATATTATTCTGAATTTTATCAAGAAAATATATTTAACTTTCCCTCTTACTCAAGATATCTAGCGGAACACCTTATTATAAAAGAAAATGCCCCCCAAAATGAGCATTTCGCATAACTTACTTTTGATTTGTTTTGATTTGCACATTATACTAAACTAATGCTTTAGTATTACAGCGTAGATTACATTTGTGATAATGTTCTGTCATTATCTAAACAACAAACTGGAAGTTCAACGGGAAGACTTTTTTTCAGGAATTTCTGTGGGACACTGCGACATCCAGGTTTTCCACTGTGATTTGGAGAAGAGGAAGACCAAAGCAAGACGCAAGTGCCAGAGCTTCCCACCAGAGGGAAAGCCTGTCAGGAGCAATAGCATACCTGAGGCTGTCACGGTCACGCTCCAGTGTCTGTGTGACTTTAGGTGAAGAATTTCTCCAGCACACATCAATGTCACTGGTAAGTGTCACAGCCCTCACAAATGTACCAAAGGCTGCTCAGAATGGAGTCTGCACTTGGGGATCGCATTCTTCTGTGCCACAGAGAGACTCACCTTTCACTAAAGGCTCGGGAGAAGGCTCAGCCTTTTCACCCTCCTCTTGTTTCTCTTCCTTCAGTTTCTCTTTGCTTTCACAGCTTTCTTGGTGCTCTTCACTTTCCACCTTCTCAGCACTTGCAGGCACCTTAATGTAAAGCATCCGCACTTAGCCCAGCAGTCAGAGGGACATGGTTTTTTTCCTGAGCAATGCTGCAGCGTTTCCCAAGAAACCCATTACCCCAACTCTACCGAGTCTGCTGGGTAGTGGCGTGGGCTTAGGATCGTGACCAATTCTCTCCCCACACTTCCTCCACAAGATTTTGTGTTTGTGTGGAAGCGAAGTCTAGTCAGTCCAGATAGGAAAAGACTGCAGAAACTCATGGGAGCATGCAGCCGGGATATTTCAGGGCTGCTAATGCTGGCCTGGTTTCACAGATCTCAGCTCCTGCATGACTCCCAGAGCAGTGACAGCATGAAATGCCTGTAACTTTGCACTCCAAGAAGGGGAAAGGCTGGAGCCCAGGAAAGGAGAGCACGTGCAGCACTCAGCCCAGCATTGCCCATTTCTCGGTAGTGCTCCAAGTTCCCAGGCAGGCCATGAAAAGGCCTCCCGGAGGAGATGCTGAAAAAAGCCACCCTACCTGGCTGTCAGACACCTTCTTGGGTTTCTGCTCCACTTGTTCCTTTTCCTCTTGGAATCCAAGTTGTGTTTCTATTTTTTCTGTAACAGCAGCAAAGCAAGGAAGCTGTTGACAGGGACCCCTGGACTTTGCCAACTGCACAGTGCCAGGCAGATACCTGCAAAACCTTCTGATGCCTTGTTCCACCTCCCTTCCTAAGCCAGACGGAAGTCACAATCACTTGGAAGCCCGCATGCACATTTACCTGCAAGGGTAAGAGGTCCTGGGTGCATATGCGCTGGGCTGGCCGGGACAGGGGTGTTGGGATCTGAAGAAACAATCTCACTGGACTTCTTGCTCTCTGGGCCTTCAAGAATCAGATCTGGGGTGCTGTACTTCCCGTTGACATGCTCAAACTCCTGGACCTGGGGCAGACGCATGCCATCAAGTCAAACACAGACAGGCGGCGGCACAGTAACAGTCTGTCTCGGGGCACTTCTGTGCCTGCCAGTAGTGGCACACTTTGCTGAGCAGCAGATGCCACTGTTCACACCAGCGTGAGATGTCCATGCCCTGCTGCCCTCCAGACTCCCGGGTCTCAGCAGCACCTCCACCAGCTGCCCTGTACCAGTCTCTCCCTGCCCAAGGCAGCAGACACTATGTTTACACAGAAAGCTCCCCGTGTTCCAGCAGGTCTGCTGCGGCCGTGGTGGCTTTGCAGACATGAGGGAGAAGCACTGAGTTACACTGCGGACACGGCTCCGGGGCAGGGGCGCGACAGAACGGCAGCATGCTGGTGACCATGCCAGTGCTCACGCAAAGCCTCTGCACACATGCAGGGTGAGCTGTACCTGGCTGCTGGGAGTGCTCATGCAGTGGGTTTACAGCCCTAGCCTCTGGGGCCTCTCTGCCCTCTCCCTTTTCCACAGAGCCTCCCCTGTATGTCCCATTCCCTAGGTAGCAATTTCCCACTCTCCCTACCCAGCAAAGTAATAGTCAGTGCTCAAGACACAGCCAAAAACAAGCGCTGTCACCCTCACCATTTGCCTTTCCTCATTGCCACGCTGTGACCACTTCTCTGATCACCTAAAGGACTCCCTAGGACAACTCATTGTCTCCCTTGTTGACACCTGGATTGTGATGTGGGGAACCATACTGACGAAAAAGGAGTCTCAGCAATGGATTTGGCAACCCATCACTTGCAATCTGTGGATGTCCAATTCTGCAAGACAGCTGAGCATACATCTCCTCCTCAAAACCTGACTAACTGCTGGTATCTGTGGGGTCAGCACATGCCTGGGATTAGCCACACAACAGAGAAACTAGCTGAGTTCAGTCCCAAATCAAGGCTGGATGTCTCTCTAAAAGACATGCTTTGGTTCAACAAGATGCTGGGCACAATGCAAGACTCTGCAAGTGAAAATCTCTGGCCTGTACAGTACAGGAGGTCTGAGAGGTGACCATAATAGTCCCATCTGAAATGAAAAAAAAAACTATAAATCTAAGAATTTTTGCAAGTTCAAAATGTGATTTTCTCATGATTTTTTGCCAAGTGTGCACTTTACCTCCAACTGACCTAGATCACTAAAATACCACAGACAGGGCTGTGGTATTCCCACCCAGTCTGGAGCAAACTAAAGCCTAGAAGAGCCTCTCTTCCTGACTTTTCTAGCCCAGCACTGCAGACCCTGTATGTTCAGGCTGCTTTACAGGCAGATTCACTAAGTAGCAGGGTCACCACACCCACCCTGCCAGGGACATTTGACCCCATTGCGCTGAGACTCACAGCTCTGGGGAGGCTGAACAAATCTCCAGTGTGATCTTTTTTTGTCTCACAGGCTATGAAATGCCTCTCATCCTATATGCCTTCAGGAGAAAGAAGTGGCAGGATTTGAAAGGCAGTTTGCATTACCATCACATACATCTTTGACAAAAACAGATGTGCATGGAGTCTTGGAGATTCAGTGAGGGGATCCCTGGCAAGGAGGCATTTATCAGCTAATGAAACCCCCAAGTGTCCAGAACATACCTGAAATGGCACATTTAAAATTTTACTCACCCACCTTCTTCCTTACTAGTGACATAACTCCTATCCGAGTCAGCACGTGCTGGCGTGACAGCCCTTCCCGGGGAACGCCATCTGCAAAGGTTTCAGCACCATCTGCTCCAGGTTCACATAAATGTCTCATGAACAGAGAGACGTATGCCCTGCAGAAGGAAAGCCAAAGCATGGTCTAGCCTAGACCACAAACCCCCTGCTGAGCAAAGCACCCAAACCGTCTGCTTTCACCAGAGGGCAAGGGCAGAGTTCCACCGCCAGGCACACGGCAGGAAGAAGCTGCGTGTAACAAACGCAGTGCAGAGCCTGGGACAGACCTCACCACGCCTGCCTGGGACCACTGTACCTGAACTCTTTCTCGCTCTTCCCTCGCAGATCCCGGACCAGCCAGTGAGAGTTGAAGGCATCCTGGGGTGGCATGCCCCACCGCATGATAGCGTTCAGGAAAGCCTTGCGCTGACGGGCATTGAACCCGAGAACCTGCAGGGAGCAGACGTGTCACTGTGATCACAATGTGGCCTTGAAAATACGCGGCATCTCAGAGCCTCACAGCTGTTACACGTGCTGAACCAGGACTGATGCTGGTGACCCAGCATGAATGAGGACAGACAGACATCAGACGTGCTCTGGCCAATGCTGACACTCACCTCAATATTCCCCCCAACTCTTGCCAGCAAAGGAGGGAGAGGTTTGTCTCGGTCACTCTTCAGCTGTCTTCGTGATTGTCTCCTGCCACCTAGAGTCAAGCAGCCTAAGTGATGAACATGCCCAGCCAACAAGGAAGGACGGTCAAAGTGCAGATGCTGATGGCCCTGTGCTCCAAGCTTCCTGTACTCCCTGCTGATGGGAGCAGAACCTGCACAGACCAACAGCAAAGGTGCAGAGTCCCCCTCACCCATCACGCTGGCCTCCCCAAGCCAGGGGCACTCTTCAGCACTTACCAGGCAAGGGAATACCATGCCTGTTACTCTTGTGGTCTAGATCCTTCTACCGCAAGGATCAGACCAAGGTCTTGCAACAGTCAGTGAGGAGAAGAGCAGGTCATGTTTCCTGCCCTGGAAATCACCTCACCTCACAGGGTGAGCTGGAATACCTCCCTCAGAACGGAGGCTACGAAGCAAGCCAGTCCCTCCAGCCCAGACATTCCTGTTGCATTGGAGTGCCAGCCAGCCCCAGATCATAGGCTACCACTGAAGGTCCTGCAGAGCCAAATACTGTGGAGTATTAAATGATTTAACTCACTCTGACCTTCTGGTCTCTCTTCAAAGTCTTCATCCTCATCCTCAGAGCCAATGGAGTACTCAGACTGGTTGTCAGAGAGCTCGTCCTGCCACTCTGCAGACCACAAGGGAGGCAAGGTTAGCAGAGAAGACTCCGCAAGCCTGCCCAGGAGTGACAGCAGGACAGGTGAGAGTCTGCCACAGACTGGTGCAACCAGCATCCAGCACCAGGCAGCAAGAGAGAAAGACACAAAAATAAACAGGAAATCACAATCTCAACTATTCCAGAGCTATTATTATCCTATACAGAAAAAATAAGTATTTTGCCCACGGACATGTTTTTTCCTAAATTCTTCCTGCAAAAACAGTTACAGACAAAAATAAAGTTTCGGAATTTGGGAAGCACAGATCCGGGCAGTCTATCAAACTGCAGAGAAAGGCTGAGCACCGAAATACAGCCACTGTGTTCATTGGAGAACCTGTGTGTGCAGTTCTTGAGAAGCAAGCCCGCAGGGCCTGCTACCCACCCCTGAGCCCACGTGGCAGCTGAGCAATTGAGGCCGTACCTTGGTCCTCCTGCGAGGCATCATTGTAATTGACCTGCTTGCGGATTCTCTTCCCTTTCCCCAGGTTCCTGGCCAGATCTTCCTGCTGCTGCTCGTAGTGGTGCCGCAGTAGCTTCTCCCAGTAGTCGGGGTCCACATTCTCCTCTTGCTTGATGATCTCACGTTCCACCTCCTCCTGCAAAGCAAAAGACAAGAGGCTTGTCAAGACGGGAGCTGCAGACCTCCCCACGTCACACTGCTGCCTGTCTTCTAACTGCACTCCAGGGAAAGAGGAATGGAGGGCACTGAGCCATTTGCTGGCAAACAAGATTTTCAGACGTGCTTTGACCACCCAGTGGTCTACTGCCTTCACTCTGCTCTACTTGTATATACACACTCAAAATCTCACCTGTGTTTTTGCCCAAATGTACTGACCTCGGTGCCGGCTGTCAAAGGGCTGAGACAACCTCCCAGCCAGCCATCTGTACCTAGAAACAGCCCCTACAAACACTGCCACCCATCCTGCCCTGCAGAGCCCATGCTCAGGCCTAGGGAAAAACTACAGATGTGCAGAGATTTCCCAGAACAGCAGCCTCCTACAGACTTGAGAGACAGATGAAGGAAGAAAGTCCGTTAGCTACTGGGAAAATAAAAGACAGCAATACAGTACATAAGCAGCACCATGCCTGCTCTCAGTCTCCAGGAACAGCCTTCAGAGGGACAGAACAAAGTGCCTACGTGCTGGTGGCAATATCGCATCCTGCAGCTGTGGGAAGAACCACAAGAGCTATCTCACAGGCAAGGGACCCAACACCAGAAACATATCTATCAGCGTGGCCATTTCACAGCTCCTCAGGTTCCTGGGAGACCCAGCCCACCAGCACCTGGATATCCTTATTGCTTCCATCTTAAACGTTTATCGGGCCTCTACGATGTCCTTTTTCCGATGGGAAAGGAGGCCCAGAGAAACCCAGGTACTACTGAGAGTCCATAACAGGTCAGAGAACCACTGCAGAGAACCACTTGCAAGAACAAGAAAGGGAGAGGAAGACGTACATATGGAGGGACACACAGAGATGTGATTATAAGACGTGATACTAATCACATTACCACACCATCCTCTTCTCTCACAACATACTGGGCCACTTTAAAGGAGCTCAGATACTCGTTCATGTTCTGCAGCTCAGTGTCATCAGTTGCATCCTGGTTTCGGTCCAGAAGCTTAGAGATAGCAGCATCGTCATAGTGGATCACACTGCTGTCATCCACATCCTTATTGTCACCTGGAGAGCAAAGTGCAGGGAACAGAAGGCAAATCACCACACCTGGCCCCAGAGAGAGGAGAGCTCAGGTTGGACACAGAGCCGAGTCGCCCAAGCACTGGGGGCTACAGACCTGGAGGGGTGCCACCATGCTTTTTTTTCATGCCAGGAGTCATCGCACCCCCTTTGGTTGACAGCGTGTCAGAGAAAGGGGTGACAGCATCCGGCATGGCGATCCGCTGTCCCTGAGACACCATGCCTGCAAGCGTAAGAACACAGGAGTGAGCCCCGGCAGCTCGGACAGGGACCTGCCTCGCTCAGAGCACCCCCAGCTCCCTCCCAACCTCACCTTCCACATCATCCTTGAAGAGCTCTTCTGTCCCGAACTTGAGGATGTCATCCAGCTCCTGCTTGGTCATGGAGCCCGACTTTGAGCCAAGCCCAGGACGGACAACCAAGTGGGTGAGCATCATCTTCCTTTTGGCCACCTGGGTGATCCGCTCCTCCACAGAGGCTCTCGTCACAAAGCGGTAGATCATCACCTTCTTGTTCTGCCCGATGCGGTGAGCTCTGCTGAACGCCTGCAGGCAGAGAACAAAGCTGCAGAGCAGCTCGTTCGCAGTCAGCCTGATCAGAGACTCCAGCCTGGCCCCAGACCCCAGCCGGAGGAGCCCCTCTCTCCCAGAAGTGAGGTCCCCAGTGCTGAGGACAAAGCTGGGAACTGTTCCCCGCTGCTGTCAAGGATGGCACCCCACCACGCCACACAAGGAGGCCAAGTTTCTGATCCCTCCAGGGCACAAAAGGCACCAGCAAGACCAAAGTTCAGTTCAACATACAGCTGCTACAGGGCAGTGGAGCAAAAGAGGCTCCTCAGAGACAACCTGAAGGCTTTGTGGGAGTTCTCCTTCCCCCAGCACTGACTGCAGGCAAACCAGCTCCCTAGTATAGGCCTCTAACTGAAGGGTCTGAAGGCAGGCAGTGTAGAGACATTCCTCCTAGGAACCCTCTACCTGCAGATTCACCAAGCCCTTACTTCTCCTTCACCGCCCTGTACCAGCACACCCTCTTGCCAAAGACTCAGGGAAAGGAAATGCTGGCACAGATGGGCAACTCTGGAGAGGATCTCCTCTCAGCCAGGATGCATGGGAAGTAAAAGAATTTGTCTTCACTTTTCCATTATTTTTAGAGGCATTTGCTGCTCAGCCTCTCCAGCTGCCATTTCCCACTGGTGGTCAGTCATTAGCTACTGTTCACCAGAGGCTTTTGGAAACACAAGTGGAAGGTCCCCAAAACAGGAGGAGACACCTGGTTGCAAACAAGCAGCAGGAGAGAACAAGAAGCCTGTGAAGGAAAGCCAGTTTTATGCCCAGTCCTCCCCCACACCACAGACAGGCCAGGCCAAGGGCAGCGGTACTGGGAAGGGGGCTCCTGAACAGAAACGTGCCCTGCAAACACTGCAGAAGGTGTCAGCAGCTCATTTCAGTGGGCAGAATGTGGAAACAGAGGGCCCAGCCAGAAAGGTACTTACTATACTGGAAGGAAAAGAAAAAGTAATAAACCTGGATGTCATTGTGGGGATTCCAGTCAGAATCATAAATAATGACTGTGTCGGCTGTAGCAAGGTTTATGCCCAGACCACCGGCGCGGGTAGAGAGGAGAAAGCAGAACTGCTGAGCACCAGGAGCTGAGAAAGACAAACCCACAGGTGGTGAAAGATGAGACAGAGAGGAGCTTGGCTTACTTGGAAAGGTGCAGTACCGTGCTTCAGTTATAAAACATCAGGAATCATCAGTCTAAGCCAACAAGCAACAGACAAGGTAGGCAAGCAGTAAAAATACATCACTGCCTGGAAATCAGTTATTGGAGAAAATACAGCTCCAGACCTGAAGGGGAAGCTCTGCAGTCTACTGAGGCCTTGAAGGAAAATGCCAAGTCTTTCAAGCCAAACAGGCTGTCATTACCAGGCTCAGACACCACTGGAGGGGCTTAACCACGTGGTAGGAACAGCCCTACGCTGAGCATCAGGACACTGAATTTTCAGAGAGCTGCACGACAGACGTGTGTGCAACCCCACGCACCGCCTGTTCTGTGCGAGCGGGGGCTCCTCAGGCACAGGCAGCCTGACCCTGCTGCTGGCTGCTGCCGTAAATCCACCCCAGCGTGCACTGCCTGCACCTGCTCCTCCAAGGGAAGAAAAGCAAGTACCGTTAAACCTGTCTATGGCTTCCTGGCGCAAGCCTCCGGTGATGCCCCCATCTATCCGCTCATACTTGTAGCCTTCGTACTCCAGGAAGTCCTCCAGCAAGTCCAGCATCTTTGTCATCTGCAGGACGAGGCAACCAGGGTGTGAGCAGCTCTGCACGGCCCACGCAGGAACCGTGCCGCAGAGAGCCTGGCCGTGCCCAGGGCTGGGGGACACTGCTGCAAACAGCGGCACCCCGAGGCACAAACCGCGCTCCCCACATCCCACCGTGTGCCCTGGAGCCACTGCCGGGCTCATGGCCACAGCCTGAAGGTCACGGTGGGCAGCAGCCCTGCAAACAGCAGGGTAC
Organism: Cygnus atratus; assembly: GCF_013377495.2. Taxonomy (NCBI): domain Eukaryota; kingdom Metazoa; phylum Chordata; class Aves; order Anseriformes; family Anatidae; genus Cygnus; species Cygnus atratus. Next base: position 697,292 of record NC_066382.1, on the reverse strand, counting down.
TGCAGAGGAGCAGCTCTCACGTCTCATCCTCTAGAGGCAGCTTTGCCAACACGAGGGCATTATGTCTGAACGGCCTTCCCCAAGGGGAAGCGCTATTACTACTCTCTCTCTTTTATCCACAGATAAAAAGAGGTTTTAAACATTACAGGGACTCCCTCAGGAGAGAGACGAATGCAGTCCATCCACCGTGACTGCCAAGGCGTCACACTGCGATATAAGCTGTCAGCAGCTCTTCCACCTACCTCTATCTGTACCTAACAAAATACTCATATAGAACAAAAAAATCCTTCAGCAATTTTTTAAGGTTCCTCACTAGCCCTTCCACACTGCTCACCTGGGAGAAGATCAGAACTCTGTGACCCCCATCCCGTAACTTCTTCAGCATCTTTTGGAGCAGCATCAGTTTCCCAGAAGATTTAACCAAAGAATTTCCATCATAAGATCCATTGGGCAGAACTGGAGCCTCCTGTGAAGACATTCTGGTTAGCCTTGAGTAAAACATTCAGTAACTTCAGGGAGAAACTCACATGCACTGCAAAAACAAAATATTTATATCAAATCGCTCACACCAAAACCCACACCTCTAACCAAAGACAGAACATGGAAACAACCCCACTGATGGATTACACACAGCACTCCGTGAGACGTCCCACAGTGCAAAGTAAGTTCACGTACCACCGCAGCCACAGGGAAGAGGTACGGGTGATTACAGCACTTCTTCAGATCCATCATGATGTTGAGCAGTGAGACCTGGTTCCCTCCACCTTTTGAATTCAGGGCTTCAAAATTCCTTGTCAGTATGAACTTGTAGTACTTCCTGCACAGATGGGGATGGGACAGACACTGGTATTATGGGCCTGGCAAAAATCAGATGGCACCGACAAACTCCAATTAAGTCAATGGAGCTCAAAAGGGATATTTGGTACAGGGACTTTTTTTCTTAATGATGGTTCAGCATCCCCAGCCTGGGGCCAGGTCTGTTCGGCTGTTCTGCGGACACCACAGCCCCTGGAAGTGAGATGGGATCGGGGGCACAGCAGCCAGGAATGCTCCCTGCTGCTGGGTGTACGCGGAGCTTTGCCCCATGGTGAGAGCAAGAAGCAACGCGCCTTTCCCTGCAAAACAGCCTGCCGTGTATCAAGCACCTCCTGCAGAGCAGCTGGGACTACATGGAGCCCAGTTTAGCCAGACTGAGCCCCCCCCAGTGGCACATAAAAGACTCCAGCTCTTCTCACAGGGGGTCTGGTAACAGAGGGGTTTCTCTGACCCATCGAGCCCCACTGCCACCTCGTGCTGCAGACAGATGAAGCAGCAGGAGGGAAGGTAGCCACACTGCCCCAGGGGAGCCAGGCACAGCCTGCTGCAATGTTGTTACTCACTTCTGCATTTGGCTCAGCTCCACTCTCACTATCAGCTCTGTCTTGGCCGGCATGTTCTTGAACACATCCGCCTTGAGCCGCCGCAGCATGTGGGGACCCAGCAGGTCATGGAGCTTTTTGATCTGGTCCTCCTTGGAGATGTCTGCAAACTCCTCCAGGAATCCTTCCAGGTTACTGTGAAAGCAGCCACAACACAGCACTAAGCAAAAGGGACGTGCAAGGGTAAAGAAATCTGTTTCTTTACGATTTAAGCACAAGTGAAAAGTTCTTATTGCATACAATGCTGTAACACTCCCGTGCCCGTATCTGAGCAGAGCTAAAGCACAAATTCCCCAAAATACCACTGTCTCCACAGAAAGAGGACCTGACTGACAGGAAAGCAGTACCTACACGCAGGGCCCAAAAAATAGTACTCAACATAAATAAAATCTGGCCTCACATAAAATGTGTGTGTGGCTGTTATGGCCAACCACTGGGACAATGTGCTTTGCCAACGACCTGCCATGCAGATCAGTGACGTTCACACAGCAGTAATTGCATCCAGGCACTACCAAACAGACAGGAGCCCTGAAAAACCCCCACTGGCCAACAAGGATCACATCCAGGCTGTTCTCCCTTTCCAGGGAGAGAACTTGTGCAACTTACTTAAACCTCTCAGGAGTCAGGAAATTGAGCAAGTGGAAGAGCTCTTCCAAGTTGTTCTGGAGTGGAGTCCCGGTGAGCAGCAGCTTGTAATCAATCTTGTAGCTATTTAATACTCTAAAGAACTTGGAAAAGAAATCACGTTAGGTTAAAAGAACTCAGGGGAACCGACAAATCATCTGGGAACTCTTGGATCTGCAGAGTGCACACATGGAAACTCGGCAGTGACCTCTTCTCCCCACCAGGCATGCAAAGCCAGACCACAGCCTGCATGTCCTGCTCAGAGCCATCCCCACTTATTCAAAAAAAAAAAAAAAAAGGCAAATTGCTTTTTCTCAAAAATCAAAACACAATAAAACGCTCCACTGTGTGTTCTGCTTAAAAAGCACCAATGGCATCTCCCCTTCGTTTAAAACAACCAACCTCGCATCTTTTGCATGCAGAGCTGGAGCACTGAACATAAAATATGTGAAACTCCTGCATGCATCAGACACTTCCCTGCCTGTCTGCCCGCTGGCTCCATGCTGTTGCGGGGGCAAGCAGAGCTCTTCAGCCCGCGCTTCATCCACCACCAGGCAGGCTCACTGCCCCGAGCCTGCTGCTGGCACCACCAGCCAGGCTGCCACCCAGCTCACTACTGATGGCTCTCTAATGCGAGAAGGCGTTAGAGAGAGAAATCCCACTGAAACATGCCCTGGGCAGAGCCTGTGCAAGCTGAGGACATCTTTCATCCCAAGCAGCAAAGTGCAGAGCAAGAGACTGGCTGCGTGGGGTGGCATTGTATCCCTGCAGCAACAGCAGCAGCACTGGGTTGGAAGAATTGCTCACAAATGTCTGCTACCTACTTTGGACTGGTTGTTCTTCAGCCTGTGTGCTTCATCCACCACCAGACAGGCCCATTCTATCGAGCCCAGCACCGCCTGGTCAATGGTGATCAGCTCATAGGAGGTGAGCAGGACATGGAACTTGATTTGGGCTTCCTTCTGGTGGAGCAGAGGAAGAGAAAAGCCAGGTTACAAGAGGGCAGGAAATAGTACAGCCTCCACCTTGTGGTGCTGCTGCAAGTGACACCAGTTGTAACCCAAAAACAGGGGCTGCTCGTACTGCACTGCAATGGCATCAGCAGCAGGGCCCAGGCATGAGTCACGCCAGCAGAAGCTACATCCATCTGAACGTTAGAATGAAGCAGGGATTACAGAAACAGAAAAAGGTATGATGGGCTGTGGAGATTTCTGCCAGACATCTACATTTATAAATGGTGTCAGCTTCTCTCTCTGGAAAACAGCTGATAAGGGACACCTCCCTCTCTGGATGTCATTTGGCCCTCTCCCCTTCGTACTGACGGTGAAGAGAGGGGCAGCATACAGACTTAGCCCCTACCTTCATCCTGAAGACCTTCTTCCCACTGCGGATGGCATTGTCTTCAAAAGAGAACTCATTTTCCCGGATGACCGACCGGCTTTCTTTGTCCCCTGTGTAGGTCACGACGTAGAAGTCAGGCGCCCACATCTCAAACTCACGCTCCCAGTTGATGATGGTGGAGAGTGGGGCACTGACCAGGTACGGCCCTTTCGAGTGGCCCTGCTCAGGGAGACAAAGCCCAAGCTGCTCACTCCGTACCAGGAGGCTGAGCAGCTCATAGCCATCCCAGGGACTGCTGTGCGCTCACCTCCTTGTACAGGGAATACAAGAACACGATGGTCTGCACCGTCTTCCCCAGCCCCATCTCATCAGCCAGGATTGTATCAGTCCCTTGGGCCCAGGAAAATCTCAGCCAGTTGAGCCCTTCCAGCTGGTAAGGATGGAGAGTGCCTCCCGTAGCATCAATGTACCACGGCTGTTTGTCAAACTTAACTGTAGGCTGAACAAAAAGACACAGAGCAGTAATCGATTCCCTCTCCCTTCTCTGCAGTCAAGCACATCCCTCCTTGTGACACAGAACAGCCCCAAAAGAGACGCAGACACAGCCCTGCCCCTTAGCACAGGTGCTGCTGTGCCCAGCATGCAGGGCTTTGCTGCGTGCCACCACAGGACCCAGCACAGTGCAGCACCAGCCCTCAGGCAGCTGTGCAAGACAGAAGGACAGCCTGACAGCCTCCTCTCCTTGACTCTTTCCTCCCACCGTAAAAGTCTGCAAGGAGTGATCCAGGCCTTTCACAGCACACGTCCAGCTCTCCCTGTGCATGTGAGACCTGCACAGGTTTGGGGAAAAGAGACCCCAAACATCCTTGTGCACAGGGTGAAGGACCCCAGAGCTTCAAATGAAAAAAAAAAAATAAAGAAACAAAGAAAAACCATCTCTGAAGGAACTAAAGAAGAAAAACGTAAAAATGTAACAGGCTTGGGACACAGAGAGACCTTCCTTTTGGTGGGCTCACACACCCTCGTGCTGAACCCACCGTTCTTACTTACATCAACAAGAGGAGTTTCTGGAGGCTTTTCTAGCTTCTCCTCCTTCAGCTTTTTCCCTTTCTTGTTCAGCTTCTTTAGAGGGCGTGTGTCTTCCCCCAGCATCAGCTCCCTGAAACAGCGAGCGCTCATCGGGAAAAGGCAGACAGACATTTGTCTCCCGGTCTCCAAGCCAGGGGTTAGAAATGCCTCTCAAATTCCACTGCCTGTTTCCCCACAGGAGCTTTTCTGGCCCGGTTCCCATGGGCACTCATGGAGCGTTAATTATCCCCTTCCAACAGTCCTTGCAACGTCAGCCAAAATGAAGGACAGCAATCTCATCGGAGCATTATATTTTTCCCCCACAACATATACACAGCAGCATCACGGAGCCTCCATGAAGCACAGTGAGGCTGTGAATATTTCCAGCAGTATGAATGTAGGAAAAGGGGAGCATAGGCTGGAAAACAGCCAACAGACAGGATTTCAAGGCAGTCCTGGCTGGTGGAGCACTTCCATGAGAGACCTTACCAAGCCCCAGCTTTCAGAAAGTGCTCAGCAACCACTCTCTGAAAAGAGGTCCCTGCAAGTGGCTGCGGTGTGCTCAAGAAGGGTAACACCTACAAATCATTGGTCATCTGAAATGCCCAAGCAGGCAGCTACAGGTCTGCACGACCCTCCCGGGCTGCAACACGCACCAACTGCGGTCACACTGCCTGGATGGCTCGTACCTGTGATTCCAGTAGAGGAGCTTGAGGTTTTCGTAGTACGGAATGTCTATCTCATCAATCTCCCAGGTGCACTGGTCATACGGCAGATCTTTCCACTTGATCAGGTAATGAATGTCTCCCTTTTTATCGAAGCTATAATACATACCACATAAAACATATCAATGAAACGAAAAAAAAGTGATGAAAACAGCCTGCGTGTGCATTTCACAGTATTGGCACAATGCCCACTTTGAAATGAAAATCCTTTGAGACAAGAAACCCTACACACAACAGTACCTGACGTGGTAATTCCTCAACGGCTGTCCCCACAAACCCAGGAGACTCACATATGAGTCTGCCAAAGAAGAAGCCCCAGAGACAGCTGTTTGTATGACAGATATCCATCTCTCTCCCACGCAGATGACTGCGTGTTCACATATAAATACGGACTACTGCCAGCCATGGGTGGCGACAGCATGTCCAAGGGCAACAAGTCCAGGAGCATCCCCCTGGAGGAGCACCACGGCTTCATCAGCTGGAGACATGATCCCAAGGAAAAAGCTAACCATAATCTGCTTCCACAGAACCGGATACGTCATCCTCTGCTTTCGCATACATTCCATGACATCCAAGCACAGCTAAAAAACCATAAGGAAAGCATCGACAGTTTCCAGCAGAAATGCCCATCAATCTGCTGCGCATGTTAAATCAGCGCTGGCAGCCAAAAGCCACCACAGGCTCTGTCCACGTTGCCTGTGATACGGCATGGTTCTTCTCGCCTCTGTTAACAAGCTACTGGTCCACACCCTAAAGAGCACGTACCTACACCTGCACATTAATGTCTATTTTATACACATATTTATTCCATATTGGCACAGGGAGTTGCTGTTGTTTATCACAGGTGATGGCATTCCCATGGAAAAAGCTTTAAAGGCTTCTCTTCCATTTCACTGAACCCCATATTCCTATTTTACCAGGACTGGATGAAGACCAGAGCTCACTCTCTTTTCTGTAGCATTCACTACTCGATGAAGTTTCAGTTACGCTGAAAAATGAACAAACACACTCCAGAGTCCAATTATATACCTATGGGAAAATAAACTTTGCCTTATTAGCAGACAATGTAAAGCTCGCAGGAAAATTAGCCAGACAGATTTGTTTTCTGTCAAACAGCCTCCCAGCAGTGTTGCTGCTTGAAATTTCAAGTTGCCGCTTGAAATACAGAAATTCAATAAAAAGGTGTTTCTAGCTGCTTGATGTAAAAAAAACAAATAACTGCACAGCAGATTTCCTGTGCGGGGTATTTCTTCTGCCCAAAGGAAATGCAAACGTCAAGGCTTCATCACGGAGTAAGGCACTTGTTCAAATTCCTGTGGCACAGTTCCTCCCAGCAGTAGGAGGAGGTAAGTGGGCATTATGCACCTCCCAGGTACATGTAATACTCGGATCCCTGCTGCCAGCTTACCTTTGATGTGAATGCAGATGGGCTGCATGGCTTCTGAGAGGAACAAATGACCTACACAAAAACGGACCAGTGTTCAAAAGCAGTTTAGGTCGGCAATAGCAGCCACAGGGTACAATCGATGGAAGAAAGCCTGATCACCAGGCTGCAGCAGCAATTTATGGAATAATTAGGCTGCATCAGGGATCCAAACAATACATCTGGGAAGAACGGAACAACTCTATGCAGCCAACTTTTGGGAAAATTTACTATCTCTATTATTAATGTGCAACATAACTGAAGTGAAAATAAGGCATCAATTCACTGCTGGTGCTGGTATCACCTCAGGAGCAAGCACCCCAAGGTGACAGCAACCTTGAAACAAGCCAGCAGCTGAAATTCTATCAGACTGAGAACTCAGTTTTGCAGAAGGACGACAAGAACTTCCAGCCTTGGGGAGGAGACCTCAGCCAACCCTCCCTTCACCCAAACAAGCTGGCAGCTCAGGCTGCTCCCCAGAAACTGGGCACTGCCCTGAGACTGGGAACACGCTCGCATGGGCTGAACGTGCATGGCCTTTCACTGTCACTGCCGCAGCTCTGTACGTGTGGAATTCAGGGCTGGAACAACCCAGCCAGCACGGCAGCTGCTCCTGACAGGCAGCTCCAGCCAGATGTCCAGCAAGTCCTCAGCAAAACCACAGACAGCTACTGCGGAGTTAACAGTTGCCACAAATTAGGCTTGACACAGAAATCCCACGGCTGGCAGTGTTAATAGGTGTCCCAGGGTGTGACAGGTGCCCCAGGAGCTCAGCTCACCACACAGACCATCAGAATAAGATCTGTGCACAAAGGGAAAACCAGCACAGAAGACTGAGTGGCCGCTCAAAGCTTCAGCTGCAAAGCCTGCGGGGGCATGGGGAGGGTGGCAGGTCTTGCCCCTGCCCTGGCTGCCACTGACACCACTCAGCGCCTGCAGCAGCAGGGATCTGGGCGCCCTGGCAGCACCCTTCTGCTGCCCATTCCTCCTCACCTGTGGTTCAGGATGCGGTGGATCATCATCCACTCGGGCTTGATGCCGTAGCGGTAGAACCGCTCCTCCATCTTGGCATACTGCGGGTCCTTGTTCTTCCGCTTCTCCCTCTGGCTGTCCTCGTCCCCAGAGCCGTAGTCGAAGGCCGGCGGCTCATCCATGTCGTTCTTCCTTTGGTAGTTGCGGTACATCACCGTGTGGTAGAGCTCCAGCTGCAGCAGGACAGAGCTGCCGTCACCCCGCTGGCCGCAGGGGAACAGCCCGGGCCAGGGCACGCTGCGGCCAGCCCCACGCTCACCTGCAGCTCCTTGACCCAGGAGCAGTGCCAGTAGGAGAGCCCTGCCCACTTGACGAAGAACTCCCGCTCCGGGATGCCCTCCAGCACCTTGGGCAGCGGGAGAGGCAGCTCCGCATCCGGGGCCGGCAGCGCGGACGGGAGCGGGGCCGGAGGCTCCTTCCAGGTCCAGTGCAGGATGCGTTGCACTTTGCCCTTTAAAGGAGGGCACTGAGGATGAAAAAGAAAATACACAAGAGCGCGTAGTTTAACAGGAACCCTGTCAGGCCTCAGATCCCCCTCCATCCCTCCCTCCAGCCCCAGAGCCCCAAGGGTCCGTGTGAGCAGCCACACGGCACAACGTCCCGCAGCTCATCAGTAAGGGGGAAGGACGGACCTGGAGGGCAGGAGGGGTCTGGGGACGCCACGCAGACTGCAGCCGTCCAGCCGCAGCAGGGAGAGCACAGACAGGACTGCAGCAAGCCCCTGGGCAGAGCCTACACCAGGTCTGCTGCTGGAGGGAGAAGAGGAGAGCACCCACGGAGGGGCCCCAGGCCAGAGGGAACCATGCAGGGCAAAGTGGGTGACTTGGATGAGCTCGGGCCCTGACTGCACTTAACTCACCCTGAAAACAGTCACCTGCCGTAGGCACAACCAAACCACTGCCCCAGTCCCAGGAAGAGTTACTCATCTGCTGTGTCTAACCAGGCAGACAGAAAGAGGCAGTGAGGGTGCGTGGGGTGGATGAAGGCTGGCTGGTGCAAGCATGCCTGAGAAGGACATCTGTGACACCGCTGCATCCCCTGTGGGGACAGGCCTTGCCACCGGGGCAGCCTGAGCACAATAAATGTTTCATTACTCCCACATTTAATTCCCCAGCACAACTCAAGGCCCCACAAATCACGCCTACCTCCGCAGCAAGCCTGCCGCAGGGGGAAAGCCCCCCCTACACAGGGCATGCATCAAATGGGACTTGACAAGCAATCTAAAAGCCAGCAGGGGACTCATTAGCCAGCAGCCTACATGGGGAGATTACACAGGGGGCAGAGCTGCCCAGACACAGGCAGGGCCCCGGGGGGACAGGCAGGGCCCCGGGGTGCGATGCTCTCCCAGAAGCAGTGCTGGCAGCAGAGGGCAGGACACCAGCCCAGCAGCAGGGCCCGGGGCAGTGGCACAGCCGCAGGAGGTGGGTGCAAGGGGCTGGTGGGCAGGGCCATGGGGCCAGTGAGCCCCGCTCGGAGGCAGCAGGAATGGGAGCAGGAACAGGGCGATGAATGCTGGAAACACTCACTGTACAGCGAGGGCAGAGCCATTCACCGTTTGGTATCTCTGGCAGGGGCGGGTTCAGGCAGTGCAGGTGGTAGGAAGATGGGCACGTGTCGCAGCACAGCAGCTCCCCTCCGTCCTTACAGACACGGCAGAACTCCATGTGGTCATCCTCCTCTTCTTCACCACCTTCCTCTTCCTCATCCTCATCCTCCTTTGGCTCCCACTGGATCCCCTCCTTCTCCTGGGGGAGAACATCCAGCGTCATGCTGAAGGTTTACGCTGACAGCCCCCTGGCACCCGAGGGGCCCCAAACCCAGCACGGGGCTGCAAGAGGGAGCCGTGCTCCCGATGCCACCCCAACAGCCCCAGGGCCTCTGTTCATGCAGGCAATAGCCACAGCGATACACAACTCTGTCTGCAGCCTGGACCCTGTAACCCACCTCCCTTCTTCCCACACAGCTATCAATACATTTCTCTGCCCATCCCATTCAGCAGTGTGGCCCCACGCAGGGTTTCAGCTAACAGCTGCAAGGCAACACCAACAAATGACAGACTGATAGAACCGTTCGGGTTTGGAAGGGACCCTGAAGATCATTTAGTTCCCAGCCCCCGCCATGGGCAGGGACAGCTCCCACCACATCAGGTTGCCCAAAGCCCCGTCCAGCCTGGGTCTTGAACCAGGCTCTCGTTGCGGTGCTCTGATTTGTTTGCAGAGAAATGAAAGCTCTGCATGCCACACGAGGTGGGGAACGTGACACCCCCGTGCCCAGGTGCTAGAGGTGGTGCAGGGAAGGCTGTGGGCGCTCTGAGCGACCCCCTCCCCACCAGGCCCCAGCCCTGGCAGCGCCGACCGCCCACCGCAGCAGGGCTGTGGGAGCACAGGGAAGATGATGGCGTGTCCCCGAGCTGGGGACAGAGCCGAGAGGCACTCTGAGCAGCACCTCCACGTCACCCAAGAGATGTTTCGCTGGTGCCCCCCACCCAGACAGTGGCACCCGCTGGGCGCCTGCACTCACACAGTGGGGGCAGCTCCACTTGCCCTCGGGGGCCTTCTCCAGCTCAGGGTCCAGGCAGACGAGGTGGTAGGCACGGGGACAGGTGTCGCACAGGATGATCTCCCCTCCCTGCTGGCACACCTCACAGTAGTCCTGGTGGTCTGTCTCGTATCCATCCCCTTCTTCAACTACAAGCAAGGGACACACGTACAGTCAGCAGGACAGCAGAACGGCCCGCTCTCCCAGGAGGGAATGGGACAGTTGCTCCTCTACGTTAGTTAAGGAAACAAGGGAAACATTTCGCCTCAGTCCCCTCCTGTTACGTCCCCCTACCTCTCTGTCCCTCAGCACCATAGTTTATCTTTGCACACAGCATCATCTCACCTCTGTCTTTCTCTCCACACTGTATCATCCTTTGGTTCCTTCAGGCTCTCAATGGAGAATGCCAGAACCTGGAGAGGTTGCAAGGGAGGCCAGTCAGAGAAACCTCCACAGATACCAGCACCATCAACTGCAAATGTACCATGCAACAGTAACACAGCTGAGGAGGGCTCTCCTCCTCCTGGGATTCCTCTGCTCTCCCTGGGTGCTCACTAGGTGCAGACGCAGGAGCTCTTCCAACTCCGTGCAAAGGGAAGAGGGAAAGAGGGACGCCTCGCAAGCACTGGTAAGACTCTTCTCAGCTCCCAGCGCTGCCACAGCCTCCGGGCACAGCTCGGGCAGGGAGAGCAGCCCAGCCGGCCTCCTGCCCTCCGCCGGAGCTGCCCAGCCCGCAGCAGGAGCCGTCAGGCTCCAGCACGAGGGCCTGCATCAGCCCAAGCCACTGCGGCGACGAGCCAGGAGGTGAAGACACGACCTTCACGCGGGAGACACCGAGCCTGCCGGCCAGCCCGGCCTCCCTGACCGAGTGCTGGGAGGGCCACGCGCTGCGTGGGAGTGCGGCCACTCACCTCCTGCCTGTCCCCAAGCCCAGAAGCCACCCTTTGATTTCTCAGAAGCAAAAACTTGTCAGTAAAGTAAGAAGCCGAAGCCCAGTGGCTTGGGGTAGCTTGGTGCAGAGTAACTGCTCCCAACAGCAACGAGGATGGAGATGACGTTAACCAGACCAACTCAAGGCCCTCCACAAGTGAAGGAATATGCAAACAAACACAGCTGCACGGCCACTCAGAGACTCTGCCAGATCCTTTCACCGATGTTCACATGCCTCCATCTTCCTGCATCATTACCACGGACCTGCTGCCTGCACAAAGCCTGACCACACATCTCACACGGCCCAACAAAATCCTCAGTCTGACCCTTCCTCACTCACAGCCAGACCAACTCCACTGGGAGCCTGCCATGAGCCATGCTTCTCCGGGGGCTGTTCCTGTGAAAAGCACTCCCCCTGAAGCCCCACAAATGTCCAGAACTTGCTGCTACAGGACAAATCCTGGCAGGCCCAGGTGTGCAAGCAGGGTAGCAGCTGCCCGTGCCATGTCTCAGCACCCAAGGCGCACCCAGGCTCGTGGGGCGGGCAGGGAGCTCGTCCGCTCAGGCTGAGAGCGCGCACCAAGGCGGGGAAGGCTGGCTTTCCGTGCTGCAGCACGGCAGGATGCCGCAACCACTCCTCTCCCCAAGCAGCTCCAGGTCACAGCACGGAGCTGGCTGAAGGGGAGGTGAGCCCCAGGCGGTGGCTGGCAGCTGGAGAGAGGGCTGGAGGGAAAGTGGTCGATGGCAAGGCCCTGACGCCAGGCTGCTCCTCCACCACCACCACCAGCCCCGTGGGGGTGAGCCCGTGCCCCACGGCCGGATCCACTTGCTGCCTCCTCCTCGGTGTAAGCCCACCAGCAGAGGAGTTTGGACACCAAGAAAGCACCTCTCACCCCACGCACACAAACAAGCCGAAGCACATCCTTTCCCACCGAGTCAGTGTCAGACACTGCTTGGAGCTGCAAAGACCAGGAAAGCACCATCTGAAGAGGGAAATCCAAACAGAACAGGAACAGAGTACAAAGGAATGGCCTACTCCTCTTTTTCTTTCTCCTCCTCTTCCCTCTCTTCCCCAGGCCAGCCGAGCACTCAGAGCGCACTGAGGAGCTGTTGATGCTGGCACTGTCGAAGTCGGATTCCTCCCGTTCTTCCTCTTCACTCTGCAGAGGGGAAAACGAAACCACACACAGTCCAAGTGCTGGCATGCAAGGAGTTATCTCCAGAGAGCACTGCTCTGTATCAGAACAAAGCACCAAAGACCCGCATAAAGCAGCATGGCACCATCGGCCAGCAGCTGAGTTCTGCGGGTACCCCCAAGAGAAGCACTGCGTGGTTTCTACATGAACTGACTAGCTACAGCATCACGGAGAGCGGCAGGGTTATTGCACTCCCGGCACTGACAGGCAGGGTTCATAAGAACGTGTCACAAGGCATTAGAAAGCAGGTAAATCTCCTCTATCAGATCAATGGCCCGGCCAGACAATCAATCAGCACAGATCTGGACTACAACTAGAGCTGGAGGACAATTATTTTGCACTGCTCAGCGTTGCACAGAGGCAGCTAGCCCAGTTCAGCAGCACCGTCAAAGTGCAATCACTGAGCAAATCTCAGAGCGCACATAAAGCACGTAAATCAGAGTGCCAAGTCCACGCTGTGCTTGTCTGACAAGAGGTGGGCTCTGGGTGTCCCCTGCAGTCTGCCACCCCTGCTAGCACAGAGATGTCACATCGTGCAGCTGCCCAGGCACTTCGGGAAAGGCGCAGCATCTCCTAAGCATCAGGCACCAGCCAGCTGCAAGACCCCTCTGCTGTGACAGTGTTATCATGGGTGCAGACAAGCGTACAGGCACCCAAACAGAGGTGTGTGGAGGGGACAACCACCTACCCCTACTCCTGAGCAGCGAGGGGACCCCTCCTCATTCCAGCTTTTTGTTAACCTGTTTGTGTGCACATATGCATTTATGCTTCACATTCCCCATAAAATGAAAGGAGTTAAAAACGCCAAGTGTTCTGTGGCCTTAAAACATAACACGTCTGCATTCTTATTCTGGAGAGCAGATTTACATGTACAAATCCCCAATTTGTGCGCTGTTCATCGTGTGCTTAGCACTCCTGGCTGCAGGAACAAGCGAAAGCTCCTCCCAAGTCTCAGAAATGCAAATGTACAGACCACAGAGCGCACCCAGACATGGAATGGATTTTTCTGTGATGTGTGGCTGAAAAAATGCATCAGCAAATGAATGCCCCAGATTGCCTCTTTCACTTCAACTTGTGATATACAAAGTTATTTACAAACAGGTCGTGTTATGTAAACTAGAGCTAGAGAGTCAGGGAATTCAAATAAAAGTGAACTAATGGGATTTTGAGCAATATCATCAAGACCTACAGGAGTTCCATCCCTACTCAATGGGATATTTGGCATACGTACTCTCTAAAATGCTCTGCTTACACCTGATATTCATACGCTGACAGGAGTGCTGCACGCAGACTGCAGCAAAGCCCTGCTGCTGTGCACTTACTGGGATGCTCTGGTATCCCCGGGTCATGCTGCAGAGCCCCAGATGCCAGGAGGCAAGCTATGGCAACATAATTAAAGCGTCTGATAATTCTCTTTGACACACAGTTCAGCTGGAGTGCAAGCCCTGAAGAATTCCTTTGCAAATGAAATCTGAAATGATGGCATTACCGACCTCATCACTGAAACTAAACGTGATTATATGGTTTTAGCAGAAAACATGCCCAGACATGACATCTTTACGAACACAAACCTGGACACAGCTCTCTGTCAGGGGATGAACAAACAAGTGCTGAACAGAGACTGCATGGAAGAGGGGCATGAGCAAGGCTGGAATGTTTCTTTCCAGCAGCCTTCCCCCAGGCTAACCACAGCCATCCCTCAAACAAAGGCGACTTGCCACCTCCCTCAGATGGGACACCCTGCCACTCTGAGGGGCAGCGAGGGAAGGATGCGCCATGCGAGGCTGGAGAACACAACCAGAACAGAGATCTGTGATCCTCATCATCTCTAGGGCGTGACTGGCACTGCAAGAGGGATATGCAAGCTGGCAGGAACGGGGTAAACCTGCTGGAGGAGCACGCACTCCCCTGCGCAAGGGAGGTTTCTAGGGGAGAGGGGTTTATCCTGGCATTTCCCTGCCGCACCCTCTTGCACCCAAAGCCCCACCCAGAAAAAAGGAGCACACACTTACAGAGGAGCCCTTTTTCCTTTTGCTGGGGATTCCTCCAAACCGGAATTTCAAGCCTGCCATCTTTTTCCCCTTCCCCTTTTTCTTCCCATCTTTGGAGCCCTTGATTTTCTTCCGCACACCTGGACCTGGAGAAATGAAAGACTCGTTTGGCACTCTACAAACAGCTGTCCCCAGAATCACCTCCCACCCCAATCCCAGAATTTACATGAATGATGAGAAAGTACTGGGGACCCCAAGGAGCAGGGAAGTGGCCAGCACCGTCCCAGGAGTCCTTTGGGGCAAACGGCTGCTAGCCCATACCCAGGGCTTGGGAAGAATCAGAGGGACAGCCTGTCATGGGAGGAATGCGTCTATCCTGCAACGCAGGAGAGGGACTGCAGCCTGCGGACCACCACAGGGCTGAGAGTATGCACAAAAAGTGTTAGAGGCCTGCAAAACAGGGAGAAAAGAGGCCCCTCTGCCAGGACAGCCAAGGAGACACAGCCTGCAGGAACGCTGCACTGAGGACGAAGCGCAAGGAGGCTGCTGCAAGCTGCACTCCTGGTCCACTGCCAGCTCCAAGCTACTTGTTGAAAACCTCTTGGGGCATCAGGCATTGATGCCTGCATAACTGAAACAGCAACGTTCCTGAAGAGAAACATGGTGCAAACAAAGGGATATCTCTCCTTTTCTCACCACTGCCCAGCTTCTACAGCAATTCACACAGCCCTTTCCAAACAATGGGAAAGAAGCTTGAATTCACTGTCAGAAACGGGAAAACACTTTCAGCCCTTTTAATACAAATATGACTATTTCCATAGGAGCTATTGCAGATTTATATGTTTGGCTCACTCCTTGCCAGTGTGCTTTGAAGACAGTTGCCTTCTACCCAAATGCCAGGAGATTAAACCCATTTATGCCCATATCAGAGATGAAGCACCCAGCTCTACCGCCAAGCAGTGCACGTTCGTGTGGCCAGGCCATACCCAACCTGCCAACACACTCAGCAGCTAGCTCTGCGTGCCCAGCAGGTCAACCTCATCATGCACACCGCGGGTGAGAGCAGCGTCTCCATTCAGCCCAGCCACGCTTGGCACCTACCCTTGCCCTCCTTGGTTTTAGCTTTCCTGATGACAGCGGGCAAGGCAGACTGCTGAGGGCTGGCAGCCAGCGGTGGAGCAACAGTGACGGTCTCCACTGCTGCAGCGACGGCTGCTGCGGCTGCAGCTGCTGAGCTGCCCTTGAACGGGTTGTTGGCGCTGAACTCTCGCCACTTGGCACCAAGCACAGTCATCATCTTGGACATGGGGATCTTGGGGTTCTTCTTGGCGATCAGAGGCCTGCAGGGTGGGGCAGAGGGAAAACCACAAGTTAATAGAAGTGCACATTTGCTTCTGCTCGGCACGTGCTGCAGGAAGGTTCTTCCGCCCTTGGAATCCGTCAGTGGCATGTGACTTGTGGCTGCAGGTTGCTGTGGACCACTGGTACTTGCTCCACTGGAAAGGCAGCAGAAACCAGAACTTTCTTAAAGAGGAAATACATAACAGAGCACGCTCAAATGTCCCAGAAATACCTGTTGTGTTTTGAACAGCTCATAGTACAAGCAAAAATTTCTACTGTAATTCATTTATTCCACGTCAACTTTTCAAATAAACAAACAAAAAAAATACGGAATTTTGGAGAGAATGTGAGGGGAGAGAAACACTTCAGCTGTTTCTCCTGCAGTTACAATGCAGTCTTGAAGACCATTTCTAGTCATGGAGGGAGAAGCAGCAAGGAGCTTGTGATGCAGAATTTACTTCACAACTTCACCCTCTTAGCTGAGCCATGTCCAAATCTCAACACTACCCAAGACCCCATCCAGACCTACAGTGTAATACCTGAGAAACTGGCTGAAAGCCTTGTAATTAGTCAGAGTATGGTAATCTTCTTCTGAGAAAATGTAATCTACATCATCGAGGCCCCATTCTTCCATCAGCTGTGCTGAGCTCTTGGGCTCCTGTAGATTTACAAAGAGACATAATTAATGTAAATGACTGTGGCTTTGAGGATGAGCAGTGCAAGTCTAGGTCTGTCGTATCCTCCATGTCAAATACTCTTCCTAGTCAGCAACACACAGGGATTTGTTTCTGTAATTTTTTTTTTTTTAAAAGCATGCACAAGTGCTTAATAAATTAATGCTTCACAGAATTCCGAGAAGCAAATTAATGTGGCACCATCCAAATGCTCCCCATTCCATGCAATACAATGCAAAGCCTTAGCAGGTTTCATGTCTCCAAGAAACATTAATTTCGCCCTGTACCTAACATAAATAACAAGGGAATACAACCTTTCATCTGCCAGTAAAAATGCCAGGCTGTGCTTGAGAGCCCTTGATAAGACTCCATCACAGGCTGGGTCGCTGCTGGAATTGCATATGCTCCATGGTTTAAAAAACAAAAAACTACCTCAACATCAGCACCATTAAGGCTGCACATCTAGATACCTTTGTAGTTTTCCATTGTTTTCCTTGTTTCTGCTCTAAGTCAATTATATTTTGAAATCTCAAATTCCCTCAGACACAGTTCACCTCCGCCCCAGCCGCACTGAGCCACGTGCTGCAGCACGCTGCCTTCACCACGCAGCCTGGAGGGCACTGCAGTGAGACCGCTCCACATCCTAAAAGATCCAGTCCCAGAAAAATACAGGTGAGGGTTTACAAAAGCCATCTTCCTGACCAAGCCCAAGACAAGCCTCTCATGAAATCCCCAGGCCACCTTCTCTAACGACAAGCCGCTTGTCAGAAGACCCAAGCTAACCAACAGGCCCCCGGCCTCAGCCCACTGCCAACAGACGAAGCACACTGGCTGAACCACCACCAAAGGCATCGTGAGGCATTCTGAGTGAGCATCAACACGTGGCTAAGTCAGTCAGCCTGCTGGGGAGTGCTTCGCTTGTGCTGCTGTGCCTTAACCAAAGACAACTTACTCAAGAGTGCAAGGTGAATGACCAGGAAACACAGCTCAGCTCTCAGCAGTGACTCGCTGAAGGAGGTAAAGTGCTGGGATCTCAGCGGCCTGGCCTCACCCTTAGATCTCATGCTCTAGCACCGGCTCAGGATAAACAACTCCTTGGTACCTTCAGGCCTCCGTCCTCATTGTCATCGTCCTCTTCATCCTTCTTTTTCCGTTTTGTTTTTTTATCCTTCTTTTCCTTCAGTTTTTTCTTTTTCTTTTTGTTGGGAGAATAGTCACTTCCTTCACTCTCAGATTTCTCCTCAATCTCCTCTTCGTTGTCTGATATTTCATCATTGCTCCCCTAAAACAGAAAATGACAGTGGAGAAAAAGCAGCGCCTGCCCTCCCTCAGCCACAGCCATGCAAACGGGTGCCAGTTCTACCTCTGTACTCTTAAGCTCTCCTCTGGAAGTGCCCAGGCACTGCGATAGCACAACGTTCGGGTACGGCTCTGATGTGTGGTGGTATACACAGAAAGCCAAGACACGGCAAGTGAAGTAAATGAATGCATACATTAAAAATGGCTGTATAGTAAACCAATGAGCAACTCCACCAAAAGATCCTAAATTTTCACACAGGATACCTAGGAAACTTTTCTGATTGCTGTAACTCAGGGTAGCATGTGATGTTCTGTCCCATGTTTGCTTATGGTTTTACATGAGCACAGCAACATTTTTCTACCACAGCGTGAACAGTTAAGAAACTAAAGGAAAGGAAGAGATCATCCCTTTGGTCATGTGCAAGTCTTCCAGCTCACCAGAATGACGTTGAGCCAGGCAATAGAGACAGGCAGCCACGTGAAACCTCCCGTCTTGGCCACACACGGCTTCAGCAGCGAGGTGAAGCACGTCAGAGGCCTGGGCCCCGCGGGATGGCTGACAGACGCAGCCTGCTCCCCTCCGGCAGCAGGGACCAGGCTGACACGGCCCCACCAGGTGTGGCAGAGCCAGAGTGTGGGGACTGGAATTTGGGTTCCATTCTGGGACAGCGACCTGCTGCACAGCTCTGACAGCACACCCGTCGCCACCCTAACCAACGCCGCCGCCCGCCGGGTGGCACACGAAGGTGGCACCCCTCCTTCCCACCTGCCAGACCTGCGGCCCTCACGGCTGTGGGCCCGGCGGCAGAGCCCTCTTCTGCCTCGGGGAGCAGCACACCGCTCCGCGGGGAGCCGCCCCGCCAGGAGCAACGGGCACGGCGGGGGCCCAGCGGGCAGCCCCCAGCCCCACAGCCCCAGCCATCGCCCCACGGGCCCGGCCGCTCTGCCCGAGCCGTGCCTGGCTCCAGAGGCCCAGCCCGGCCCAAAGGCAACGCTGCTCGAGCGCCGCACTGGCACCTCGCGGCTCGCCTGGCACCGCAGCCACGCGGGCGGCCGATTATTTAAATACACATCGACTGCTCCTGCTGCAGAGGTTCAGCTTTGCTCGGCGGCCATTACTGATTGCTGGTCCTCCTTGCTTCGGAAAAAAATGAGCTTTTCCTTTAGCAGTGTTATAAACAGTTATAATTTAGCACTGAATAATTGGTTGCCATGGTAACTGCTGCAGTACAGGTTGAGATTCCCTCTCCCCGCTTTCTTGTCTGACAAGGACCTTCATCTACATATGCTGAGGTTCAAGCTGCAGCCTGGTTATTTTATGCGGATTTTTATGGGGGTTTGCAGCATCAGTTCTAGCACCAGAGCTTCAGCAAGCGTTGCCACAACACCTGAATGCGTTACAATGAGCCCAAGCCAACAAACCCCCATAAAGGTGCAACGTGGCACCACGCCTGCCACACGCTCTAATGACAAAAACACAGGAACCCGGGGTGGCAGTCAGTCCTGGCTTCAGCACTGGCATCGTGTCACAGGTTTGCACCTCGTTCCCACCTCCCTCTTCCTTTAACAGGGGGAAAGAACCTCCTCCTACCCCACAAAACTTTAGACGAGGTGTTTAGGAGGAGAAAGCCCAGCTCAAGGGTCCCTTTCCTTTTACCTCCTCGCCCCAAAACGCAGCCTTGGCGCTGGTAAGAAATCCAGCCCAGTGCCTACTGACAGCTACGGCGCTAGCTCCTCGCTGGCTCCGAGGGAAGACAGAACAACCTCCAGCAGGCAGAACCAAGTCTGATTAACACTGCCCATACAAGGCATTAATTACAAAAGAAAACGCACTCGACATTCATCCCGTTATCTTCTCCCCACCCCCAGTAAGGAAGCAGGCAGACCCGGCACAGGCTGCACATGTTGCTGCCATGGCCTCAGGCAGGCTGACGTTAACAGAGAATTGCCAGAAATGAAAATACCACAGGTTTGTATTTTATTTTTCCCCAACTGAAAAGCAGCACAGGAAAAATGTGTCCCATGACGAAGAATGCACAGGAAGCAAGGCGGCCTGAGCCAGCTTTGTGTGGTATCTGCAGAAGGAGATCATCATCTCCATGGCCACGAAGGAGGGGAAAAAGCTTCCTCTGGGCTCTGACTTCTGCTCAAAGCCTGCCAGGTAATACAGTGCAGGACCAAATCACTTATTTTTTTAAATGCACACCTCACTCCCGTCACTAACAAAAGCACTTTAATGTGCAACTTCATCCAGCCAATCTGTTTTCACAGGACCCACGGGGAGTGGCAGCGATGACTGGAAGAGAACAGCATCAGCAGTCCCCTGCGAGGGGACGCGAAGGGGACGCAGCCTGCCCTTCTGAGAGCACGCAGGAGCCGCAGGGACGGTGACAGCCCTGCCCAGGGCGTGACGGCCACCCAGCCATCAAACGGGACACGAAGGAGAGTCCCAGGTTAGAAGTGGGTGAGGGGAAGGATGATTCAGGTAATGTGAGACCCGAAGACATGATGCCTTGTCTTTGTTTTCACACAAAAGGCCCCAAAATCCTTCCACATGCTAAACCCTGAGAAGCCTCTACCCGGTCTTCCTTGCAGAACGCCCTGGTCCGGTGCAGCCCACACCATCGTCCGCAGAAACCTCCGGTCCTGCACTGGCCATGCATCCAACGCGTTGGTTTGCCCAGACAAGGCACCGGCACAGCTCGTGGCAGCAGGACTTACCGTCTGCCACCAGGGACAACTGCAGGGAGGTGCTGCATTGCAGCGCCGGCAGGACGATGACCAGGCAGACGGGGATGTCACCATCACACATCACAACATCAGCGCCACAGCCCCAGCGGGAGCCTGGGCACCCTGGTGCAAGGGAGAGAGGGCAGAGTGCCAGCACTGCCTGCCGTGTCCATGTGGCATATGGCAAACCCCAAAAGCACCAACACAAGACCCGTTTTCCAGTGTAACACCTGCCTGCACGCTTCCTGGTGGCTCTACCTCTGCCATCTCAGCACTGAGAACCCCAGGAGGCAACATCCTCATCCTCGCAGCTCTCCTCGTCTGCAAGGTCTAATCGTCAGCTCACCATCCAACATGTGACGGGCAGGACATGGGAGTGAGCACAGGGAGATCAAGATTACGTGCACACAGCTCGCAAAACGAAGGACTGTCAGTAATATTTACTGCACGCATTTCCAGCGTTAAAGGAAACACACTAAAAGGAACAGATTCTCAAAATGCCAGCAACCAGAAAGAGGAACACTTAGAGCACAGATGGATGCCCTCTCCTCATCTTTCATTACATCACTGTCATATCAGTGCCATATTTGATGGCACAGCCTGTATTCCTGGCACAGCACAGCAGGGTACAGACATACTGGAGAAGTGCTAAAACTCAACCATCCTGCAAGTGGTCAGCGGGAGAGAAGAGGAGCTGCCTGGCACCGCAGGGACACGAACCTCACAGACTGGGAATTGTCCCAGCACTTTGCCACGTTTGGTTACTATTTCCTGCACATCGTAAGTTTCCCTACCATTCATTTCTTTCTTTGGACAAAACAATAAAAAAATCTCCACCCTTCCAGGACCAAAAACGTACAGCTAAGCAGAGGCAGCAAGCACCACAAGAGAGCATCAGAGCTGGACAAGAACTGCTCAAGCCCTGACCCTCTGTCATCTCCCAGAAGCCTAGCAGGAACCCGCCAGCCTCATTTTTGAGCATGCAGTGTTACCTCTTTCTTCCTCCTCTTGATTTTGGCAGCCTTGCTGTCTTTCAGCTTCTTGGATTTCTTTTTTTTCTGCACAGCAACTTGCTCTTCTGGGAAAAACTCATCCAGTCCTTCCAGGACCCCATCATCTTCTTCTGAGGACAAAAGGGACAACTTACTGGGACGGATGTCACAGACACACAGGACACAGCACTCGAGTGTGCTCTCCCTGGGCACCCAGCAGCCACTCCACCGCTGCCCCTTCAAGAAGAGCCTTGACGGACCCCTGCCCAGGAGCGCCTGCACCACCACTTCTCATTTCCCGTTTCCCACGCACATTCTTACACAAACTGGTACCAGCATTTTTGATCATCTGCATTTTGCTCTCTGCTGACACAGGCGCATCAGGATGCTAATGTGCTGCCCGCTCTTATTGATTTAGATCTAGGTAATTAGGAAGCATTAGGCTTTTATCTTTTACCCTTTAGATTTCCCAGCAGAGCCCATTAAAATCGATCCAACCAAGGCGAACGAGGAAGCAGCAGGCCTGGTGTGGAAGATGGGTGCCACAGCTCGCAGGAGGCTGGTCTGCCATGGCTCTGAGCTGGGGAAGCACCACGCACACTTGAGCTCCAACTCACATGCCTGCCTTCCTTGCCATCATCACCTCCCCAGCGTCGACACTTACCAGTGAGTCCTGGCTCCTCATGGAACCTCTGCATTTCTTTAAGATCCGCTTCGCTATTTTTTCCCTTCTTTAATTTCTGAACTTACACAGCAATAGCGCCCCAGACTCATTAGCCAGGACAGGTTCCTTGTCTGGGTCAAACCACCGGCCCTGGTCTGGCCAAGGCACGCTCCTGAGCTCCGTGGACGCCCTCAGGTGCAGGGGGAGCTGGGCAGCACCTGGAGGCCACCCCACCACCCCCGGGACCTCCTGCGGGCACAGCACAGCCCCCAGCCTGCTGGAGGGGGTCTGGGAGAGCCCCGCAGCAGAACTGGACTCTGCCCACAGCTGGGCTCAGAAAGACGACACAGAGCATCTTTCAGGGGAGCAGGGAGCACGTGAGGAAGGACTAACACAATGCAGTCACGACCGGGCAGACCCAGGCCTCCTGCAAGCGCTGCTCCAAAAGAAAACCAGCACAACTTCGGGGTCTTCAGGCTGGAGACGCAGCCTCATGCTCCAGCCGGCGCCAGAGGCACCCTGACAATCGGTGCTTCGGCTGGGCTGCTTAGTATCTAGTGGTGGTTACAAACAAATACGCTCCAAGGAGCATGGAGAAAACCTCATTTTGCACCTCCAGGCCTCCCTACCTCCTCTTCCAGACACCATCTTGCACAGCCCGGCACTCCCAGCACCAGCACCACAGGAGATGGACCCCGGCCTCCCCCCGGGGGGGTGCAGGGCTCCTCGCCGCCCGCTGCCCTTCCCTTGCGCTGCGAGCACCCCCGGGGCCGGGACCCAAAATTCACAGCTTTGGGGATGGCAGCCTGCAAGCGCGCTGCTCCGGGGGCACCAACGGCCGGCTTGGTGCTTGTGGGGGGCAGCGGAGGGGATGGGGGGGGGAGATGGGGCTGAAGGAGGGAGGGGAGACGGGGGCTGAAGGAAGGAGGAGAGATGGGGCTGAGAGGGGGAGACGGGGCTGAAGCAGGGAGGGGAGACGGGGGCTGAAGATCCACGACCCGGGCCGTGCCGGGGGTCCCGCCGCGCCCTGCAGGACCGGCTGCCCGCGGTGTCGCGGGGCTCCGTCCCGACAAACGGCTCCGTCCCGACAGACGGACGGCTCCGCTCCGCTCCGTTACCGGGTCCCGGCGCGGGGGCGCTGCCCCCCCCCCCCCCCAACAGGTGCCGCTCCCCGCTCCCGGCCGCAGCCCCGGCAGTGCCCCCCCCCACCCCGAGCCTCCCCCGCGCCCCCCAACGGCCCCGGTCAGCGCCCCCCCCGCAGCCCGCCCCCCCTCCCCGCGGGGCACCGTGCCCGGCCGCGCCCCCCCCGCCCCGTCCCGTACCCGAGACGTCCTCGTCGTTGTCCGCCTCCTCCGGCAGCTCCTCGCCCGCCGCCGGCCCCCGCATGCCGGCAGCGGCCGGGCGAGCCCCGGGAGCGGCCCCTCCGCGCCAAGATGGCGGCCGCGCCCCGCCCGCGCCGCGCCGGGCCCGCCCCGAACAGGCAGCGCCGAGAGGTTTTTTTTTTTTTTTTTTTCCCCCACAATTTATTCAGGAAAATGTACAAAACGCTCCCGGGGCCGCGCGGTTAGTCCTCCTCCTCCTCCTCCTCCTCGTCCTGGTTGATCTGGAAGTACCGCAGTTCATAGCTCTCCTTGCTGTTGGCGACCACGCGCAGCCAGTCGCGCAGGTTGTTCTTCTTCAGGTACTTCTTGGTCAGGTACTTGAGGTACCTGCGGGGACACCGACACGGCACGGGGCACACGTGGGGCCGCGCCGGCACCCCCGGGCCCCACGACAACCGCTCGCCCTGCGGCGAGGGACGGGGCTGGAGCAGATCGCTGCCCTCACAGGGCATCGCGGCGCTCCCCTCACAGCGCCAAGGAGCCCCGTCCGCCGCACGCCCCCACCCCAGGCCGGTTGCTGTCAGACCCCTCCGTGGCTCTGACGGCCGCAAATCCCCGCTTCCCGCGGGAAGGAGGCTCCCCCGCGGCATGAAGGGCTCCCAGCGCACCCAGAGCAATCCCAGCCACCGCCGCCTGCCTGGGGACGGGGCAGCAGCCAGCACGGCGCTGCCGGCTGCCTCCCCCGGGCAGGAGCCCCCCTGCCCCGCAGGGCTGGGAGCGCCTCCCCGCTTCGCCCTCCAAGGGCGAGGTGGCTGCCGCACGCCGGGCACGAGGGGCCACCCGTGCGGCCATTCCAGCAGAGAAAAGCAGCAGCCCGACAAGCAGAGCACCTCCGTGCGCACAGGCACCATCCGTCCCCTGCTCCCTGCACTTTTCTCAGCAGCTCCTGGGATGCGTCAGGCACCGCACCGACACAGAAGCCGCTCGGGTGCGGCACCGACGCTTTTAGAGCAGGACAAGCCAGCAGCACAGCAGCTGTCCTTACACACAGTTCTCTTTCCACTATTTCACACCTCCAGCTTCCTCGCTTGCTACCTCCACCACAGCAAAAAGCAAGTTTATCAAAGCCAAATAAAGGGCAGAAACACCAGGCAGTCACAAGAACTAGGCGGACGCCCAGCAGGACGAGGGTAAGGACGTGGCGGTGGAACAGCTTGGTTGTGCATCAACCCCCGAGCTCCACGCTTGTCTTGGAGCTGGGCATCCCGCACGGCCAGCCTCCTGAGCAGGCGTTTCAACCACGTATCCGCCTTAAAAATCATTCAGAAACAGTCACTGTGCCCAATTTCACACAGTGCTTAAGAGAGTCAATGGGCCTTGGTGCACCTTACGCACCAGGACACCTCTTTGCTACTTCAAGTGTTTCCTCACACCCTCCTGTTTTACAGAGGAGGTTTGGATCTTGCAGCCCTGGAAACTGGCACTAACGACACCATCCTCAGAAACTTATGTTCACTGAGCACTGCAACCTGAGGAAAATGAAGCAGCTCCTCGTGACGCACACCCACAGCACTGCGTGGGGAAAGCTCATGCAGGGGAGCTCAATTCGGTCATGAGCGAAGGACCTGAAGCCATCGTTAACCAAAGACCAAATAAAGAGCAGAGACTCCCCAGCACAACGTTCACAACGCCCTCCTGCCGTGACTTCCCACAGGCTCGGAGCTCGCCGCAGCCAGCAGCTTCCCAGCCACCTTGCAGCAGCACGGCAGGGAAGCCAGCCGTCCTGCGCCTCGCGGGTCGCCCCCGTGTCCTCACCTCTTTGAGAAAGGAACCTCTGAAGTAACAGTGATCTTGCTCTTGCTCCTCTCGATAGTCACTACGCCCCCGCCCAGGTTACCGGCCTTCCCATTCACCTTGATCCTCTCCTGCAGGAACTGCTCCTGAAAGAGTGGAAAGGGACGGCTTAGACAGGGCCGTCTGCAGCTTGTTTGCATTCAGCATTCCGACATTTTGGTTAGAACTGGGAAGAGACAGAATTACCACGTGTCAACAAAAAGCAAGGAAAAGCCCTTTTCCTGCAGGCTGGGAGGCTTTGATGCTGCTCACAGCCGAGCCCACCAGCTCACGCTGGCCCATTCACACCTTTGCAAAAGTGATTTTCCCAAGTCTGAATGGACTACACAATTCAACACTTCCTACTTTCTGAACTGAGTTAGTGCCAGGGAAACGACAAGATGCTTTCCAATTTCTCTTGGACTTGATGATCTTTGTAGGTGCCTTCCAACAGCACTATTCTAATTCCCATTCCCAAAGGACGTCTTTGCCACAAGCTCTTGTCTCAAATCCATGCTCGTGCCTGAACACAGCTTGAGGCAGTTTGACTGCAAGCACTCATCAGACGATGCTGAAATTTACTGCTCTCCTCCCGTGCTGTTTATCAACGCTTAATAGAAAGCTGATTCCTTAGGGAACGCCTACTAAATACCGTTCAACAGACAGAAAGATGCGCACGCTTTAGGGGCGAATCGCTTAACAATGATAAACCTAAGACAGTCTCCACGCAGCCTCCGTTTGCCCTTAGGGTGTTTCCTAGGGGCGCGAACTGCCCGAGAGGCGCTTCCTGCGGGGGCAGAGAGGGAGGGCAGCAGCGCCCCAGGCCCCCACCAGCCGCCCGCCCCGTGCAGCGGGGGCCCGGCACTCACGAAGTTGGCAGCGTCCATGATGCCGTCCTCCACGGGGTGCGTGCAGTCCAGCGTGAACTTCAGCACCTGCTTCTTTTTTTTGCCACCTTTCGCTGCCGGCTTCTTCTGCGGCACAGGGAGAGAGAGCACACCGTCAGGGGGGGCGGGGGCGAACAAAGGGGGGCGGCCGGGAGCGGGCCGGGGACCGGGGCAGGCAGAGGGGCCGGGACCGGGGCAGGCGGAGGCGGGGGGGCCGGGCCGCGCTCGGGCCGGGGCCGCTCCCCGCGGAGCGGCGGGGGGGGCCGGGGCCTCCCGCCCCGTGCTCGGCGCCCCGGGGAGGCCTCGGCCGAGCCCGGGCCGGGCAGCAGGCGCGGTGCCGGTCGGCGCCGGGCCCGAGCGTGGCGGTGCCGGTGCCGGCGGGGCGGGGGCCGGCGGGGGGGCGGCGGGCGGGCGGGGGCCCGGCGGAGCTCACCACGGGCGCCATGGCGGCTCCAGCGAGGGGCAGAAAGGGAGCGCCGCGCCGCGCGCATGCGCGGAAGGGGCCTCGGGCGGCCAGGGCGCATGCGCCGTCCGCGGCACCGCCTGCGCCCACGCCGCCGCCGGGCCGCGCGCAAGCGGCGGGGAGGGGCGCGCAGTGCGCAGGGAGCCCCGCGGAGCGCCGAGAGCATCGATGGCGGCCGGCCGCGCCGCGGCGGGCAGTGCTGCCTGGGGGCGGGGCGGGGGGCGGGGTCTGCGGGCGGGGGGCGGGGCCCGGTTCCCGCCGGCGCGCCCCTTTCCCCGAGCGCGGCGCCGGTGCCGCCGGCGGAGAGGGGCTGCGCCCGCACCGGGACCGGGCACGGGGCGGCGCGGGGCGGGGCAGCCGGTTACGGGGACACCCCGCCGTCAGCGGGACACCCGCACCGGGGAACGCCCCGCCACGAGGGGCATCCCAGTGCGGGGACACCGCGCCTTCCCCGGGGACACCGCACCGGGGGACACCCCATTGCGGGGGACACCTCGCCACGGGGACGCCCCATCACGAGGGACACCTCACCATGGGGACACGACACCACGGGGACACCCCATCACAGGGGACACGTCACCACGGGGGACACCCCGCTGCGACGGACACCCCGTCACGAGGGACACCTCACCACGGGGACACCGTCTCCTGGGGGACACCACCACGGAGGACACCCCATCACTGGGGACACCCTGTTACGGGGGACACCTCACCACGGGGGACACTGTGTCACGGAGAACGCCCCACCGCGGGGGACACCCTATCCTGGGGACACCTCACCACGGGGACACCCCGTCTGGGGGGCACCCCGCCCGTGTGGGGCCGGGGGGCTCCTGCCCCGGGACAGCCCCGCGCGGGGTGCGCAGCCCCCCGGGAGGCCCCTTCCCCGCGCACGCCCGGTGCCGGCCCCCCCCGCGCCGGGGGGCGGCCGCCGCAGGCAGCTCGCGCCCTAAAAATAGCCGCCCCGGGGACGTGCCTCCCGGGCCGCGCTGGGGCCGGGCGGCGGGGCCGGGGCCGGGGCCGGGGCCGGGGCCGCCCCGCGGATGGCCGGCGGCATCTTCTCCCCGCTGGGGAGCTGCTCGGAGCTGGAGAAGGGCGCCTGGCACCCGCTGGTGTGCCTGCTGTGCCACGAGCCCTTCCAGCACCCCTGCCTGCTCGACTGCTACCACAACTTCTGCGCCAGCTGCCTGCGCGGCCGCGCCGCCGACGGCCGCCTGCGCTGCCCCCTCTGCGGGTAAGGCGCGGGGACGCGGACACGCGTGGGCACCCCCGAGCCCGGGACTCCGGGCCGCGGCCCCGGCCCCGCGCGGGGCCCTGCGAAAGGGCTGGGGCTGAGCCCCCGCCCGGCCCCGTCCCGCAGGCACCCCTCGGTGGTGAGGGGGGGCACGGGGCTGCCCCCCGTGGACCGGCTCCTGCAGTTCCTCGTGGACAGCTCGGCCGACGGCGAGGAGGACGTGCAGTGCGCCAACTGCGACCGGCGCTGCGCCAAGGCGGTGAGGGCGGGCGGGCAGGGCGCCAGCACCCTGTGGGACCCCCGCCATGCCCCCCCTCGCCGCCACCCCGCTGTGCCCGCGCAGGATCTGGACGCCATGTGCTTCTGCAACACCTGCAGCCAGCCCCTCTGCGCCCCGTGCCGCGAGGAGACCCACCGCGCCAAGGTCTTCGCCCGCCACGAGATCGTTTCCCTCTCCAAGCGCACCAAGGACATCCACAAGAAGTGCCGTGAGTACTGACCGCGCCGTGCCGCGCCGCGCCACCGCGGGCGTGACACCCCTGTCCCTTGCAGCGCTGCACGAGGAGCCCTACATCATGTTCTCCACCGAGAAGAAGTCCATGCTCTGCATCAACTGCTTCAGGGACATGCAGGGGTAAGTGTCCCCGCATCCTCGTGTCCCTGCGTCCCCGCCCCGGCCGTGCCCTCACACCCGCCCCCTGCCACAGGGAGAGCCGGGCGCACTGCATCGACATCGAGACGGCGTACGTGCAGGGCTGCGAGAAGCTGGACCAGGCGGTGATGGTAGGCGGGCGCGGGGGCGCGGGGCCGAGGCACGGAGGCAGCAGCAGCGCCACAGCCACCACACCACCCTGGCCAGGCGGTGAAGGAGCTGCAGACGTCCACGCGCGAGGCCATCGTCCTCCTCAAGGCCATGATCGAGGAGGTGCGCAACAGCGCCAGCCAGGAGGAGACGGCCATCAACGCCCTCTTCAGCGGCATGCAGGTGGGGGATCCGGCGGGGCAGCGCACCCCTCCCTGCGCCCACGGGTGCCCACGCAGCTCCTTGGCACAGTGCCGAGGTGCAGCGGAGCCGCGGGACGTGTGGCATCCTTGCCGTTTGCAGGAGCAGCTCTCCGAGAGAAAGAAGGCGCTCCTGAAAGCTGTGCAGAGGTGAGGGGCCACGGCTGCATCTCTGCGCACGTGGGGGTCTTGCAGCACCCGCTGGCACGGGTCCTCCCAAGCCGTCATGGTGGGAGCTGCTGGCACCCACGGGTGCTCGAGTGGATGCCTCCCTCCTGGGGTGCCTGGGGCCGGGCAGCTCGCCCACAGCCGGTGCCCTTCGCCTGCTCTGCCGCAGCCAGCACGAGGAGAAGGAGAAGGCGTTCAAGGAGCAGCTCGCCCACCTCGCCTCCCTGCTGCCCACCCTGCAGGTAGGGCCCGTGCCAGGCAGGGACGTCACGCGCCTGCCAACCCCCGGCTCTGGGAAACGGCTTTCCCAGAAGCCAGGCAGGGGCCCCGGGGAGGTGGCAGCAGTGACACCCCCACGCACAGGTCCACCTGGTGATCTGCTCGGCCTTCCTGAGCTCCGCCAACAAAGCCGAGTTCCTGGACCTGGGCTACGTGAGTAGCACCGGCACCGCGGGGCAGCCGGCGCACCCTGACGTGGTGCTTGGCCCCCAGGCTGCGTGCCGGGCACCCCCGAGCCCTGCCCCGCCGCTGCCTTTCAGCAACTGATGGAGAGGCTGCAGAGGATCGTGAAGCTGCCCCACCGCCTGCGGCCGGCCCAGACCAGCAAGGTAGAGCCCACGGCTGAGCCTCTGCCCGCCGTCCCCACGGGCAGCCCCGGCCCCCGGCTCTGCCCTGCCCCAGCCCCGCTTGCCCCCATCTCGCCCCGCAGATCAACACCGAGTACCGGGCGGAGTTCGCCCGCTGCCTGGAGCCCCTGCTGATGCTCACCCCTCGCCGCTCCGTGGTGGGCAGCGCCGGTGGCATCGGGCCTGGCATCGCCGGCACAAACATGTGAGGTGCTGGGGTGCCCCCGGGAGGGGTGGGTGGGTGGCGAGCACCCCTGGAGGCCGCTGCAATGAGCACAGCTATGCGGGGTGCAAGCAGGGGGGGCAGAGCCCCGCTGGCTTCGCCCTGCACCGGCACCCCCAGCAGCCAGCGCAGCCCCCAGCCCGCTCCTGCTCCAGCCTGCGCCCAGCTCCGCATCCCGCTTGCCCCCCCACTGCGCACCCACCGTGCACGCTGCTGCGCACCCCCCTGCATCTTGCCGTGCACCGTGCCACGCGTCCCTTCTGCATCCCGCCGGGCACCCCGGCACGTGCACCCTGCCATGCCAGACTTGCCCCCCTTGCTGCCCTTGAGCCTGTCACCTTGGAGGTGGCCCGGGGACAGCACTGAACACAGCTGTGCTGATGAACGACAGGCACGGGGGCTTCAAGTGACAGTTCTGGGAAGCGGGGCAGGCGGGCAGGGCTGGCAGCGGGCACCCAGGCGACTCTGCACCCTGCTCCCCAGCGCAGCCCCAGCCCCCAGATGCACCGAGGGCGCTGCTGTGCCCCGGGCGGTGCCGTGCCAACGCCAGCTCCCGCTCACCGCACACCCGGCTCTGCCACGGCCCCGCAGCCTCTTGGCCCGCCACTATTTTTATCAGAATTTCAGAGAAGTGCCCGGCAGTTCCTCGCCTGGGATATATTTAGGCCCATTGATGTCACAGCGGCGCGGGCCCTGCCAGGCACTCCCGGCCGCTCGCCCCGCAGAGAGGACAAACAGGCGCTGCCGCCCCATGGGGACCGCTCCTCGCGCCCCGCCGGGCTCCGCAGCTCGGGGCAGCTGAGCACCGGGGCCCTGGCGCGGCACGGCGGGGCTGTGGGGCCGCACAGCGGGATAGCGGAGCTGCACGGCGGCACTGCGGTGGTGCAGCGCTGCACGGTAGGATTGCGGGGCTGCACGGTGGGGCAGCTGAGCCTGGGGAGGTGGTGGCAGCAGGTAGGGGCGCGGGACCAGGGAGAAGCGGGCGGGGGGGGCAGAGGCTGTGACCTCGTGGGGCTCTGCCCTGCAGGAACCAGCCCCGCTCCCATCACAGGAGCGGCTGCCGGCCCTCAGCTGGAGGTGTGTGGAGCGGGGCAGGTCCTTTCCTGTACAAACCTGGCCGTGCCAAGCCCAGCTCCTGCCTCCTTCGTGCCAGGGCTGAGCTCGTGGAGCTGTGTACACCAGGATGCCGGGCCGAGCAGGGCAGCGAGCACCGGCTCAGGGCTCACTGTGAAAACCTGGATTTTGGGGCAGTGCAACGTGCTTCCAGCTAACCCGGGCACCCGAGCGCAGGAAAGCATTTGGGGAGCTTTGGCGGCTCCTTTCCCAGGGGCTGACACATCCCCAGCCCTGGGCACCGCGATCCTGGGGCTCAGGGCAGCCCCGGGGAGCTCCAGCTGTGTGGGGCTGAGGGGAGAGCTGGGGTCCGGGGGTGGCAGGGCTGAGCCGGTGTCGCCCCCCGGGCGCCTCCCCCTGCCACCATCTGCACTGCATCACTGTCGCCCTCCGCGCAGGATCCCCGTCGGCCAGTCCTCCAAGACCCTCATCGTGCCCGGCTGCCCCCCCAGCGGCGATAAGATGTCCACGGGCTCCATGGTGCGGAAGCCGACGCTGCACCGGTACATCAGCACCAAGGTCCTGCTGGCCGAGGGGCGCGAGACGCCCTTCGCCGAGCACTGCCGCAACTACGAGAACACCTACCGGGTAGGGGCGCGGGACGGGACGGGGGGCGTGGGGGCAGCCCCCTCCCTCGCTGCCTGTTGCTGCTGCCCTCTGCCCCCGCCCCGCGCAGATGCTGCAGACGGAGATCCAGGGCCTGAAGGACCAGGTGCAGGAGCTGCACCGCGACCTCACCAAGCACCACTCCCTCATCCGGACAGAGATCATGAGCGAGATCCTGCAGAAGTCGCTGCAGATGGACGTGCAGATCGCGGCCCACTACTCCTCGGTGGAGATGATGCGCAGCGTGTTCGAGGAGGTACGGCCCGACGGGTGCTCCCCCACCCTGGGTGCCGCCCGCCCGCACCACCGCCAGCTCCTGCTCCCCGTTGCAGGTCTGGGAGGAGACGTACCAGAGGGTGGCGAACGAGCAGGAGATCTACGAAGGTACGGCCGATGCCTGCCCGGCAGGCACAGCCGCCCCGGGAGCCACGGCCACAGCCCGCTTTCGCCCCCCAGCCCAGCTCCACGACCTGCTGCAGCTGCGGCAGGAGAACAGCTGCCTGACCACCATCACCAAGCAGATCGCGCCCTACGTCCGCTCCATCGCCAAGGTGAAGGAGCGGCTGGAGCCCAGGTGAGCAGCGCGGGTGCTTTCGGTGCCGGGGGCCCGGCCCCCGTCGCCCTCCCCGCGTGCCGCACCCAGCCCTGGTCCCGCCGCAGGCTGCAGGAGCCCCGGGAGCCCAAGGACGAGCACACGCAGACGCTGCTCAGGATCGACGACAACAGCGAGGCAGCACAAAGGTAGGTGAGGTGACAGCTGTGGTCTCGGTGCAGCCACCTGGGCACGCCGTGCCCTGCCCCACAGCAGCCCTCAGCCCCTGCGGGACCCCAGCGAGGCCACGTCCCAGCAGCAGGGCGGCTTCGGCACCATCAGCAGTGCCCCGTGCCTCTCTTGAGCCTCCCAAATACAAGGGAGGGAGGAGAAGCACTTCCAGGAGCCCTGGGAGCCCTTGTGTGCCCTCCAAGCGATATTTAGAGGTGCCTCTAAAGGGCTCAGAAGGGATTAGAGCTTGGGAAAGAGCAGCTTAACCCAGCGGGCACGGCCGCCTGCCCTAGGGACGGCTCACCCGGCAGCAAGGAGAGCAGGGAGCGGGCCCTGGGGAGCCGAGGTGGCGGCCGCACGCCCACCCTCGCCCCCGAGGACCCGCTCCTGAAGAACGAGGAGCGCTGCCGAAGCAAGCAGAAAAGCAGGACCGAGAGCACCGCTCGGGAAGACCCCGGGGCTTCGAGCTGAACGCCGAGAGCCAAATGCTCCGCGCTCACCATCGGCGTTAACCAGCGGCAGCGCGTTAAGCAAGGAGCGTGCACACGGTAACGGCCAGGCTGTATGTGAGAGATCTGCTCTCCGGAGATACAGACTTGTGTCAAAAACACCTGGGTTCAACCTATTTTAGTCTTTGTGTTAGCAGTGGTTATGGTTTTCCTTGAAGTACATTCAGACACGTGGCTTTCACCCAGCTTTCTTTCCCTGGCTTTAGCGGTGAACGCAGCAGCTTGGTCACGCCAGCACCACACTGTTCATACGACATGGGAATTTGCACTGGGGGGCTTAAAACCCGGGCTGTGGGGGCTTAAGACCTAGGCCGTGGGAGCTTCCTGCTCCCCAGCAGGCGGCGGAGCTCCATCCCCTTGCCCCACGGGGCACGTACACGCGACGCACCTGGTAACCCGGGGATGCCTCGGTCACTCCGCTGGGCAGACGTGGGTCCTCAGCGCAGCAAACCAGGTCCCCAGCACGTCTTCCCCTGCCTGAGGTCCTACAGCTTGTGCAGCACTTCCATTATTAAAGAGAGCAATTTGAGAGTAAAACTTTCTGTTGTTAATGCCCATCAAACCCAAGTGATAACAGTTTCTGTTCCGAAGTACACTTGTGCAAGTTCACACACAAAAAACAGTTAAAAAAAAATTAACTTGGCTGAGATTCTCATTTGAGGTATGTTGGCAGTAACAGCAAAGGCTGACGCTTCCGTGGGAAGTGCATCGCAGGCGCCTCTACTGCAAAGTCTGAACACGAGCTCACAAATAACTACACAGAGAAATCAACACTACCTGGTTGTTATATTTTCATGTTTGTTCTTTCCCTCCAAGCTAGAAACAGTAAAAGACAACTTATCAGTGAATGCTTTAAGCCAATATTCAGTGCAGAAAGTACTCTGTAGTATAAAGCATAACCTAGAGAAGAAAGGATTCCACATAGGTTAAGCAAGTAGAGACTAAGAATTTGCCCCTATTTCTCTGGCTATGCAGTTCCACAAGTTACCAAAAGTCACGATCATACTTCAGTGTAACACTGAAGTGTACTGAAAACCCTTTGGGAGGTATAAAGTTAAGAATTCCAGCTTTGATGTTGTCACCATCACCTCAAGAGATCCCAAATAACAACCAGACAGAAGTTGGCAACGTTTGTTTTTTTTTTTTTTTTTAATAAAAAAATCACAAAAGCAATTTCCACCAGTGCCCTCTTTCCTGAGCTGAATCACAGTATCTTCAAGGAATACTGCAAGCCCGAAGCGTGTACTGACAAGCAACTCATTTCCATTCCAGCAAGGAAGAATTATGTAAAACCCAAGAAAACGGTGAACCTCTTTGGTATATAACAACAGAATAAATCATACCACAAAGCCTGAATAGGAACCATTTCCAAAATGGTAATGTTTAAAATAGCATTAGCTAGCCAAACCTTTTGTTTAGAGAATTTCCCTGGAAGCTTCTCCTGCTCACACCGACATCCCAGATTCCCTCCAACGCCAGGCAAGGATCTGAAGCGCTAAAGCTCTTTGCAAGCTCACCAGCTGCAGTCCTTCTCCTGACTCTCCAACTCCAAGCCCTGGGATCTCTGCGGGACAGAGCCGGCCAGCGAAGACGCCTGGCAGGGCAGGAAGCAGCGTGATTTGGAAGCAGGTCTCAGAAGAGCACTGTCTGCGTGGACGGAACAGACTTGGGAAAGCAGCAGCCGGGCGGTGGCTGCTGAAGGCAGGGCAGTAACCGAGGGCCCTGAGACCCAGCTCTTCTGCCGCATGGCTTGGAGGCGCCAGCAATTCGCG
This sequence comes from Cygnus atratus, assembly GCF_013377495.2. Classification (NCBI taxonomy): domain Eukaryota; kingdom Metazoa; phylum Chordata; class Aves; order Anseriformes; family Anatidae; genus Cygnus; species Cygnus atratus. Next base: position 662,785 of record NC_066382.1, on the reverse strand, counting down.
GGTGCCAGGAGCGGCTGCAGAGGCTCCCTGTTAACGCAGCGGCCGGGGGAAACCTGACAGCTTTCCAGCCAGCCGACGTCCCGCAGACCCGAGCGTCTGACGAGCCCAAAGAGAGAGGCCTGCTCCTGCAAGCTGTCCAAGCACCAGCCCGGGGCTTGCAGGACCAGGCCTCCAGAGATTAAAGCTGTGCTGTCTGGCTTGTAAGGTCAAAAAGCTTTAAAAGACAGCTACGCCATAGGAACAGCATTCCCACCAGCACGTTTCCAGCGCAGGGGTGGAAGGGCAAAGCTCATTCTCCAGAAGAACCAGTCCAAATGAGTTTCAGTACAATTCAGCAGCTTTAGGCGGGAGGATCATTTCTCGGTAGGATTGCTATAGGCTAAGTTATCCGGAGGATCCCTGAATGTGCGACGAAGGACTCTTATCTCAAGGAGGATGAACGTGCTTCTGATCTCCTAGTTACCTGGAAGGCTGCCAGGCCCTGCAGCCCTCAGCGAGCTTCTAGTGGACAGCCAGGAAATGGGAACAGGCTGCTTGGCGCCAGCACTATGCATAGTTCCTCGACCTACAGCGTCCGGAGCTGGAGGCTTTCTCCACCAGTCCAGTTTTGCCGGCGTTACAGTTCCACTTTGACTCCTTTAATAAAAGGGAGACCTGACGGCACCTTCTTTTTGTATTCCAGATACTCCTCCCCAAAAAAGTGAATGAGCGTGATCTCCTCTTCCTCTATCCGCTCCCTGAAGAACCGCCAGGACGCTAGCGTGTAGCCAACCACGCAGATGGGATTGCAGAGCAACACCTGCCAACAGACACCAGCGGTTAACGCCCTGGCAGCTCCGGCACCTCCCGGGCTCCCCCAGAAATTATGCTGCCCTCCGCCCCCGGTACTGAAGTCAGCTTTCACGGTCAAAAGAAATTTCAGATGTGAGGTCTACAAGCTCTGCAACAAAACAAGAAATCCCCAGAACTTGTGGAGAATTGCATTCTCCGGTGGAATTAGTGCTTGGAAGGAGGCAGACTGCAGGCACCTGCCTGCCCCTGCCACCCCAGCTGGGAGCCGAGCACCAGCTCTGGGCTCACGCCTGTAGGCGGCCAGGCTGCTCCGCATGCAGAATTCGTGGTTTCTCTCTAAAGAGATATAAAAAATGCCAATGACCAGTCAACCACGAGAAGAGCAGAACGGAGGTAGCACTGAGTTACAGCTTCACCACGGCCAGCCTCGAGTTCACCTTTTGGTTACCTGCCCAGGGCCTTAGGCACTCTGAAAGCAAGTTTTTGTTACCAGTCCTGCACAGTACTGGTCTTTGGTACGAGTGAGGCCGAGTCTGGCTGCTTAGTGGAAGACGTTTTGGCAGCAAAAATGAAAGGAGACTCTGGACACACCCTGGAAGCTCTGAGGTCCTGCGGCTAGCAGTGGGTCACGCCACGAGCCCCTGCAAGCATCCCAGCTCATGCCCAGGCTCCACTGCTTCTGCTCGTCTCACAGAGACAGTTAAGGCGAGGTCTCCCCAGCCAGCACACAGGGCAGGCGCTCACAGGCCAGCAGTTTCGTGACTCCCAGCTACGAGAGTGCTGGTGGAAAGCAGACCGTGTCACCACCCACACCCGGGGCCCCGCAGCTGACAGCCCGAGGTTTCTATCGCATACAGGGCTGGGGCAGCATGAAGAAATAAGCAGGTTATAAGGGGAAAGCAGCCGAGGGCGTTGCATACAATACCTGTGTTCCAATACTCCAGTAAAACCATCCCACGTAAGACGGGTGCCGGAACCACCCATACACCCCGCTTGTCACCAAAGTGTGTGTGTCCGATTTCTCATTCTGAACAATATGGTTGAAGTTGGAGCCAGCTGTGAGCATGGCGGCTTTCCTCAGACAGTCCCCAAAGATCACCATCAGTAACCCTACAGTACTCAGCCAGGTGATCTGCTTCATTTCTGCAAGCGAGGAAGCACCGGTCACAACAGCTCCGAGCAGGTTACCGCGCTGCAGGCAGGGCGAGGAGCCGGGGAAGGGTGAGCGAGGGCCTCGTGTGCTCCCGAACCCACGGGGCAGCGGCGGGACCGACACCAGGGCTGGGCTGGGGGCGCTGGGGCTTTCCCCGTCCCAAAGCAAGGCGACAAATAAAACACGGGTTTTGCTCAGTGCGCTATCACTGTGCAACAAGAAGAGCATCAGGTCTTTGCCCCCTAAAAGGATCAAACAGGAGCATCGAAGCCTTCAGGGCGGGTTGCTCTAAAGGGAATCAGGCACGGAGGGAGCGCCTGGCTTTAAGGCGTAATGCTGAGGGAAAGCAAAGAGGTGCCGGCGGGCTGGGGCCCCACGCAAAGCCTGGTTTTCCATTACGCCACCAGCAGCCCTTGCCGTGGGGAAGGAGAATGCCCTCCCCCCCACCAAAAAAAACCGCGCGGCGGGGCTGACCGGGCACGAGGAGCTTCTCGAGGGTGAACTCGACCCAGGAGGAGAGCGCGGCCAGGTTGTACTCGAAGCTGTGGTTGAGCAGGAAGGAGTCGAGCGAGAGGCTGCGCGGGTTGTTGATGGCGGTCACCAGGTACTCGGAGTAGTGGAACAGCGACAGCGAGCACATGTACCTGCGGGGCGGGCAGGGCAGGGCCGGCACCGGCACCGGGCTGTCCGCACGGCACGCGGTCCCGGAGGGGCCCCGCCACACCCTGACCGCCCGGGGCCCGTCCTGGTACCCACCGCGGTGTCCGACCCCAACCCGGTGCCGTCCCGGTGCCCGTCCCGGCACCCGTCCCGCCCCGCTCGGTGCCTGCCCCAGGGCCCATCCCGGTGCCGTCCCGCCCCGTCCCAGTTCTGTCCCACCTCGGTCCCGTTCCCGGTGCCGTCCCGCCCCGTCCCGGTGCCCGTTCCCGGTGCCCGCCCCTCCCCACCCCAGTGCCCGTCCCGGTGCCCGTTCCCGGTGCCGTCCCACCCCCGTGCCCGCTCCCGGCGCCGCCCTTACCACCCGAAGTGCCTCCAGGCGGAGCGCCCGGCGCTCAGCAGCAGCCCGCAGCCGAAGGCGAAGCCCAGGAAGCCGGCGCGCACGGCGATCTGCAAGCAGAGCGCAGGGAGGGCGCTGCCCCCGGTGCCCCCCCCCGCGCCCCCCCCTCCGGTGCCCCGGCGCCCACCTTGTACAGCGGCCGCGGGTAGAGCAGCAGCAGCGCCCCGTTAACGGCCGCCACGTGCAGGGCGAGCGCCAGGCGGCCGCGGAGGCCGGGCGCGGCGAGCAGGGCGGGCGGGGAGCCCAGCGCCAGCGGCAGCGCCGCCACCGAGGCGCCGAGCAGGAAGGCGGCCAGGCTGGCGCGCGCCTCCCGGCCCAGCCGCCCGCGCCGCCACCGCCCCGCCGCCGCCGCCGCCGCCATCTTGGCGGCACGCCCCGCCCCGCGTCGCCCGGGCAACGGCCGCGCGCGCACCGCGCGCCTCTCGCGAGAGCCCCGCCCCGCCCCGCCGCCGCCGTCGCCCGGGCAACGGCGCCGCTCTCGCGAGAGCGCTCCCGGCCCTCGCCGGGGCGGAGCCGCCGCCGCCCGGTGGGCGTGGCCGCGCCGCCCCGCCCCGCCCCTCACGGCCCGCAGCTCTGCGCGTGGTTTTTTATTGAAAACTGGAAAATAAAATAAAAAAAAGCGTCCGGTAGAGCAGTCCGTGGGGCGGCGAGCGGCCCGGGGCGACCCTCGGGACCCGCCTGCCCCGGGCTGCGGGGGGGCTGCACCGGGGCTGCCAGGCATGCAGCAGGCAGGGCCTGTCCCGGCCCGTAACGCACAGCCCGTAACGCACGGCTCGGCCCGTTCTGTCCCGTGCTGTTCAGTCCCGTTCCGTGCCATAACGCCCAGCCCGTTCTGCCCAGTAACAGCCGTCCTGTCCCGTCCCGTCCTGTCCCGTCCCGTCCCGTCCGGGCCCTACGAGGCCGATCCGATGGACCCCGAGAGGAACGTGACGTACCCCGAGGAGGCTGACGGCGAGCTGAGGAGGCTGCTGCTGCTGCCCCGGCCGCCGTCCCCGAGGCCTGGCTGCAGCGCCCGGCCCCCGCAGCGCTCGGCGGGCCGCGGGGCGAAGAGCCGCGCCGGGTCCTCGGGGGCCAGCCGCGGCCCGGGGACGGCGAGGGCACCCGGCGGGCCCGGCAGCGCCCGGGGCTCGTGCTGGAGGGTGGCCAGCGGGAAGGCGGACAGCAGGCCGGCCTGCTGCGGTGCGGCCACGGGCAGGAGGGCCACCGAGGCCGAGCGCCCCGGGCTCCCGGTGGCCCCTTCCTCGCCGCCGAGGCCACGGAGGTCGGCCAGGCGCAGGCCCTCTCCGGGGACGTGCAGCAGGGAGGCCAAGCTGTCGGCGGAGCGGTGCCGGTGGCGGTAGGCGAGCTGCTCCTCGGGGCAGGGGACGAAGCCGTGGCAGGGCCGGTCGCGGCGGGGGGCCAGGAGCCTTGCCAGCCCCGCCACCTCCCCGCCGGCCCCCCAGCGCTGCAGGTAGGCCGCGACCTGGCTGCTGGTCCACAGGTCCGTCTCGTCATGGGAGAACCGCCGCAGCGGGGGCACCTGCGGGGCACCGCCGTCAGTGCCGGGTGCTGCGGCCCCGCCGCCCCGCCCGCGGGCAGCCCCTTACCTGCAGGTACTGCATGCGGTCCCCCGGCTCCGTCCTGGCGGGGCTCACTGGGGGCAGGCCCCGCTCCAGTGCCGAGAAGTCACGTGTGGCGACAGGGTCCAGCGCCAGGACCTCGGCCGCGCAGCTGTACTCGTAGGGGCGGTCGTACACCAGCTCGCCAGCCGCAGCACCCTCCAGGCTGCTTTCTGCCAGGAACGGGTCCGCTGTCATTTTGGGCAACCCCTGTCCCCAGCACGCACCCCTCCCCGCCACACACCCCACCTTCGTCCCCATCGTCACTGGCCAGGACGGCGCGGCACTTCTCGCAGATGGCGCGCGGGTCGGCACGGTAGCGGTCACAGGCCCAGAGGAAGAGGGGCAGGAGCAGGGACTGTGCCAGCGAGCACCAGATGAGGCACAGCACCATCCAGTCAGAGGAGGCGTCCGAGCGCAGGCTGGCGGCGCTCACCACCTGCAGCACCGGCACGTCACCAGCGGCCCCCGCGCGCCCCCGCCCCGTCCCCGTGGCACTCACCAGCACCGGGAAGCCCATTAGGACGTCGTAGATGAGGACGATGACGGTGACCAGGTAGGTGATCTGCAGGGAGGTCTTGATGGGCTCGGAGCCGTCGATGGAGGAGCGCCGCTTGCCCTGGGCGTCCTCCACCACGATGGTGGGCACGTGGAAGCGGTTCCTGCTGGCGTCGGGGCCCCGCCGTCCCCAGATGGTGTGGAAGAGGGCGATGGCAATGCAGACGGCGCCCACAGCCATGCTGCCCCCGATGAGGAGCAGGAAGCAGACGCCGAAGCCCAGGCCGATCTCCGTCACGACAAAGCGGCAGTCCCTGGCGTAGAAGCGCTCGGTGGTGTCGTGCCACCCCACCGCCGGCAGCGTGGAGAGGATGAAGGAGACCATCCAAATCCCCATCACAGTGTGAACGGCTTGCTTCCTGGTGTTGCTCAGCCTGGGGAGAGGGGGCAGAGCCCCCGACATGCTCAGCACAGTGGGGCCTGCGTGCCAGGGCTCTCAGCCCCTCCCCAGGTGCTGGCACAGCCACTGAAGTGTGCCCGGGGACGCAGCACAGGGCAGGCAAAGCCGCGGTACCTGTAGTTGACGGGCCAGCGGACCATCCACATGCGGTGGTAGGAGAGGGAGGTGACGGAGAAGCAGGTGACCAGCGTGAGGGTGTAGAAGGTGGAGACGAAGACCTTGCAGAGGCCCTCGTTCCACTCGTAGCCCGAGCGCCGCCGCCGGAGCTGCACCACCGCGTACGTGGTGATGGGGATGGTGGTGTTGAGGATGTGGGTCCCGGCCAGGGAGCACAGCAGGAACTCCAGCGGCTTCCACTTCTTCTGCTTGGCGCTGATGCTGAGGATGCCCCAGGCGTTGGCGAGCAGCGAGACCCCGGCGCACGCCAGCCAGGCTACCGCATTGCCGGGCAGCCGCTGCTCATCACGCATGGTGGAGGGACGCGGCACCATTGGCGAGGCGCTGCGGGGCCGCAGCCGCAGGCATCCTAGGGCGCACCACGGTCCATCGAGGCTGGTTCTGGGTGCCGCCGAGCCCAGCACCTGCAAGCGAGCGCAGGCTGTCAGCACCCCACGGGTGCCCCGTGGTGCCGCCGCGTCCCCACGCACGCTCGCCCGAGGGCCGTTCCCCACCAAGGATGTGCCTGAGGGCCTCCGGCACGGGCACGTTAGCGGGTGGAGAGGAGGCACCGCAGTCTCGCAGCTATAATTAGACTCCTCGGGAAGAAGCAGCAAGCTGGCAGCCACGGCGCTGCTGACACAACCTCCTCGCCCCCGGAGCGGGAAGCTGCCCACAGCCCCGTGCCGTGCCGGCCAGCGAGATGCTCGGGGGTCAGGGACCCCTCCTGCGGGGTCTGCCCACGGGGCACAGCCCCGCACAGCACCCACGAGCCGCATCACACGGCTGCCAAACGCCGGGAGCTATTCTGGGCTTCCCATTAAAAGACGAGGATTTTCTTTCTTAAAAATAACTACAGGAAAAACAGCCTCCGGAGCCTGCTGTGCTGCCGAGGGAAGCCCACGGCCCACGCGGACGGTGCCCCGGGGAAGCTCCCCGCGTCCGTGGGGTGTCCGGGAGCTTCCCGGGGGCTCCGGCCACGCGGGCCGCGCAGGGGCTGCTCCTCCGCGCGAGACAGACCCCGCGTGGGGCTGCCCCCGGGGCGCTGCACGGCGCGGGGGGCAGAGAGGAGGAGGGAAGAGGAGGCAGAGGAGGGGGAAAGCACCCGCTCTTATGTAACCCCGGCCCTCCGCATCCCCCCGCCGCGCGTCTCGGGAGGTGCCGGGCTGCGGGGGAGGCAGCGCGAAGCGCCCCGGGGGCTCGGCGGCCCCCGCCGTGCGGGAAGCCCTGCGGACGGCCCGTCCTCGGCGGCGGCTCCGCGGCCCGAAGCCCCGCGCTCGCCCCCGCCGCCCCGGCGGGTCCCGGCGCTCCGCCCGCAGGGCTCGGCCTCCCCGGGCGCCCCGGAGCCGGGAGGCGCCGTCGGGCAGAGCCGGAGCTGCCTCCCCGGGGGCTGCCCGAGGGGCGCCGGCGCCGCCCCCCCCCGGCCCCGGCTCCCGCTGCCCCTCGCCCGCCCGCGGCCCCGCCGGTCCCGCCCGGTCCCGGAGCGGCGCCCCGCGCTCCCCGGCGCGGCTCCTGCGCCCCGCGCCCCCGGTTGCCCGACGGCGGGGGCAGCCCGGCGGCAGAAGGACGCCGGTGCCGGTGCCGGTGCCGCCCCGCCCCTACCTGCCCGCCGCGGGCGCAGCGCTGCCCGGTTCCGCCCGGTTCCGCCCGGTTCGGCGGCGCCGTGCCCCGCCGCGGGGCTGCCTCCCGCACCGAGCCGCGCCGCGCCGAGCCGAGCGCCCAGCCGGGGCCGCGGCGGGCGGCACAGCGCATGTCTCGGCACCGCCCGCCGCGCCGGCACGGGCACGGGCACGGGCACGGAGCGGACCCCGGCCCCCGCCCCCCCGAGCATCCCCCGCAGCGCCCCCGGGGCCGCGGGGACAGCCGCGGGGACGGGCGCGGCCACGGCGGCTTCGTCCCCGGACCCTGTCCGTTGGACGCCCCCCAACGCCCCCTCCCCGGGGGCCGCAGCCCCCTGCCCGGTTTTGCCACCAGCGTCCTGCGAGGCCACCCCCGGACCCCCCGCCCGGCGCAGGCAGGGGCTCCGGCCCCGCGGCCCCCTTGGGGAGACAAGGGGGAGCCGGCCCGGGGTCCCCCCCCAGGGCAGAGGCAGGGGGCTGCGAGCCCCCCCGGGGATTACGGGGAGCGGGGAAATGTCAGCACGGAGCTGAACGCCCTCGGCAGCCAGCGCAGCTGCAGCTCAGAGCGAGGGTTTGGAATAAGCTCTTAAGCCAGCCGTGCCGCCGCTTCAGGAAAAAAGTGACACCCCCTTTATTTCAGTCAGAGATGACAGACTTTATTTATGTCACAGTATTCCTCAAATAACTTAGATGCGCACAGAGATACTACCTAGGGCTGTCAATGGAAGGGGCTGAGACATTCAATACAATACTCGGTCGCATTTATAGTTGCAAGTATCATAAATAAGCTTTGGTGTACATTTTTAGGACATACTGTAAGTTTAACACAGCTTCACAAAGACTCGGGGCCTCGTGCGTCCCTTGTGCTGCCACGTGCGTGCGCGCCGCTGCGGTGCGGGCAGGAGTTTCACTGAGGGGATTAAACCCCCAAACCAGGGCTCTGGGGCTCACTGACAAACCGATGCAAATGCTCCCGAGAGCCAGGCAGATCCCAGAGGCTTTCTGGAGCATTTAAGCCGTTTAATACATGGGGCGAGGGTGGTAAACCCAGCAGCAGCTCGCTGGTGGCATCGCTGCGGCACCATGGGCCAGGCTGCAGTGCACCCAGAACACCGGCTCTGCTCGAGCCCGCTCCTGCGGCATGGCACGGCGCAGCGGCAGCGCACGAGGCCCCGCACACGTAACACAACACGAATGGGAACTTGGAGGTTTGGCCGAGTGAATACTGGAGCAGCGCGCGGCTCTCCTGCGAGCGCTTTGGTCCGGGTCGGAGATCAGTGCTGGGCAGCCTGCTGCATCTGCGCCTGTCTCTTGGCTTTTGTTTGGAGGTATCTCCCCTTCCCTTCCTCAAAGCGCCTCTTCTCGTCCTCGGTTTCCGTCTGGCAGTAACCGAAAGAAAGCAAAGCCATGAACATTAGCTTAATTAGGATCTGAACGGGCAGATCTGATGCGTGGGCAAGTTTACACGGACTTTGTTCGATCAATAAGTTCAGTTCCCTTCCAGCTGTCAGCGGCGCCCACAGCACCATCCGTGGGAGGTGCCGGATGGAGCCTGGCCACATCCTGGGCGCCGCCGGCTGCTCCCGCTGCCCACGATGGGACACCACCCTCATCTCACGGCCCCTCGCTGTGACAGTTCCACATTGTCCCACATCAGCCTTGCACCGTGTTCTATCCCCTCTGCCCCAGGCTTGGCCATCCGTAGCCTCTGGACGCCACTCGGATGCGGGAGCTCCTTTCACAGCCAAGGGACGCTTCCGCACCCGGAGATGACGCAGGGTTACCGCAAGGCACTTGCGGCAAGGCAGCCCCGAGGTCGCACCCCTCACCACCAGCACTGCACCGCGTCGCGCTCCCAGAAGCTGCAGCCCCGGGCTGCTGGCCCCGTGCTGCCACTCACCCCGAGCCCTGAAGCCACGTGCCCCGCACGGGGGGCCCCAAGCAGCCCCCACCCCGCCAGCCACTGAGCCCCCAGCATGGATGCCCTTCAGGTTAGCTCGCAGCAGAGAGAAAAAAGAAATGCCATCGCTGCACACAGCGCGGCTCCCTCTGAGAGCTCGTTAAAGATGCATTACTCTAAGCTCCACTGGGACAATAGAGATTAATAATTAAATTACTGCCAGCAAGAAGATGCAACTCTGTCTGCTCTGCCTGGACTGCCTGCTCGGACAGGCAACGCAATCACAGCTGAAAACTTGGCTCACCCTGATGTCAAAGCCCTACAGAAAAGCGACCCCTGCTCCCTGCATGGCCGTGCTGCCACACCATGGGCTGCCCGTGACCGTGGTACCGTGGCTGCCTCGGTCCAGTGACCTCTTTAATTCAGGACATCACTCAGAGAAACCCAGCCTGAGCATAACGGAGCTGGCAGCACCCCCGTTAGGGACAAGCACAACCTCGTCTCACGCCCAGGCTCCCCACGGCTCAGCTCCTGTCTGCGAGGGAGGACACCAGGAGCCCCGCACTGCTGCGGTGCCACCAAACCCCACCAGGACATATTCACAGGAACAGACCAATAGCTAGCAGCACACTTCATTCCAGTAACACGCATTCCCTAAATTATTCAGAAATTTAGAAAGAGATCTCCCAAGTTCAACTTCAGCTGGGGCCGGAGCCAGAGGCAGCACATGGGTTGGATGCGAGCGTTCGGACACGAGCGCCTGGTGGGAAACCTGCCGGGCAGCGGGCCAGATCCTGCCCTCGAGCACTGGCAGCCCCGCGGCAGCACTCGCACCGTGGTGGTGGAGCCGCGGTGCTGCCGGCCTGGCCAGCGCCGTGTGGGGTTGGAGCCAGCCCCAGCCCGCGGCCGTTGGGCAGCGCCGCGCGTCCCACAGCGCGCGGGAGGCACCGCGCCGCCTGCCGCAGGAAGCGGGGATGGAAAACGGCTCCGTGGAACGCAGCTTGGATGGCTAATGTATAATTAGCCCACAAAATACTCCAAAATGCCACAGAGCACGGAACAGAAGGAGACCTACTCGGCATGAAATATTAATCAAGAAACAACTCCCTGCCATCAGCGCTGCGTCAGCGCAGCGCCGCCGGCATCTGGGAGCCGGAGGAGGGCGGCGGGGCCGGGGGCTGCGGGCACCCATCGGGTCACCGCGGGGAGGGAGGAAGCCGTGAAGCTCCAGCGACAGATTTTCCTCTGTTTTTCCTTTCTCACAACTATCTCTTTGCTGGCAGTTTTCAGCCAGAAGAAATTAAAAAACAAAAAACAACCCCGAAGCCTGGCTTGGTGAGGCTCATTTATGCTCATGTTTTTCTGCTGAACAATTCAGAGGAAGAGGTTTTGTTGGACAACAAAGCCCTGAGGGCATCACATGAAAAGCCCAAGTATGTAAAATATTCAGTGTTTAATAAACAGGAAGCCTGAAACCTCCCGTGCTTGCAGCAAAGAGCAGAACATTTGTGCTCAGAAGCCCGAGCAGCACGGGGCTGTGCGTGCACCAAGCGAGCTCTTACCAGCAGCTGAGGGACAGGCAGGGGCTTCCCCTCCTTGCTCAGGGACACGTAGGTAAAGAACGCGCTGACGGCACGGTATCGCTCCTGCGGCTCATCCACAAAAGGGTCGGCATCCACAAAGACTTCAATTTCCATGGACTTATTGCTCGTAAAGGTCATGCGCCCCGAGATGGTGATAACGCTACCTGCGGAGCGGAGAGGGTTGGTTCACCCACGAGGGCACTGCGGCCGCAACTGCGAGCAGAAAGCTCACCACATGCAGGCAGGGCCCACGGGACCCTAAGCGTGCCCACAGGGGACCCGTGATGCCCCTGGCAGGGCTCAGCCCCAGGCCGCAGCCGCCAGCGTTACCCACAGGGGCTGCCCCAGCGATGCTCCTCGCGCACCAGCACCACTCAGTTTTGGGCACCCTAGATTAATTCGATGCCCAATAACATGTCCCAGGCACCGGGTGCCACCTGCCCCAGGTCTCTCTGCATCAACGCAGGGGATGCTGCAGAGTTCTGCTCTTTTGTGCTTTACCAGGACCTGGCCCACGGGCAGCTGAGCGCCACACGAGGCTCACCAGGACGGCGTTCCCCCGCGGCGTGCGGCCGGCAGAGACCCCGCTGCCCACACCCCCCACACCCCCCTGACCTTTCTTGATCTTCTCGTGGAAGTTGATGGCGTCCACGGAGGCGGTGACGATGTTGGTCTTGCAGTGGCGGGCAGCCACAATCCCGGCAACTTCGTCCATCAGCTTCATGGTGACCCCTGCGGGAGGAGGCAGAGCTGTGAATCCCTGGCCCGGTGCCGATGGCCGCCAGCACCAGCCCAGGGCTGAGGATTCGAGAGCTAGAGCGTTTATTTTGGAGCTTAAAGACTACAAAGCCTGAAAGGCTTCCTCTGAGAAGCCCGTCTGTTCCTGCTAAGCAAAGGGATCTCGTGCCTGGCCTGCACAGCCCTGTGCCTCCTGCACGCCCGGCTCGCTGGTGCACGGCTCAGGACCCCCGTCCTGCCCGGGCAGCTCGCCCCTCGCCAGGCCCCCCCTCACCGCACATGTCGGAGCTGCCAGCCCCGAGGAAATTACTCCTGCAAATTGCAGTAATTTTTACACCCAGTATTTATAATTCGAGGCTTGCAATTTGAAAGATGGCAACAAAATTGTAGGATTTAACGGTCTGACTATGTCAGTTCCCTGGGCTTATTTTAAACGTAGACAGAGCCCTCTCTGGCTCTGAAAATGAGTCTCAACATCTGGTGGCAGAGGTATTTCTGAATGCAACATTTAACTGCCTGTGGATCTTGAAAACAGCGGCAGTGTGTTGACTATCTTTGAAGGCTCTATTTTTAACAGCGTTTCCTTAATACATATATATATAAATAAATGGAAGCCGCCCCTCCCGAAGGCAGGCGAGGGGCGATGCCCTGGCCTCCCGCGGCAGCCAGCACGAGCCCCGCGCCTCCACCGACCTGGATGGTGGCGGCCCCAAGGGGAACGGGGAGTCGCCATGGCAACCGCCCATTTTTATGGGCGCCAGGCCGGTGACAGACCCCGGGAAGGAGGCGGCATTTGCTCGTTCCCGGACCCCCCCCAGGCCGTGTCACTGCTGGTTTGCCCACCACGCTGCACGTTTTATTTTCCTGCCGCAGCAGCACGCTCTGTGATGGCACCCTCACGTTTCCTGCCACGAGCGCTGAGGATGGCGAGGGACGGCCGGGAGCTGTCCCCACTGCCCCGGGCACGCAGCGGGGGGAAACCCACGTCCCCCCGCAGGGCTGCCACCGCCTGCCGTCCCCGCACTGCCACTGCGAACAGCCCGGCTGCCTGGGGTGCCTGACAAGCACAAAAACAGAAAAATGTTGTGCACTCGTGGTGATTTAAGTATTTTTGAGCAGGTGCCTGGGCACGGGTGACTCGTGCGGGAGCCTAGCACAGGCCTAGCGCTGCGTCCTCACAGCGGACATCGTTCCGCAGCTTTGGTGGGATTTTTCCAGGATCCTGTGACTCGCGCTGCGTTCAAAATAGAGCGTGGTGCCAGTGCCGCTATTCTTACCGCATCTGTTGCCTTGTGCTAATTAGGCCTCACAGCTGCTAATTATACCTTGAAGTTTGGTGGCATCTCAGCTCTGTTCTTCGGAAGGGGAGACAAACACGTCCCCGTGCCTGGGCTGGCAGAGCCGCAGATGCCGTGGGTGCTTCCCCGCGCGGTGCCCAGCAGCAGCAGCCGCCCGCACGGGGCCATGGCCCCTGCCCCACTGCTGGTCTGACCGCTCAGCCTGTGCCTTCTCAGGGCACTGCTGAACCAGGTACGATTGCATCTACCTGCTGCAGATGCTGCAGCCACGAGGCTCGCCGTGCTCAGCAGCGGGCTGCAGGGATCCCCTGGGGCCACCCCTGGGGTTTGCTCCCCACCAGCCCCAAAGCCGCTGGTGGGCCCGGGGGACACACCAGCTGCTGGCAAGGGAGCAGCACAAGTTTTCCACCTGAAAAGATTCACGTGGCCAAAAGCCTGTGCAGTCTGCACTTGCTCCATTTTTGATAAAATGTGGTGGTTTTTTTCATTTAAAAAAAAAGAAGTTTCACATGCTCACCCTGTGCTGAAGATCACTGCATCTGTAACCAGCACAGATAAAAAATGCTGCTTCAGGTGCGGTAATCCATTACTGCTGAGCTGAAAGCTCTGCTCATTTTGTTTCAGACACACACAGACAGTCCTTTGTAGGTAATGAGAAAATTGCACTCCCCAATTATCCTCACCCTGTTACTCCATTTACCATTCTCCATGCTCCCAGGGGCTCGTTCCTGGCTCTCTGAGCCGCTTACCATGCGCGGTGCCATCAGGCACTGCTTAGGGATTGCAAGCACAAAACGCTAAAAATGAAGTAAATGGTGCATTATAATTGTCACCAAACACAGGATCCAGGTATCAGCTGCAAAGCGCGCACGTGCTGAAACAACGCGCAGAGGAGGACCTGGCAGCGCTGCCGCAGCCCAGGAGGCGCAGCGCTTCACTCCTGGCAGAGAGGGTGCTTCACCAAAAGGGTGCTTCACCTGCTGCAGCGCTTGCTTACGCCCCAAATAACCCGATTTGGCGTGCTGCTGGTCTTCAAATTCGGCCATGCAGCGTGTTTGCTGTGGGCAGGAGGCCGGGTGCCTAAACCCCGCCAGCTGTGGGGTCGGGGCGGCGCTGAGCGGACACCCCGGGATGCGGCCACCTCCCATTCCCTGTGCCAGGGCTCGGCCGTGCCGCTCACTCACCTCCGTGGACGAAGCCGAGCAGCGTGCAGTCCGACGGGCCCACCAGGTGGATCAGGCTGGACTGGCTGTAGCCCACGGTGTGCGGCTCTGCTCACAGAGAGACACGGAGGGGTTAGCGCAGTGTGGCGGGTGCCTGCCAGCCCACCCATGGCAGCGTCCCACGCGCCCTGGGGAAGATGCTGTGCCAGCTTCTGCAAACTGAAGTGCTTCCAAGCCAGGACAAAACACCTACATCAGTCCTGAGAAGCCCTGAACGCACAGGCTACTGAACACACGATGGACCGCCACCTCTCTGCTATTTGCCTACAAATTTTATTCAAGCTCAGTTTGTTTTTTGTTTCAAAGTTAACAGGAGCCTGAAAGCAAACTGGAGTTAACTGAACGCAAGGGTACCTGCAAGGTTTTCCTCCTCCGGTCACCGACTGCGCGAACTGAAGCTAAGTTTCCCAAACCTGGCCCATTCACCCGTGTGCGTTTGGCAGTGTCTCAAGGGGACCATGCTTTCTGCTCAGCTTCAACGTCTCTGCTCCCACCCCCCCAGGCAGCGGCACGTACTGCTGTACAGCAGCAGGGATGCTCCCTGCGGCAGCACCCGCCACCCAGCGTGCCCCCAGCCTTACCTTTTGTCTGTCTATCTGTGAGCAGGGAGAGCAAAGGAAAAAAGGTATTTAAGCAGCTTTCATTATGTATTACCACGGAGGTGACCCAGTTCAGTCCCCACGCATCCATGTGCAGCCAGGCACATTTGGCATTCTAAGAAGCTGACATCCTGACCCCACGGGCACTAACGGTGTGGGTATTCGAGTTCTGCGAGAAACGCTTTTGGGGTCCCTGGTAGCTGCGGCACCACCAAGCCAGGATGATGGCCTGAGCCGTGGCTCCTGCAGCTCTCTGAGCACACGCAGGCAGCAGAGCAGAGCTGGTTCTGTTAAAGCGAGCTCCAGAAGCCCGGCTGCAGCCGGCTGCTCTAGTTTTGTGCCCAAGCTCGTCCCTCTGCCTCCCCGCTGGACCACAAGGCCTGGAGGAGCTGCCTGCTCTGGGCTGCAAATGCCCGAAGAACGCCTCCTCCTCAGGCATATCAGCAGCAGAAGACTCAGGAAAATAAAAGATGCTTTCCACCTTCCTTTAGCCAAGACAGATCTCGCAGGAAGAACGGAGACACGGCCCGAGGACACGTGCTGCCAGCAGGGGCTGCGTTACCTGGGTTGATCACTGGCATGATCACATCACCGTTCCTTTGCTTGGTTTCCAGCCGATCCAGCTTTTGCTCTTCATAGCGCTTCCTCCCCTCGTCCTCCTGCTCCTTCCGCGCGTACTGGAAGGAAAAGCACGCTCGGTGCACCCCCTGCGCTCCCTGGCCACGGGCAGCAGCCGGGTGCCCGTTAGCAGACCCGAGCCCCCCAGCCCCGCACGTGCCGGGGTCACCGGGCAGGCTCCCAGCAGCGGCACCGCGCAGCCGGAGGCAGCCCCATGCTGCAGCTGGGAGCAGGTGTGGGACACGGCACCGCTCATACCGCACGCACCTCCTTGCGGAGCTACGGAGGGCAGCTGAGCAGCGCTGTCCCGGCTGGGGACGCGCACGTGTCACGCCGTTCTGCCCCAACACGGCTCCGATGCCTCCACCAACGTCCCTCCACCAGGACAAGGCCCCGTGTGCCAGCGGGGGCCCCGCTCCCACCAGCAAAGGGGACAGGGCTGCGCTGGCTCTGCCCCCGCTCCGTGCTGGCGTCCAGCCCTACCTGGATGGGCGGCACCTCGACCACCTTGTTCACGTTCTTCAGGGACAGCGGCACGTACCACAGCGTCGCCTTGTTCGTCACCTTCTTGGCCCCTGGCAGAGGGAGGGCAGCGTGAGCGCGGCGGCCCTGGGAACACGGCGCTGCCGGAGCGGCTGTCACGGCACACCCTGGCAAAGCCACCCCGAGGAGCCCAGCCAGTAACCATGGCAACCGCAGGGAAGGGCTTTTGTCAGCTCCGAGCCAGCCGCGTGCGCTAAATTATTCCGATTTTGAACAAAACTCATCAGCCGCACCACAACAGGCCTGCGGAGCTGTGCCGCCCCTTCCCAGCGCGCTGCCCGGTGCCCACGGGTGCTCCGTGTCCCGGCAGCCCTCGGACGCGCGCTCCCACCCACAGGTGCTGGAGGAGCCCCCCCGTGCCCCCCGCCCGGCCGTTCCGGGAAGCCGCGCTCTTTGCCCTGCACACACTGCGCTGCTTCTCGGAACTGGCGATCTAAAACAGGGAGGTGGGAAACGAAAGAGAAAGCAGACACCATTCAACGACTTCTGGCTGCTGGTTTTGGTTCAGTTCCTCCATTTCCTTCTCCGGATTTAAGAGAAGGAGCCTGAGCCAACTCCAGGGAGAGCCAGGGCTGAAGAGACCGCGCACGATGCTGGAAGCTCGTGTCTTCCCCGGCACTCCGGGGGTTGCAAGGTGACAAAACGAGAGGAAAGGCTCCTGCAGAAAGCTGCACATCTTCAGCAAGCTAGGAGCACGAGTCAGCACATCCGCAGCCCTCAGCAACAACCCCTGCAGGGCTGAAGCCCTGTGCTGAAGAAGAGTGCTCTCGTCTGGGGTGGAGAAAAAAGAGTAGAGCTGTCCGCCCCAGCCCGATGCTATAAGAGATAAGCTCAGCACGGGCTCTTTGCTCATAGCAATTATTTCTCCAGAGCTTTGAGGGCTAGGAGGTGTTCCCAGCCCTGATCGCACTGCACAGCCAACGCAGGAGCCTGGGGTTTGCCAACACGGCTGCGCTCGTACCGGCAGGAGACCCATGGCCAGCAGCGGGCAGCTGGGAGAAGGGGATCTGAACCGGGACTGCCCTCTCCTCCCACGCCCAGAGACAACACCACGAGATCTCCTTGAAAGAAAAACTGGAGTCCTAAAAAAGCGCAGGCTGCACCAAGCCACAATGGGGCGTCTCGATGCACACCCTCTTTGTCTGGGAGGAAGCACAGAAAATCTGGCACGCACTCCAGCGGCCACCACGCATGGCGAGGGGTCCCCGCGGTGCCCCAGGCTCTGCGGCAGGGGGCATCGGGACCAAGCTGCGGTCCCACGTCTTCTGCCAGCAGCTGGGCCTGCGGAAACACCCGGCAAGAGCCGCAGCACACAGGGATGCTCGCAGCGAGCGCAGCCCTCTAGTGTCACGGCCGCCGCTCCCAGCACGCTGCAGCAGCAACCTGCCGCCTGGCGGGCACGGGCTGCTCCTCGCCCGCATCCCCCTGCAGCATAACCCTGGGGACGAGCACCACCAGCCGGCACGGCCCCGGGGCCGACCGCCGCACGTCCCTGCTGCGCAGGGGCGGCTCGCAGCTCTGGTGAGGGTGCGGCAGCCACGAGCCCCCAGACACGCCAGCAGCAGCCCCGCAGACAGCTCAGCGCCGGGCGCTAGCACCGCACGGAGCGCCGCCCTGCTCACCGAGCCCTGCGTGGGAAGGAGCTCGGCTGGGCTGGGGCAGCCCCAGCCCACGGCACAGCCGCACACGGGGCAGACCCTGATGCCGCTCCCACGCACGCCATACAGGGACAGCTCTGGTCTCCACGGGAGGGGGGCGGGCGGCGTGGCGCGAGCCCCTGTAGGACTGACTGCCCACGCGCGGGGGCTGCGACCTGCGAGCCCCGAAGGGAGCGGAGCAGCGTGCCGCCTGGAGTCTTTTACCTGTCAAAATGTTTTCGGACATCACGTTGACCTGGACTTCCACCGAGCGCTTGGAGGTGTAGGTGATCTCGGCGCTGACGTTGGCCACCTCGCCGATGCACATGGGGGAGAGGAAGTCCGTCCGCTCCACGCGCGCCAGCGCGGCCACGCAGGGCTCCTGGGGGCGCGGAGCAGCGGGGTCAGAGCTTCCAGGGGAGGAGGAGGAGGACGGAGCGTGCCCCGCTCCATCGCGGGACACCAGGACACCACAGCCCGGGGGACCCCACGGGCGGAGGCTCAGCACCCACCGTCCCCCCCACCGCACGCTTCCCCTTCGGTGACGGCGCGAGCAGCGCGTGCCTTGCTCCGGCCGCACAGCCACGGGGGCGGCAGGAAGGGGGTACCCGCGGAGCCCCGGTGCCCAGCCGCAGCTTACGGCGGGCGGGGGCACCCAGCGCGCCCCCCGCCCCCGCTCACCCCGGTGCCGGAGTTGCAGTGCCGGGTGCTGATGATGGCCCCCGCCTCCTCGATCATCTTCAGCACGGTGCCGCCGTGCACGTTGCCCGCCACGTTGGCGTCGTCGGGCCGCATGATCCTGCGGAGGCACCGCTCAGCCGCGGGGGGGCCCGGCCCGCCGCCCCCCGGCCCTGCCGGCCCCCCCGCCCCGCCGCCCCGGTCCCCCCCGCCCGCCATGGCCGGTGGCCGCCGGATGCCCGCGACGTCAGCACGTGGCGGCCGCTTCCTGCCCGTCGCCCTGGAAACCGCCCGGTACCGGCGGCGGGGCGCGGCCTCCGGCGGGGCTGGGCTCGGCCCGCCCCCCGCCCCCCCCGCATCCCGGCCCCGCCCGGCCCCGCCCGGCCTCTCGCAGCTCCCCGAGGGCGGCCCAAGGGCACCGGCACCGGGCGGAGCGGCGGCACCGGGCGGCACCGGGGGTCGCGGCCGTTACCTGGAGACCTGGATGGTGGCCGGGCCCGGGCCCGCCGCGCCCCGCTCCGACATGGCGGCCCCGGCGCCCGCCAGCAACGGCGCTGCGGCGGCGGCGGCGGCGGCGGCGGCGGCAACGAACGGAACCGGCCCCGCCCCGCCCCGCCCCGCCCCGCCCCAGCCGTGCGTAGGGGGCGGAGCCGCCGGCACCGCGGGGGGGGCGGGGCGGGACCGGGACCGGGGACCCGGCGGCGCCCACGGCCCGGAGCCTCGCAGCGCAGCCCCCCGCGGCAGCAGCCCCCCGCCGGTGCCACGCGTGCCCCCCCCGCACACCTCTGCCGGCACGGGGGGCCCCGGGCGTCCCCGCCCCACCCGGTGCTTCCCCGGCGGGAGGCCCCGGGGCACCCCCGAGCCGCTCCCGGGGTGACAGCCCCCAAATCCCCCGGGCCGAGCCGTGCCGGGGATGCCCCGAGCTCCTTCCCCCCAGCCCTCCGCGCCCTAATAGCGCCGTCCCCGGGACGGGGCCCGGCCCGGAGCTGGGGGAGCCCTGCAGTGAGCGTCGGGTGCCCGGCACCCGGGTGGGCCCCGGGACCCCTCTGCCCCACGGGAGCCACACGGTCGCCGCGCTTCAGAGGCCGGGAGCGGGCAGAGGCGCCCTGCTGCCGGCCTGGGCACAGCCAGGCCACCGGAGCCAGCTGCGGCCCCACCACGGGTCGGGCAGCGAGACCCCGGCTGCCCGGGAGCTCTGCACCCGCACGGCCCCCGGCTCCCGCACCCCCCAGCTGCGCTGGTCGCACCCAGGGCCCACGAGTGAACCACGGGGTGCCCGTGCCCGCTCCCGGCAGCACCCAGCGCCGTGGGCAGGCAGACACATGCGCGGCTGGGGCATGACACCCTGCCGACACCCGCTCCTTTCCCACGCTCACGTGGAGCTTCTCTGCCAGCCCCGGCGGCTGCGGGCAGCGCCCGGGACCCTGGAAGTGCTGAGCGAAACTGCTTCGTCACCGGGAGCCCCCGTGGGCGGCGGAGCCGCTGCGGCGTGCCCGGGCAGCTCTCCTGGCCCTGCTGCGGCTCCGTGGCGAGCAGCCCATGGATCAGCCCCACGGATCTCCAAGCACAGCCCTGCCGTGGGGCTCGGCTCTGCCCGGAGGTGCTGCAGCCCCACTGCCACCTCGCCCTGCTCAGCTGCCCACTCCAGGACACGGCCGTGCTGTGCCGTCAGGCGCCGCTGCTCTGCCTGCACGGAGGCTGCTGGCAGCAGGAGGCTCGGGGAGGCCGCAGCCTTCAGGCCTGTGCAGACACCTGCCAGCACCTGCCCGAGCAGGAGGACACCACGTCGGGCCACCCGCAGCCCCGTGCCCCTCCTTCCCCAGCCCTCGTGGTTCCCACTGCTCGAGGAAGCCCCGCGGGACGCCCAGCTTTCTGGGAACTGGTGGGAGCGATGGGCCAGGGCAGCCGGCGATTACACGGGGTTGGCGGGGATGCGGCGCCTCCCCTGGGGGTTCCCCCGAGGCCACGGGGTGGACGCAGCTTCCCAGGCGCCCACCGTCTGAGGCCGGGACCTGGCAGGGCCACCGCGTGCCCACGTGCGAGGCCGGGGACAGGCCCAGGCCTGACGCAGGAGCGGGGTGCGAGCGCTGCCAGGCCGTTGCGTCAAGGCGCCCGTGCCGCAGCTTGCCCGGGTAATTACTGGGGGGCCGTGGCTGCGGCCGGACCACGCCGGCTGCTGGGGCCGAGCCCAGCGCAGGCAGCCAGGAGGCCGCTGGCGTTTCACCGCTCCCGGGGGAGGCCTGGGCAGGCGGCGGTGCCAGGCTGGGCTGCAGGCAGGAGGGACGCGGCCTGAGCCGGGGCACGGTGCCACGGCAGCTGGGGGCCAGCCGGGCTCCCCTCGGCGTGCCCCGGGCACCACAGCGCAGCTTTGGCAAAAGGTTTATTTGTACAAAGGGGGGTCCCTGGGGTCTGTACAAATAAATAGGGCTATGTACAGCTATGCACGGGGGGCTACCAGGGCCGCCAGAGCGGGGCAGCGGGCGGCGGCGGGGCGGCCTTGGGGCAGGCGGGAGGCGGCAGCTCCGGGAGGCGGCGGCGGGCGGCGGGCGGCGGCGGGGGGGCCAGCAGGGCGCCCAGGCGGGCCAGGCAGGCGCGGTACCCGGCGCGGAAGCTCTCCGAGGGCTCTGCGGAGAGGCGGCCGTCAGCGGCGGGCCGGGCGGGTGGGGGGCCGGGGGGCGGGGGGGGGGGCCGGGGGCTCACCTGGGGCCGAGGGCGCGGCCGGCACCTCCTTGAGGAACTGCACGGTCATCTCCAGGATGTCCGCCTTCTCCAGCTTGGAGTAGCGGGAGCTCTGCGGGGCCGGCGGGTCAGCGGCGGGCACCGGCACCGGCGGGAGGGGGCGGGCACGGGACAGGAGCGGGGGGGCCGGGCTGGGGCCGGCGCCGGGGCGAGCAGGGCCGGGGGGGGGGCGGAGAGGGAGGGCAGGGCCGGTGGCTGCGGGCCGGGGTCGGGGCGGCGCCGATGGGGAGGGCGGGCAGGGAAGGGGGGTGCGGGCAGCGCCGGGGAGCGGGAAGGGGCTCGACGGGACGGAGCGGCGGGGGCGGCTCGGGGGCGGGCCGGGAGCGGGGGGCCGGGGCCGCGGCACTCACGTCCTTGCCGACGAGCGGCAGGATGAGCGCCTTGAGCTGGCTGAGGCTCTCGTTGATGCGGGCGCGGCGGCGCTTCTCCAGCAGGGGCTTGAGGGTCTGCGGGGAGAAGGGGCGGTGAGGGCGGCCCGGCCTCGACGGGGCCCTCGGGGGGGCCGCCGCTCACCTTGCGCGTCTCGGCGGCGGGGCGGCGCGGGGGCCGCGGCGGGGAGCCCGGCGGGGACATCGTGCTCCGGCGCTCCGCCGCCGCCGCCGCCGCCTTTATGGGCCGCCGGGCCGCCCCGCCTCCCTCCCCGGGACTGCGCCGTCGGGGCAGGGCGGGCGGGCAGGGAGGCAGCGCGGGGACGGCGGGCAGGGAGGCAGAGCGGGGAGGCTGGAAGGGAGGGCCGGGAGGGGAGGGCAGGGCCGGGCGGGGAGGAGGGAAGGGAGGCAGGGCAGGTGGGGAGAGAGGCCGGCGGGGAGGCGGGGGGAGGCCCGGCCTCGCCGCTGTCCGTGGTGCTGGAGGCGCCCCCGCCGCTGTTCGCGGTGCTGAAGGAGCGGGGCCGGGACCGGGGCGTCTGAGCCTGGCCCCGGTAACCGCCGTCGGTGCCCGCAGCGGCAGCCCCGCAGTGCCGGTGCCGCGAGGGCCGCAGGCCGCAGGGGGCAGCGGAGGCACAGCGGGGCCCTCACCTGCGGCTGCCGAGGGGTGGGGGCACCCTGCCGGCACCCTGCGCCCCTCGCCGCCTCTTTTCTCCAGCAGCAGAGCGGGCCCGGACGGGCGGCTCCCGGCACAGCCTTGGATCTTATCTGAAAGTAAAGTTCTCGTCCTGAGGGCTTGAAAACGGGGCCGAAAAGCGGCGCCCAAGGCTGCCGAGGGGCACAGCGACTGCCCCCCACCCCGGCACCCCCTGCGCGGGGGGCACAGCCCCGGCCAGCGCGCCCCCGGCCCCGTGCCCCCTGCGGCCACCCCGGCCCCGCTCCCCGCCGCCGCGTCCCCGCGCCGGCCCTGCCGTCACCTCCGGCCCTCGGGAGAAATCGCAGCCTGCGAGACGACGGCAGGAGGCAAACCTGGGCTCCGCGGCTCCCCGCGCAGGGCCGGCCCGTTAACGCTGCCCGCCGGGGACTCGGGGCGGCGGGGCCGGTGTCACTGCATGGGCTGCGCGGTCCCGGGGACACCGGCGGCCCCCGCCGCGCCCGGGCTAGGTGGCGCTGCGCCCCCGCCGCGGCCCCGGGTCCCGGTCCCGGGCAGGGTCCGACGGGCGGCGGGGCGGCCGCCGTGCCCCGACGGCGAGGCTCCCGCCGGGGCGGCGCGGGGCCGTCGGGCCGGGCGGCGCGGGGCGGGCGGGCGGGCGGGGGGGGCGGCGGGGCGGGCCGGCCCCGGGGGAGGAGGAGGAGCCGGCGGGGCCGGGCCGCCGCGCCGCGGGGGCGCCGCTCAGTGCCAAGCGGCGGCCGGACGGCCCCGCGCGGCCGGTGCGGGGCCGGGGCCATGGCGCTGGAGCGGGCGCTGCTGGCGGCGCGGCAGGGCGACGTGGAGGCGCTGCGGGGGCTGCGGGCGGCGGGGCTGCTGCGGCCGGGGCTGCGGGACGCGCTCGGAGCCTCCCCCGCGCACCACGCCGCCCGCGCCGGCCGCCTCGCCTGCCTCCGCTACCTGGCGGCCGAGGCCGCGCTGCGCGGCGACGCGCGGGCGCGCAACGGGGCCACGCCGGCCCACGACGCCGCCGCCACCGGCAACCTCGCCTGTCTGCAGTGGCTGCTCACGCAGGGGGGCTGCGGCGTGCAGGTGCGAGCGGCCGCGGGGCCGGGGAGGGGGCGCGGGGCTCGACGGAGCGGGCGCGGCGGGCTGCCGGGACGGGAGCGCGGCCCCGGGGGGGCGGCCGGGCCGCCGCCGCCTCCTCCTCCTCCTCTTCCCCGGCACCTCCGGCCGCGGAGAGGCTCCCGGCGGGGTCCCGGAAAGCCCGGAAGCGCCCAGGGGCGTTTCGGCACGCCCCAGAGACCACCGCGGTGCCCCGCTCGGCTGAGGCGCCCCACGCCTCCACCGCAGCTCCCAGGGCCACAGACGCCTGCACCAAGGGGCAGCAAAGTCCCCGAAACATCCGCGCTGCAGGGGCTGCGCCCCGTGGAGGGGGGGGGTCTACAGCCAGGGCCTGGCCGGGGTGAGGAGCTCCGGGATTGTGTCCGGCTGCGTGGGTCTGGTGCGAGAGGTGGTGACCATGGGGAGAAGGTCACGGATGGGCTCTGCTGATGGCACGTGGCCACCCACAGCCACATGGCCACCCACAGCAGCACCGTAGCCTCGCGTGGGCTCTGCCTTGCCCGAGCTGCCCAGTGGCAGGGGGCTCAGGCACGCAGCAGCACCTTGTGCTGGGCCCTGACCCTGCGCTGGGGTGGGAGCTGCTGGCACAGGCGCCCCCAGGGCAGGCACCCGGATGGGACAGCAGATCTGGCACGCTCCGGACAGAGCCCATGCAGACCCAAGGAGGACACGGAGGTTCAGGTGGAAGCTGCACCCCAGGGTGCCAGCCCCTTCCCAGGGTTACACAACCAGAGCAAGCCCCAGGGCAGATAAGCAGCTTGCCCGGGGCTGGCAGAGAGGTAACAACATGTGACGTGGAGGAGGAGGAGGGGTGGGAGAAGTGATTAAGCAGGAAGGACGGTTCAGCACAGTTCGGTGCCGTCCTGGCCCAGGGCCAGCTGTGCTCTGCATCCCGTGGAGCCAGGAGGGGAGCCGGGCCACCAGCAGCGCGGTGAGCCCCCGCAGCAGGGAGAACAAGCAGGGCTTTGTGCACCACCGGCAGCTGACGAGGCCCCCACAGCCACGCTGGTGCACTGCTGCTGGGGCCCATGGGGACCTGGCACGGACCGGGCACGCTTACAGCCCCGGTCTCCTCTCCCCTGCTTCCCGGGCAGCCCAGGGCCATCCCCTCCTGCCCTGAGCCCTGCAGGGCCGCCCATGCTCGGTACAGACAGAGCTTCCCCAGCCCCATGCACACGCCCTCACTGGAGGCTCTGGGCAGCCTGTGCTCCCGGGTGCCGAGGCATCTCCCTTCCTCCCGCAGGACACAGACAACTCCGGTGCCACTATCCTACATCTTGCAGCCCGATTCGGTCACCACGAGGTGATTGACTGGCTCCTCCGCTTCGGAGGCAGCGACCCCACGGCAGCCACAGACACGGGAGCGCTGCCGGTCCACTACGCTGCGGCCAAAGGGGATTTCCCCTCCCTGCGACTTCTCCTAGGACACTGCCCAAGGTAACAGCCCCTGCTACCGAGGGGGGCACAGGGGCCAAGCTGATGACGTGCTGACTGGCAGCCCCGCTGCCACCTGTCCTTCCCCTGAGCTGCTGTGCAAGGTGCCAGCACTGGGCTCCAGCCACTTGGAGATGTGGCCGTCTCCATCCCCCTTGCATCACAGCTCCAAGGGCAACACAGCAGCATTATCACCTCGGGAAGGCAGCTGTGCCTTCTTTATCACCCGGAGAGAAAGGGCGAGGAGGAGCACAGTGAGCACTGACTGAAATATAGCTGCCGACCACGAGCAGCACGCAGCAGGGTTTGTTTGCGGCACTCTTGGCGCGGGGCGATAACACAGCCGCCTTTGTCCGCCTGCCGTTATGTAAATGGATTAGGCTGCCCGCAGAGCAGAGGCTGCTCCCTGCACCAGAGGCGACCTTCCCCGCTGCCTCCAGGCGCTCAGGGCCACGGCACCACCAGCCCCAGCAGCGCTGCTCGGCCGGCACCGCCACGGCCCCCCTCCACTCCTGGGGTCAGCCCCCGTGTGGCCGCCCCCCGCCGTGCCCAGGGGCCACAGGGCACACAGCGCCAAGCCACCCCAGGCCTCACCATGTGATTACGTGGCCCCTAATCTCATTTCCCACGGTGGACAGAGGCTGCTATAAATAACCAGGGCCCTGGCCGAGGGGGGGGGTCATGGGGACACACTTCCCCACCACGCCGTGCCCAGCAGGTGCAGGGACCACAGGTATCAGGGGCATGGAGAGGTGGCAGGACCCCCTCAGGCTGCCTCTGGCCTCATTCTCACCCCCTTCCCCAGGTGCCACATGGTCCTGCACTAGCACCCAGCCCCACACAGCCATCCCACCAGCAGGGCCCATTGCTGCAGGGCCCATTGCTGCAGGGCCCATTGCTGCAGGGCCCATTGCTGCAGGGCCCATTGCTGCCCCCCCAGCTACCTACCTGACTGCAAGCAGCCACCCCAGCCCAGCCACCCTGGCTCTTTATCTCCTTGCCCCAGGTGTGCGGGCTTGGGGGGACACCTGTGCTGCCCCCGCACCCAGACGAATTAACCCTCCCCATCCCAGGGCCCAGCTCCCTCACAGCCGTGGTTCCTGCTCAGTCCCTGCATTGTCACCCCCGCAGCACGCTTGGCGGCAGCGCTTTCACATTGAATTTCATGTTTCTGCTGGGGTTACTCTGCTGCCATCGCCCGCCTTCCACCGCCAAGGTGGCCCCTGAATTATTTACTGCTCGCCCTGTGCTCGGGCCCCGCGGCTTGCAGGAGGCTCTGTTACAGCTGTGAAATTCAATCCTGGGGTGCTGCGGGACATGGCCACAGCTCGGGCAGGAGGGCGCGTGCCAGGCTCGGCAGCCAGCACCAGCAGCGAGGCCGCAGCGTCCCCGGCACCTCCGCTGCTGGCTCGGGAGCCCCACGGGGTCCGCAGCAGCTGGTGGCGAGGCGGGCGTCCAGCGTGGGGTCGTGGCCATCTGGCAAAGCAGTTCACCCACAGCGCCAAGCGCCTGGCTCCCAGCCGGTGCTCACCCGAGTGGATTAACCCCTCCCCATAACTGGGAAATGGCAATTATGGATTGAAAATGTGCCCATTGCACCCGCACCACAACCGTGCATGGCTCTGCTGTGCCCCAGCCAGCCCCCAGCCCTGTCCCTGGTCCCAGTCTCCAGTGCGGTGCACGGAAAGCTGGCATCCTGCAGCATGGCACAGTGCAGAGCCAGTGCTGGCCGCCACCCGTCTCACAGTTACAGGGATCAATTATTAAGGGCCCGCGATCTCTGCGATAACAGAGCAGAGTATTTATTGCACTTCCTTTTTTAAATATTCAACAGGTCTTTATGGCACACTTAAAAACCAGCTTCCTGCATGGCGAGGGTGTGCAGTGTGGGACGCAGGATTTAGGAAGCGGGATTTGGGATGCGGGATACAGGGTGTTGGATGTGGGACGTGGGATGCGTGACTCAGGATGTGGCCACGGGGATGCCAAGGGCTGGGGGCAGCAGTGCCTGGCAGCGGGGCTGCTGGGGAGCAGCGAGGCTGGGCAGTGCCAACGTGCAGGTCCACCCTGCCCCACTGGCTGCTGGTGCCTAAGCTGCTTACTTAAAAATACTGCTAGATTGCAGTGTCCAAAAACAGCCGAAGGAATGCGATTAGCCCGAGCTTATTGACTTAATGACCTCCCGCGGCAGCCGCTGTGTCTGTGCGGGGACTGAGCAGGGCTGTGGGGTGGCCGGCCCCAGCCCATATTGCCCAGCAGCTGGTGCTGCCCTGCCTGCCCTGTGCCCTCCGTGCCCCCCAGGCCCTGTGACACACGTGGTCCCTGTGTCCCACACATCCCCTCTGCCCAGTGTGCCCCTGTGCCCTCATATCCCTGTGTCCTCCATGCCCCTGCAACCATGTCCCCTGTGTCCCTGTGCCCCGCACCCCCATGTCCCCGGTGCCCTGTGCAGCACCGGCTCGGGACCCCTGCAGAGGGGAGGGAGGGTCACAGCAGTGCTCACCCTGTGTCGCCCCCCCCAGCTCTCTGCCCCATGCACTCACAGGCTGTGCAATCAGATGAGGGTTGCAGGTGCCCAGCGCCGTGCTCTGCTTGCAGCACTCTCAGTGCCCAGACCAAGACCGGTGCCACCCCTCTGTACCTCGCCTGCCAGGAGGGCCACCTCGAGATCATCCAGTACCTGGTGAAGGACTGCGGGGCTGACCCCCACGTGCGCGCCAATGACGGCATGACCCCACTGCACGCCGCGGCCCAGATGGGCCACAACACCGTCATCGTCTGGCTGGTAAGTGCTGCCTGGGCACGGCGCGGCTCGGCACGGCTCGGCACGGCACGGCTCGGCATGGCACGACACGGCAGCCCTGCTCATCTGCCACCTCCGCAGATGAGCTTCACGACGGTGAGCCTGTCAGAGCAGGATGACGACGGGGCCACAGCCATGCACTTCGCCGCCAGCCGCGGACACGCCAAGGTGCTGAGCTGGCTCCTGTTGCACGGGGGCGAGATCACAGCAGACGGCTGGGGCGGCACGCCACTGCACGATGCCGCTGAGAACGGCGAGCTGGAGGTTGGTGCTGGTGGCCGAGGGTGCTGGTGGGGAGGGGAGGAGCACGGCATCAACCCTGCCACGCCCTCCCCTCTCCCCAGTGCTGCCAGATCCTGGTGGTGAATGGTGCCGACCTCAGCATCCGCGACCAGGATGGCTACACAGCAGCTGACCTCGCCGACTACAACGGCCACAGCCACTGCGCCAAGTACCTGCGCACCGTGGAGAACATGGTACGGTGGCACCCTGCAGCATCGGGACACAGTGTGCGGGGGGGGGGCGTGTGGGGGGTGCGCAGGGCCTGGGTGCTGCTGCCCACCTCCTGACCGCTCTGCTGTGCCGGCAGAGCGTGGAGCACCGCGTGCTGTCGCGAGACCCCTCAGCAGATGGGGAGTGCCGGCAGCCCGACTCGGGCATGTCGTCGCCCAACACCACGGCGTCGGCGCCCCAGGCACGCTTTGAGGTGGGCTCCCCCGCCAGCACCCTCTCCAACTACGACTCCTGCAACTCCAGCCAGTCGAGCACCGGAGAGAAGAGGGGTGGCCCCCACGGGGCCCCCACAGCCCGTGAGTGCATGGGTCAGGGAGCTGGGGGGGGGCAACACACAGGATGAGTGCTGCTGTGACCCGCCCCCCTCTGCAGGGGTCCCCGAGGCAGCGCTGACGGACATGCAGGCGTACATGGACATGCTGAATCCCGAGACGCGGCCACGGGGCAGGGGGTCAGCAAGTGAGGGCCCCCCACCGCCACCCCCCAGCTTCCCCCCGCCGCCGCCCCCACCTGCCACCCGCCCACCCCCGCCGCCCCCCGGCTACCCTGCACCTGCGCCCCCCACCTCCCCCGATACTGCTGACATCTACGTGCGGGCCAAGAACAACCTGCGGCACGTGGAGAGCCAGGCGCTGCGCAGAGAGGTACGGTCCCCCCACGCTCCCTGCCCAGCTGCTCCCGGCCGTGAGCTCAGGGGGGCTGCCGGGGGGGGTGGGCACGCCTCCGGGCACCCATGTCCCATGGGCAGTCAGTAACTAGTGGCAGCACCGGCGGGGGTGGCACGCCAAGTGCCTGCCACAGCAGCAGGGGTACGGCAAGCTGGGGCCAGTGATGCCCCACCACCAAACTGCGCCGGCTCAGAGTGCCAGCGCCGTGTGGGTGGCGTGCGCTGTGCTCACGTGGTGCCAGCGGTGCCACCGGCACAGTGCCCCGGGCGAGCTGGGCGTGGGCGGCTGCGTGGAGGCGTGGGGTGCAGGCAACAGCTGTAACCCGAGTGCCCAGCTCCGGTGTCACCTGCGCCGCAGGTGTCGGGTGGCATTGCCGGCGCTGCCAGGAGCTGAGAGGGCTCAGCTGGAACGTACAGGTAAGAGGGGCGCAGCTGCCTGGGGCAGGGGGGGCACTGGGTGCAGGGGGCTTGGGGTCCGCCTCGACCCCAGCCATGGGCCCCACCACCCGGCTGGGGACAGCCTGGTGTATGGCCACGGCTGCAGGCGTGGGTAAGCACCAGCAGAGCCCCGCGCTGCAGGGGTCCGGGGCACGCAGGATGGGGTCTTGGCAGAGCAGCGTGTGCCAGGCCTGTGCTGGGCTCCCTGTTGTTTGTTAGCACACAGGGCTAACGAGCGGCCCTGCCCGGGGCTGCCCACGGCAGGTGTGGGTGCGTGTGAGCTCAAGCACTGTTGGTGCCAGGGTGTGCGGGCACCCGGTGCTGTGAGGCCGGGCGGCACCAACCTTGCACCCACCCGTGGGGCTGGGGCTGCTGGAGCCAGAGCCAGGCTTGGCGCGGTGCCCGGCGGCTGCCGGAGCAGGAAGCACCGAGCTGGCACTTGTTGACTTAGCTGGGGCTGCTGGTGGCGTGCTGTGCCCAGGCTCACCATGCAAATGCCTCGGGCGGAGGTGGCGCACAGAGAAATGCAAATAGTGGGGCCCTGGGCGCAGGGAGCAGGGCACGGGGCTGTGCCACAGCGGCGGGACCCCTCACCCGGGCACGGGCACGGCCCCCTGCAGCGTGGCCGCTCCACAGCACGACCCGCAAAGCCCCGGAGGTATGCACTGGGGTGAGCCGAGGCCGTGCTGCCGCAGGTCTTACTGCCTTAATAGCGACGTTTACAGCCGGGTCTGCGGCAGGGCTCCAGCCCCGTGGGGATAAGCTCAAGCTCCCAGCTAATCCGTGGGGCCGGGAGGCAGCACTCCCGTTCCCAGGGGGTTATCCCAGGGGAGGCTCAGCCGGGCTCCCAGGCACAGGCCATGGGGTCGCGGTGCCAGGCACTGTCGGGGGCCGCAGCCAACCCCACACTCAGCCCGCATCCCCCCAGGGCATGCACCATGGCCATGCCGCGGCCCTGCTGAGCCCTGCGTGGCCCCGCTCAGCTGCGCTCCCCGTTGCAGCTAGCATCACGCGAGGGCAGCCCTGAGGGCCTGCGCCGGGCCGACTCCACGAGGCGGTCGAGGAACTTCAGCAAGCAGCCAAGCACGGGCGATTACTATAAGCACCTGGGGCCCAGCGCGGTGGAGCTGCCTGGCCCCCGCAGGATGGCACACAGTGAGGAGGTGAGCCCGGGCCCTGGCGCCGCGGGCAGCACGGTGGCACTGGCTCCATGTGACGCCCGCCCATGATCTTTCAGGCCTCTCCCCTCTCCGCGGACACCATGCACAACGGGGGCCCGGCAGAGAGCAAGCCTGGCGCCGAGCTGCCGCCCCCGCCGCCGCCCCCGCCGCTGCCCGAAACTGCCTGCCCACCGCCACCACCGCCACCTCCGCCAGCTGAGGCCCCCACCGGCCCCCGTCGCTCCTCCTCCTCCACGGGAAGTAAGTCGGGGGTCCTGGGGAGCACGGGGGGCCAGGGCCCAGCAGCGGGCACAGCGCCTGACCCAGCTGCGCGGCGGTGCCGGGCTGCACGTGCCCCAGCACTGGGTGCCTTCGTGCTTCTCCTCTCCCTGGGCTCCGGCTCCTCAGGGCGCGGCTCCTGACAGCCTCTCTGTCCTTCTCTCCTCCGGTCTCGGTGCGGGGGCTCCCACGCCTGCCCACCCCCACTTGCTCTCACTGCTGGCTGCTTCTCTTCTCTCTTGTCTTGTGGTGGCCAAATCCTTCCTCTGCTACACGCGCTGTGCCGCCTCTCTGCTTCTCCCCCTAGAAGGAAAGGCTTTGAGACAGATGAAGAGTAAGTACCGCGGCTCTTTACTCTTTGGTGGTCAGGTAGTGCCTGCGGGGACGGAGCGCCTGCAGCCGAGAACAGGGCGCCTCGATGGGGCGCAGACGGCAGGGCCGGATCCCAGCTCCGGTCCCGGCAGCTTTCCCCAGCACCGGCCCACCCTGTGGCCAGGGAGCGAACATGGTGCTGGGGAAGCGCTGCCCGCACCCCTGCCAGCTCACTGCCTGCCGAGCAGGGCTGTCCCGCAGGATGGCCAAGGTGGCCGCTGTCCTGCCAGCCAGGCACAATGGTGCCCAGCCCTCGCCAACGTGTCCCAGGCCACGAGGCCTACGTGATGCTTGGCTCCGAGCAGGAGCCCTGAGCTCTGGCACGGCTCCGCCTGAGACAGGAGCAGAGCGTGGGGCCACTGCTGCTGCCCAGGCAGGGCTGGCAGGGCCCCGTGCCCCCCGTGGCCCCGCGGCCCCGCGCACAGAGCGCCTTTGTTCGCGCTCAGCCGGCCGGCATTACCTCGCCACGTGAGCACACCGGCCGCTCCCCCACCGCTGATTGCAGCTCGCAGGCTGGCAGCCGCTCAGCCCCCGCTTTATTAGCGCCGGCTCCCAGGGACTGGGGTCTCAGTGGCACTGGATGGCATTGCGAGCGCCCGGCTGGGCCCTCCGCACCGACAGGCGCCTGGCCCCTGCTGCGGCGCGGCCGAGCGGGCGAGCGCAGGGCGGTGGGGAAGGGGCTCTGCCACGGCGCGGCACCATGGGCCTTTAGGGACGCACGCATGGCTGGCACGGACGGTGGGTGCTCACGGGGCAGGGTGCTAGAGCCCTGGCTGCAGCTCGGGGCTGGTGGGTGCGTTGCTACCGGGACACTGTGGGCGGCTGCAGGGGGCCAGGACCTCTGTGAGGCGGCACGGGGCTGTCCTGCTGCAACAGGGCTGCTGCCAGCCACAGTCCTGTCCCTCTGGTCACCGCAAGCCGTCGTCACAGCGCGGTGCCAGGCTCACGGGTGGAGGTGGGCAGCGCTCAGGGCTGGGGCTGCCCGGCTGCCCTGGGGAGCTGGGTGCCAGGGTTCTGGTCTGTTGGGGTCCCAAGGACTCCTGGGTGTGGGGGGCTGTTGGCCGGCCCCCCGTCACCCCTGTGGTCTGCAATCTGCTGGGGAAGCAGGGGGCCGGCAGCAGCGGGGCCCTTACTGCCCACCCTGCCTTTCTCCGCCAGGCACCAAGTCGTTCAACATGATGTCCCCCACCGGCGACAACTCGGAGCTCCTGGCTGAGATCAAGGCTGGGAAGAGCCTGAAGCCGACGCCGCAAAGCAAAGGCTTCACCACTGTCTTCTCTGGCAGTGGCCAGGCAGGGGCCAACGTAGGTGGTGGAGTGGGGTGGGGGAAGGCGGGGGGGCCCTGAGCCCTGCGGGACCTGAGGGGCACAGCGGGCACCCACTCTCCCTTCCTCCCTTCCTCCACAGGCCGAGTCGCCGCTATCCTCCCCATCGCCCACCAGGACACCCACCCCGCCGGCCACCCCCGAGGCTGTGGTGCTGCCGCGCTGTGTGGCGGGGGGCTCACCGGAGCTGGTGCTCAATGGGAGCTCACCGGTGCCGGGGCCGGGGGCCGGGGGCCCGCCAGATGCGGAGGCGCTGGTGCCGAGCCATGATGAGCAGGGCCGGCCCATCCCCGAGTGGAAGCGGCAGGTGATGGTGCGCAAGCTGCAGCTCCGCATGCAGGAGGAAGAGGAGCAGCGGCGCAAGGTAGGGGGGGGACCCTCTGCGGGGCTCCGTGTGCTGTGTGTGCGGTGAGAGCGGCATGGGCATGGCCCAGCAGCCCAGGACCCGTCTCCTGGACACGGCGCAGCACGGCATCGTCTCCGGCTCCCCGCTGCGCCCGGATGGCCCCAGCCCCGCTGCATGTAGGGGACAGCTCCGCCACGCGTGCTGTGGGTGCTGTGTACCCTGCCCGGCTGCAGAGCCCTTCCCGGAGTGCTCATCTCGTGTGGCCACCAGCGGTGCGAGGCGTGCGCGGTCCTGGCCCCCTGCTGGACCCCGGTGCTGGGGGGTTGGCACATGCAAGGCTGCGGGGCGCGTCCTCAGGAGCTGTTTTGCCCTTTTTCCTGCCCTAGCTGGAGCCTGGGAGCGTCTTGTCCCCCCTGTGCTGGCACTACTCCCCCGCCCACGGGGGCGTGCTGGGACCCTTTGGGCAGCTTATGACGGAGGAGGACATTCTCCGCATTGAGAGGCAAATCGAAAACCTGCAGGTGATGCACAAGGTGCAGACAGTGGAGACGGAGCTGGAGCAGCTGGAGGAGGAGCTGCAGCAGCTCCTGCCGCTCCCGGCCACCCTGGCCCCCGAGCGCTTTTCCCTCGACCCCCGGCGCCTGCAGGGCCATGCCGAGGACCTGCCCGCCTGGTGCAGCAAGACCTCTGCGCTGCTGAGGAGCATGGCCATGCTGCTGGCTGCTCTGGGGGGCCGGGAGAGCCCCGGGGTGGGGGGAGCGGCGAGCAGCGCCGTGCCCCAGAGGTTCCCACCCAGTGCCCCGGCCGGCACCCAGCAGGACGCCCAGCGTGAGATCCTGCACTGCGGTGTGTCCGTCCGCAGCCTCAAGGCCAACTATGAGGGGCTGGTGGGAGCCCCCGTGTCCTGCACCAGGGTCACCAAGCGGAAGCGGTCACTGCCCCCAGGAGCACCCGTGGAGGTCTGCACCCGTGAGCCCGTCCTGGAGGAGGAGTACGGGGATGGGGATGCAGTCGGGGTGCTGCGGCGCAGCCAGCCAGTGCAGACGGAGCTGAGCTGCCTGCAGGAGCGCATCGATGCACAGAAGGAGCGCGCCGTCTCCCTTTTCCTGGAGCACTGGAAGAAGTGGGCACTGGCGGAGGCACCTGGTGCACGCACCCGTGGGGACGATCGGCTGCGGCGGCTCTGGAAGCAGCGGCAGGCGGTGGGGAGGCTGCTGGCACGCTGGAGGAGCGTTGCCCACCGGGTGCCCGGGAGGCAGATCCGGCGGCTGAGTCGCACTGATGTGCTCTACTGGCCCGAGCACTTCTTGCCCCATGTCCGAGGCTCACCCGTGCCCTACGACAGCCTCTCGCTCGACCTCTTCATGCTGGGCTACTTCCAGCTGCTGGAGATGAACCTCAGTCCCGAGGAGCGCCGCTTCCGGCACCTGCTGTGCTACGAGATGTTCGACCGCCTGGGCACCCACAGCTGGGAGTGCATCCGACGCTTCCACCGTGCCGCGCTGGAGCGGGTCGAGGCTGGCCACTGCTGCTGGCTGGACGGCTTCGAGGACCTCAAGCAGGAGTTCTTTGGGGACAGCCCCACAGTGCCCACAGCAGCAGCGGTGGAGTCGAGTCCTTCATCCCCCAGTCTGGCACCCACTGCTGCAGCCCAGGGTGGCAAGGAGCCGGCCCAGCTGGTCTCAGAGCTGGGGGAGTTCAGTGACGAGGACATCTGCCGCTACATCGACCGCAGCTTCTCCTTCTGGAAGGAGAAGGAGGCAGAGATGTTTGATATCTGAGCTCGGTGGGACGCTGTGGCAGCAGCAGGCCCCGGGGCCGTGGTGGTGGCATGTGGCTGGCGGAGTGCACGGCTGGGGCGTGCAGCCAGGAGAGGCTCTGGGTGCAGCCAGGCAGCAGGACCCTGTGCCTTGGCACAGCTCAGCTGCTCTCACGGCAGCAGGACTGCGGGCTGGCTCTGCAGACCCATGGGTTTTGCTTCATGCCCTGGGAGCAGGCCCCGGGTGCCCAGACCCTTCGGGGGCTCTGTGGCCAGCTGTGTGTCGAAGTTGCTGTGTGCCCCTTGCCGTGGCTGTGTGTTGTGCTGGGGGCTCAGCTCCCCTTTGGTGTGCTGTTTGCGGTGCCAGGGCGTCGTTGGCCCCCACGTGTCGGTGCAATAAAGCTGTGTGTGCTGTGAAGGGCTCAGCGCTCCGCACGCTCCTTGGTCACGTGTGCTCCCCGCACCGGGATAACGTGGACAGCGAGGGGCTGGGGATGGCAGGACCCATCACCGCAGGGCTCCTGCCTGGCACCGTGCCCACGGCATTGCGGAGCCGTGTCCCATCAGCGCCGTGCCGTGCCGCATTGTGCGGTGCCGGGGGTGCGCCTCACTCCTGCCGGCTGCCTCCACACTTGTTCTCCCCGTGGCCAGTGGGATGTGGGCCCAGGGGGTGATGTCCTTGGGGCTGGGTCGGTCCTGGCCCATGGGGGGGTTGCTTTCCAGGAGCCTTTGCCATCCTTCGCTTCCCCCAGTGGAGCCTGGCCAGCCACCCCAGGGCCCTGCGCTCCCGTGGCTGTCCGTAACGCGGCTGTTTGTTGCAGGAGAAGGAGGAGGAGGCGCGCCTGGCCAGCATGCCAGCCTGGAGGAGGGACATCCTGCGCAAGAAGCTGGAGGAGGAGAGGTGAGCAGGGCGGGCTGGGGGCCGCCTGTGCTGGCCAGCTGCCACCAGCCCACACTAATGGCATCTTGCCCCTTTGCTTTCACAGGGAGCAGAAACGGTGAGTGCCGTCTGTCCCCGTCCCTGGCAGGGGGGGTGGGTGCGCAGCTGGGCTCAGTGACCCACAGCACCCCGTCCCCTCTGCTGCCGAGCAGGAAAGAGCAAGAGAAGCTGAAGCGAGAGGAGGAGGAGAAGGAGAAGGAGCAGTCAGAAAAGCTAAGGACTCTTGGGTACGATGAGACAAAGCTGGCACCCTGGCAGCGGCAGATCATCCTCAAGAAAGGGGATATAGCGAAGCACTAGCCCCCGCTCCCCGCAGCAGCGTAGCACCCCAGCGCGCTGCACAAGGCTCTTCGTGGCGGGAGGAGGCCGACAGGTCCCGCCGCAGGCCATGCACCAGCCGGGACGTGCCTCGCCACCCTCCTCCCGCCGCCAATGGCCCCGGCACTCCCGCCTCGCCTGTCCCAGAGGAGCGCCCGCTGCCACTGCCCCGGGTGCCCGTAGCCCCGTCCCGCTGCCACCCGCCTGCTGCCACCCTG
Source organism: Cygnus atratus (assembly GCF_013377495.2). Classification (NCBI taxonomy): domain Eukaryota; kingdom Metazoa; phylum Chordata; class Aves; order Anseriformes; family Anatidae; genus Cygnus; species Cygnus atratus. Next base: position 627,185 of record NC_066382.1, on the reverse strand, counting down.
CGCACGCTGCTCTTCGCAGAGTGAGCTCCGGGGCCGTGGGCAGCCAGGCTGCCCGGGCGGCTGCTGCAGCTCCCTGGGCTGCCGGCTCTGCTCCTTCTCCTCCCACCTCCGGAGCCACCAGAGGGAGACTTGCAGCTCACGTCTGCCCCGGACCCTCCGCCTTTCAGCGATTAAAACGTTTAATCCCCTCCAGCAGTGCCCCGTGCTTTCCTGGGGCTGCCCTCACCACCTGGTCCCTCCTGCCCTCCTCCCGTGGGGCTGCGCTGTGCTGCCCATGGTGCCATCACCCGCAGTGCCCCCAGGCACGTGGAGCCCCGTTGGCCCCAGTGCAGTGCTGAGAGGCAAGCAGCAGCCCCAGGAAAAAGGGCCAGGTGCCAGAGGATGGAGAACACGCCACTTTATTGGGGTGGGGGCAGGCCCACCTGAGTGTACCCGCCAGGCGGACTTGAGAACTATCCCATGGGTTGGCAGCGGGCTCGGCCCCCGCTCGTCCCGCGAGCAGCACGCGCCCAGGAGCCCGGCCAGGCAGCCTGCGAACCGGGGGCAGTGTCCAATGCAGCCCCCGGAGCAGGAGGACATAAATAGTGGGGGGTGGCTGGGGAGGGGAGCTCTGTCCTGCTCCTGCAGCCTGAGCCCACAGTCTGGATAACTGACATAAAATGTCTACATGGCATAAGTAACAATACTTAGGGGTACGGCACCCCACGGCACCAGGGCAGGGTGGTCCCGTAGGGACCCTGCTTTTCTGGGATGTGTCTGTCCCTGGGCCCACGGGGTCACAAAACAGCCTAGGAGGGGACCCTGGGGCAGCCTTCCCAGGCTGGGGACGTGGGGTCAGGGTCCCGCCGACAGGCTCTGGCGCAGCGCCTCGGCACAGCCCGCCAGCTCCATGTGCTCCAGGGCGGCAAAGATGCGGTCGAGCGTGGCACTGGTCTGCTGGCACCAGCGCTTCAGCATCTCATACTGCTGGTCGCGGAAGTGGGTCACCTCCATCTCCACCAGCTCGATCTCCGTGTCCCGCAGCTCCAGCACCCGCATGAATTCCTTCCAGCGCCGCACCGGCACCACATTGATGACGGCGTAGAGCTGGCTGCCCTGCAGCAGGGTGCAGCGCTGGGGGCTGCGGGGATGCGATTCAGGGCCCCGCGCTGTGCTGGGCTCCTGGGGCGCTGAGGGCTCCACGCTGCCATCCAGCAGTGCTGCTCCACTGGGGCATTTGTGCAAGGCCCAGGACTCGGGGCTCTTCCTCGCCGTGCTGGGGCCGTGCTCACAGACCTGTTTGGGGTCCCAATGAGGACCATACTGCCGTGGCCGGTAATCCCCCACCACAGCCGCCCTGTCACAGGCACTGACCTGGCACAGCACTGTCTCCGTCGCTACAGCCTCCTGGGTGGGGGAGAATGTGTGGGCCATAGGGCTGGGGCAGCCCTGGGGTGGGACTGTGAGGAGGGGGCTGCCCACCAGGGCCCTGTGCTGGAGCCACCTCCTCTTGTAGATGACGAAGGCGCCCATGAAGAGGGGCACAGTCAGGGCCAGCAGGAGGTACTGCAGCCCCGAGCCTGCAAGGGAGCAACGCGGTGTCCCACAGAGCCGTGCCCACCCCGCTGCCCTGGCACCCCCAGCCCCGCCACCCCACGCACCTCGGGTGCTGCCTCCGCACGCCTGCTGGCACTCCTCGCCGCACGTCTCCGGGGTGCTCCTGCAAGGAGAGGGAACATGGGCACTGTGCTGCACCGCCGGCCACGCAACCCCTCCCGGGGAGCTGCTTACATGTGGCACGGCCGGCACTCGCTGCCCTCGGCGTAGAAGTTGGGCTTGCAGCTGCCGCACAGCGTGTCCTGCGTGTCTGAGCCTGGGGAGAGGGCACGCGTCAGGACTGCGGTGGGCCCAGGGGGTGGCACCCCGAGGACTGGGTGACAGGACTCACAGGGCCGCTGGACCAGCCTCCCTGGGCAGAGCTGGCACTTGCTGCAGGAGAATTCGTTGCAGTGCTCGTTCAGGCAGCTGCGGAAGTGGCCAGGCTTGCAGCCACAGGCGACGTTGCTGGTGGCCGAGCAGTTGCTCAGCACGCGCTGGAAAGCTGCAGGTGTGGGGGTGAGCAGGGTGGTACAGCATGGCACAGCACAGCGCGGCGCGGGGCACTGCCAGCTCACCGTGGTGGTCGCACTCATAGCAAACATGGCACTTGGTGCGGGTGTTGGGCTGGGAGTGGTAGGTGCCATCGGGACAGGCTTCACAGTCGCTGCCTTTGCCATGCATCGAGCAGGGGTTCTTCAGGTACGTCCCTGTGCAGGCAGCAGGGTGACAAGTAGCACGGCCACTACTGCACGCCCAGGCAGTGCCATGCCATGATGTATGTGGCAGGCCGTGTGCCTGGCGTACTGTGCCGTGCCAGCTGCGCATCGCTCACCTGGTGGACACTGGGGGCAGCACTGTTGAACCGCATCGATCCAGTTCATCCCGGCGGGGCAGGAGGGCTTTGCAGCGAGCCTCCGTGGACGGGCGGGCAGCCGCGCTGGGCCCCGCTGCCCCTGTGACACAGCGCAGTCCTGGCAGCCCAGGAGCAGCAACCCGCTTGCCAGCAGCCACAGCACTGCCAGGAAAACCTGCAGGCAGGGAAAGGGCAGGGCTGCAGACAGCTGGCACCCAGGCACGGGGTGGGCGCCCCGGGGAGCCGTGCAGCAGGGCTGGGCTGTCGTGCTTACCGTGCTTCCAGCCACGCGCAATCAGGCAACAGGGACTGGCACCGAGGTTTGACCACCTGAGCCCAAGCCAAGCACAGCCTGGCGCAGCGCAAGGCGGGTGGATGCTGTGCCCCTGCCAGGCCCCGCACTGGCATCAGGGCAGGACAGCCGGGGAAGTGGCCCCGTGCCCCAGGGCTGCGCGGGTGTGCGGCCCAGGGCTGGGAATGCCCCGCGGCAGCCCCTGTGCCGTGCTTTCCCCTCGGTACCTGAGTAAGCGGCTTCCTGCCTGGGCTGCAGGGCACGCGCTGCGGGGGCGCGGGGGCCACCCTGCCTGGGCTCGGGCAGGGATGGGGAGGAGGGAGGCTGGTGCGCAGGCAGACCTGGTGCTGCTGCCCACAGGCACCCAGCCGGGGACGCCTTCAGCCAGCCCAGGCTGGGACTCAGCCCCATGCTGCATGCAGGGACTGGGTGCGTGAGGGTTAATGCTGCCTCCCTTTACTTTCCTCTGTTTTATCTTCCTCACAGATGAGGCGATTTCCTCCCTGAGAGGAAACCATGCCCAGCTCATGCTCTCCCTCGATGCTATCGTGCTTTGTACGTGCGTCCCAAACTAGGTCACCACTCCCCCGCCGCCCCGTCTGGGGTGCTGGGTGCTGCACAGAGGGGAGCCCCCGCGTGGGCCGCGCAGGGGGTGTCCGCACCGGCTCCACTGCCGGCAGCGCAGCGGGCAGGGGGTGGGGTCCATGGGGCAGGCACTGCGTGCCCAGCCACGGCGGGCAGCGAGCCAGGGGATTCCACACCAGGGACTGGATTTCCCAGCCGAGATTGCCCCGATTACAGGGACTGAATCATTTTCTATTAAACCCGCCACCGGTGGACTGGAAACCGTGCACGGGCTGCCCCATTTGCATAGCGCCGCGATCAGATCAGGGCGGACGCACCGTGACGAGCTGGCCCGGCAGCCAGCGGCATGTCTGAGTCAGCGGCACAGCCCCACCGAGGCACGAGCCTCCCGCAGCGGGGCCCTGCCGGCACACGAGGGCACTGCCCTTTCCTGGGCACCCGCTAGGGCAGGGGCTGCAGCGCCAGGCAGGGGGTGCCCTGCAGGAAGGGAGCTGCCCGCACAGCTGCCGTCTGCTGCCGGTTGCCCCGTGGGGCCACCGCTTCCTGTGCCGCGCAAGCGCCACCCCTACCCGTAACGCGGCTCCAGCTGCAGGCTCCGCGGGCACTGGAGCACCCAGCCACCGAGTCCCCTCGGCCGCCCCAGTGTCCTCAGCTACCACCACGTGCAGCGCCGCAGCCAGCATCCCTGATGGGTGCCTGCAGGCTCGCGGTGCAGCCTGTCGATGGTCCTGTGGCTGTGCCCTGCCAGCAGGCCCACAGCCACATCACGCCCATCATCCCGGTGGCTGCAGCTGCAGTCCCCAAGGCCAAGCTATGCCACAGTCCCTGTGACTGGGCTGTGTCTGTAGTCCCCGTGGCCATGTCTACAGTCCCATGGCTGTGCCATACCCGTGGTTCCCATCACCATGCTGTGCCCTGTGGCTGTGCCGTGCCCATTGTCCCTGTGACCTTGCCCACAGTCCCCACACCCATGCCTGCTGCGGCCACGCCACCCACAGCCACAGCCTGGTCACACCAGGGCTGCTCCCATCCCGGCTGCAGTGACCCCAGCCCCACCACACTCACCGAAGCTGCCCCTGGGCAGTGGCGCTTCATCCTTGAAGCCGATGCGGCTGGGTCATGCCGGGCGGTGGCGGTGGGTGCAGCAGAGCGTGGGGTCCCCAGTGCCAGGGAGGCTCAGCGCGAGGGCAGGGTGCCCCAGCGCCCCATCGCCGCCGCGCGACGCGTGGTGAATGAGTGCCAGCCCTCCCCAGGCAGGCTTTTACACTCAACCACAGCAGGAGGAAATGCTTTTTTGGAAATGAGTCCAGAGGGTGCAAAACCACATGACGGGAGTGCCGCGAAGGAGGGACCTGCGCCGGCTCGCCGCGCCCCTCCCATTCCCCCCCCCACCGCTGGCACAGCCCCGCCATGGGCCGGGGGGACGCACAGGACTCCCAGCTTTGCCAGGCAGAGCTGATGCCACCAGTCCCTAACTCACACCCTGGGTGATGAGGCTGGAGCTGTCTCCGTGAGCCTCACTGTGGTGTCCGCCCCAGGCTGTGCTCCCTTTGGCTGTGCCCCACACCTGTCCCCCCCCCACCCCACAGTGCCCTGGGGGCTGCCCCAGGTGCCCCAAAGGAGAGGCGAGGCAGGCACAAGCGTGCACACAGCTAGGTTTATTGCTTGGCCGGACCACAACGGCAGGAGGGGCGGCCACGGCACTGGCCCCCACCCACCAGCACCGCGCTGCAGCCAGCACAAGTGCCTTGGCCAGTGCGTGCCCATGGCACAGCCACCGTCACCTCCCTGTCCCAGCAGGCAGTGCTGCCGCGGGGACAGCCTGAAGCTAAATAAATACACACTCCATGAGGGTGCCCTGCTCCGGTGTGGGCCATGTCTATGGGCAGCAACTCCCCACTGGGCCATGGACCACAGCCTGGCACGGGATGGCACCCAGCACTCGGCCTCCGCCATGTCAGCCCGTGCCACCGAGGCTCCTCGCTCCTTACACTGGCCTTGGCCACCCACAGCCGCTGCCTCCCACCAAACTGCCCTGACCAAGCCCTGTGGCAACCGCCTGCCCCAGCCCAGCACCGTCCCCTCCTGCCACCACCCCCGGCCTCCCGCCCCGCACGCCGGCAGCTCCGTGCAGCCCGCGCCACGGCCCTCTCGCACCTTCTCCACTCACCGCTGCCAACATCACGATCCCTCCTCCCCCCGGAGCCGCCCCAGCCCGCAGCCTTCCTGGGCGCAGCCCTGCTCCACCCCATCGCCTGGCCCCGGCGCTCTGCGGGCGAGGGCTCAGCCCGAGCCATGTGTCGTGTCCGGCCCCACACGGCCGCTCCCTGGGTAGAAATGGGCAGCCTGGTGCCGCCCTGCCCGGGACGTGTCCTCCCAGAGGGGGCCGCTCCATGTCCCCACACGTGCTCGCGTGACATCCTGGCACAAGCTGGCAAGCACTCGCTCTACCTGGCCCTGGCATTACGCTATGGTTAGAAGCAGGAGGAGCTCCTTGGAGCGGCCATGCGTCCGTCCTCATCCTCACCGCCCTAGCAGCTCTCAGACCTCCCTGCAAGGCACAGAGAGGGAGAAGCACTGTTAGCATGGGGCCCTGGTGCACGGCGAGCAGAGGGGAGGGGCTGCACGTACGAGGCTGTCAGCGTGGAGTTGAGGAGCAAGGTGGTCCGGATCCGGTAGAGCTGGGCCAGCGTCAGCTTGCGGTGCTGTGCCGACGGCGGGTCCGAGAGGGTGCGGCGGGCGGGGGGCTGTGGGCCACGGCTGGGCTGGCCCAGGGTGGGCCCTGGGGTCTCTGCGTGTTCCTCCGGCTCCGAGAGCTCAGAAGTGGAGTCACCGCTGCTGCTGCCGGTGCTGGGGGCGGCTGGGTGCCCCGGGGCACATCCAGTCCGCTGGGGGAGCGGGGGGCTGGGGGGGGCTGCACAGAGGTCAGAGAGGCTCCGGCTCTGGCTGAGCGGGGCCGGGGGGCTGGCCAGCAGCTGCAGGAGGCTGGCCTCCGACTTGGACTTGAGCACCTGGGCCTTACAGGGCAGGAGCTGCACAGGTGTCCGGCGGCGCAGCCGGGGTGAAGGCGGCCGCGGGGCTGGGACATCCCGCCCCTCCTCGGCCACCACATCCTGCTGCCGGGTGAAGTCCCGCGTCGAGGCGGGCGAGAGCGTGCCGTAAGCGCTGTCGATGGATGCCGAGCGGCAGCTGCTGGGCTGGGCGGCCGGGCCCTGGGGCAGGGGCAGGGTGTCCGTGGGCAGCTCTCTGATCAAGGTGCTGCTGGAGGTGCCGGTGCTCACAGAGGTGCCGGTGCTCACGGAGGTGCTGTCTGATGGTGAGCCAAATGGCCCCACGTCCAAGTCCGGGGAGGAGAGCTCATCACTACCATCCACCACCAACACCGAGATGGTCTCAGTGGAGCCATCCGAGGGGCTGCAAAAGCGGGGAAGGTGAGGAGGGGGCAGCACTGTGCCCAGCGGAGTGCAGAGCCCCTGTCCCACTCCGTACCACTGCTGGGAGTCCAGGCTGGTGCTGCTGCGGCGCAGGACAGTGGGCGAGCTGGCGGCTGAGGTGCTGCTCTCACCATCTTCCTCCTCCTCCTCCTCTTCTTCCTCTTCCTGCAGGCGCTGGCACTGCCCGCGCTGCAGCTCCTGCAGACGTAGCCGCTGCAGCAGGTTCTGGGGAAGGGGAGGTGTCAGGGGGCAGCAGGCATGGGACCCCCGCGCCCCCCTCACCCTCGGCACCCCTCACCTGCGCGTTGTGCAGCGCCTCGACCCAGCTGCGGCACAGCGACTGCCCACTGGCCTGGAAGGTGTAGGCAGCCACAGCACTCCCAAACTCATTCAGGTAGATGAGGAGGAAGGAGCCTGCGGGCAGGGGGGGCCGTGAGCTGCACCGTGGGGCCGGCCAGGGCTCCCGGCACCTCCCTGGGGTGGGGGCCAGCTGCCCAGTGCCCCATCCCCACCAGGGCTGCTCACCTGGGTCCTTCAGCTCCCGACAGACGACCTTGTCCACCAGCAAGGGCTGCCGGACCACCTTGGTGCGCTCAGCCTTCTTGACAGGCTTGGTGATGAGGAATAGGTCAGTGAAGAGGAAGCAGTAGACATCCATCTGGGGGCAAGAGCAAGACCGTGGGTGCTGGCCGGCGCGTGGGGGGGCGAGCTCCCCGTCCCCCATGGTCCTCACCTTGCTGTCTTTACCTTCCCGCATCTTCAGGCTGCCCTCAAGGAGGAGCTGCCGGGTGTCGTCCGGGGAGGTGCCGGGCATGGGGGCCGTCAGGTCCAGCCGCAGGAACTCCTTCAGCAGCTGCGGGGAGCCGCCGGCATCAGCAAGGGGCAGGGCATGGCCTGGGCGGCATGAGACAGCAGCTCTGGCACGCCTAGCCTACCTTGTCTACCTCATCCGTGCTGCCCTCCACCACCTCGTAGGCATCGATGCGGCTGAGGATGGCAGCCAGGCGCTGCTGCTCCTGACGCTGCCGCATACGTGAGTTGACGTGGTTGATGAAGTGCTCCACGGAGCCGATCTGCAGCGTGGGCAGCAGATGTGAGGGGCTGGGGGCTGCCCCACTTCGAGCCCACCTGCCTGCATCCCCACGCCGTGCCCCTTACCATGGTGAGGATAGCATCACGGGTGCGCGCGTCGTCAGTCTTCTTCAGCACAGACTTGAGGAGCAGCGGGTACTTGGTGAGGCGCTGGTGTGGCTTCACCAGCATGTCGCTGAGCTTCAGGCGGCTGCACTGCTTGTGCTTCTCGGCCCACTGCGGCGTGCAGGTGTCAGCCCCAGCTGCGGCCCCGGCCCCCACCCTGTGCTGCTCCCCCCTTACCGTCACGTAGGCACGGAAGAGCTCGCTGTCCCGCAGCAGCGTTCGCATGTACTCCATGCAGCCCTCCTCCTCCATGCAGTACTGGATGTAGGGCTTGAAGAGCGAGCCGAACTGCGGGCAGCACAGAGGTGTCACCGCTGGTCACAGCATGGCACAGCCCCCCAGCACAGCACGGGCTTCCCGCTCACCGTCTTGAAGCCCTTGAGGAAGTCCACGGGGTTGAGCAGCGCCTTGGTCCGGCGGGCCTTGTCCAGCACCGGGGCCATGACGCTGCTCCACAGGCTGCGGTGCAGCTGGATGATCTCCCTGATGTTGCCAAAGAGTCGCTCGGCATCCACCTGCGGGGTAGGCGGGGAGCTGCACAAGGCCCAGCACCATGCCAGCACCACGGGTGGGGGTCCCAACCCCACACACCCCACTCCATGCTGGGGAAACCCCTGCCACGTGCTGGCCCCCCGAGACCACCTGCGGCGATACTGCGCCATTCCCAGACCCCGCGCAGCCCCGGCCCGTCGCGGTGCTGCTCACCTCGCACAGCAGCCCCGACTCCTGCAGGTTCAGCAGGCAGCAGAGGAAGAGCTGTGGGGACAGAGCAGGAGCCCATGGGAGAGCCGCTGAGGCACAGGGCACCCGTAGCTGGGGATCCCTGGCGGGCGGCAGCGGCACTCACGTCGGTGATGACTTTGAGCTTGCGGATGTAGGTGGCCTCGGTGTGCAGCAGCTCCCAGATGGCTTCCTGCTGGTGGCACTGCCGGCGTGTCAGGGCCTGCGGGGCTGAGCGTTAGTGCCGCGCCAGACGGGGAGTGGGGACGCTGTGGCCACTGGCACCCCCGGCCCTACCTCCGTGCCCTCGATGATTTGCTGCCAGCTGTCCTCCAGCGCCAGGCTGCTGTCATCCCCGTCCTCCTCCCAGGAGTCCTGGTCGAAGCGGAGCTGCGGCGGCAGCTTGGGCAGCCCGAAGCTGCTGTAGGTGTGCAGCTTGCTCTCCAGCTGCTCCATCTTATCCACCTCCTGCCCAGGAAGCGTGGAGCCGATGGGCCAGGGTTGGAGGGGACAAGGCACAGCCCTCCCCGCGCTGCCCACGGAGCTGGGGCGTGACCACAGATGACCTCGTCCCACCGCCCCAGCCCAACGGGGCTGCAGCCTCGCCGCCCCCGCACCCCCTCCCCACGCGCCCACCTACCCGCCCGAAGGGGCCGGTGCCAGCGCCGGAGCTGAAGAAGCCGCTGAAGCGGCTGGCGGCACGGTTCTTCCAGGTGTCGGTGCCATTGGTGGGCAGGGAGCCACTGCCGTGTGGGGACAGCTCGGGGCCAGGGATGCTGGCGTCCCCCAGGAACTCCGTCATGTTCTTCCTCCGCCTGCCTGGAGCCTGTGCGGGGACAGCCGGCGGTGTCCCCAGGTGGGCGCCTGGCCCTGCACACTCCACGACGCAGGGCCAGCCCCACGGGGCCGCGTCCTGCCCCTGCTCTCCTCCTCGCCTGGCTGCGGCCGTGCCGCTGGGATGGGCCCGGGGTGGGGATGGCGGCGGGGCAGAGACCACAGCGCAACACAACCCAACAGCAAGGCCAGCCTTGCGTGCAGACAGCGCCGTGCCTGCGGCAGGCTCCGGCCCCCAGGGCTCCAGCCCCCGGGGCAGACGGGTCCCCCCGCCGCACACCCGCAGCCCCGTCCAGTGCCGGGGCACGCAGAGCTGTGCCCTCCGTGGGGCACGAGCCCGCTCTGCCGGCACCCGCACTGACCTGCGTACCTGCATCCCGGCTGCGTGCGGGCCGACACGGCCGCTCCTCGCCCTCGCCCCGGCAGAGCGGGGCACCGCGGCTCAGCGCATCCCGCGGGGCCGAGCACCCCGAGCCCCACGCCGCCCGCCCAGGCGTGCTCTGAACTTGAACTGTGAAGTCGGGCAGGCTCTGGCCGGGCTCCTCCGAACAAAAGGAGGTGGGGCCAGCACAGAAAACCTAATTTCCCTCCTCGCCAGATAAGCTAAACAGACCCAAACAATTCGCTGGCAAAGATCAAAGACCCCCAGCCCGCGGCAGGAGCTGGGTCCCAGCCAGGCAGTGCCCACCTGCCCAGGCACCACAGCGCAGCCCCGCTCACGCATCCCTGCATCCCTGCGCCAAGGCCATGCGGGGCCGTGGCCACTGCCCTCTCCTTGCCCCGGCACAAAGGGCGGCCGGGCTGCGGCTCCCCGCCTGCCCACGGGACTCGGCACATCCCTGCTCCCTGCCACGTCTCCCCCAGGAAGGCACCGGGTGGCACAGAGAGCCCCACCACCCCCAGACAGGGACAGCCATTGCCGTGTGCCCAGATGAGCCCTGGCAAACCTACCCCACTTCGCTCCAAAAGTGGCCCCGTAGCTCACCGTGCCATGCTGTCCCCAAGCACCCCGGGTCACACCAGCCCTGCTGCCCTGGCTCAGCTCGGCTCCTGACTGCCCTCGGGGACCTGGCTGGGGCTGAGACCGCCGTGGGGACAGCCCCACGCCCGCCGGCCCCCTTGCCCCAGCAGGGGAGTGCTGGTCCCGCTGCCAGGCATTGTAGTGCTGGATGCGGGCAGCCACCAGCCCCGGCCACACAGCCAGGGTGCTGCCTTCAGGGGCCTCTGGCACGGGGCTGAGAGCCACTGTTCCCCTGCTGGGTACCCTGGGGCCACATCCCCCAGGAGCGGGAGCTGCGTGGCTGTGTGGCCCCATGAGGGTGGCACCTGCTCCCACGGGGAGTGGTGCTGAGCCCGGCCCCACGCCTTATCTGGGGCCAGGGTCCATGGGGCAGGACCGAGGCTGCACACAGCAGCTGCCAGGCGCCATGGCGAGGAGGGACGGCGGCCACGTCCCAGCTGGGACCGCAGCCAGGGCAAGCCCTGGGGTCGATGTGGAAGCTCACAGCCTCCCCGCGGGGCCCTGGGGCGTGGAGCTGCCCGTTTGCTCTGCTCTGGTACCAGCCCGTACGTGGCACGGCCGCGGGGCCACCAGCTGAGCTGCCACGCCTGGCACAGGCGCTGCGGTGTGGCATGGCACAGCACTGCTGGCTCAGCACAGCTGGGAGCTGAGCCTGGGGCTCCAGGGAGGTCTTCGGCCCGCCAGGCACGAGGCCATACCGGAGACCGGACACGTGGGGGCATAGAGGGCTATGGGAGACCCCATCCCCAAGCTCCCAGGGCCACCACCGGTACTCACCAGGACCTCAGCACCCTCCCGGCGGCCCAGCACCGGCTCCAGCACTGGCCCGAAGAGCGCAGCGGTGCCAGCGGGGCGCAGGATGGGCAGGCTGGCCGACCGGGCATCCCGTGCTGCCTGCTCCACCTTCAGCTCGTCCCCGGGCTTGGCTGTGGAAGTGCAGAGCCGTCAGAGCCCCCAGCCCCATGGTGCCTGGGCCTGGCCCCCGCAGGCCTCTCCGCACCTTTCACCCGCAGGTAGTGTCCCCCGAAGCGGTACGCCTCGAAGTGGAGGGAGAGCGGTGTGTTGGACTGGTCCAGGTAGATGTCCACCTTGCTCTGCTCGATCGCCTTCCTCTCAAAGACCGGCAGCAGCACCTCCCTGCGGGGACACCAGCCCCGTGGGTCCCATGGGGCCCCTGCACCAGGGCCGTACCCGGGCGGCGGAGGTGGACTCACCCCAGGGATTTCTTTTTCATGGCCGGCACGATCTCCGCCTCGATGTCGACATTCAGGTCAAACTTCAGGGTGAAGCACTCCTTGCTGGGGTCCTGTGGAGGATAAGCTGCTCACCAAGGGCCCAGTGCTGGGCTCCCAGCCGTCCCAAATGGGGCCGCAGCACAGCCCCTGCACCCTGCAGAGCCCACGGGGAGCGGGACAGTTCCTTACATCTGTGTGTCTGCGCCGAGCCTTCTTCTTGGGCAGCTTCAGCGCCGAGCTCTTCCTGTCCCTGCAGGCACAGCATGGGCAGGGTAACCGAGGTGCCCCGCAGGCTGGGGACACGCAGGGTCCGGGCACCGCGGAGGCGCCCGCTCTGCCCCGAGCTGCCGCAAGCAGGGGCTCAGACACGGCTCACCCCCTCCCGTCCGCCGGTCCCTCGTCGTCTTCCTCCAGGTCGGAGGCAGGGCTGGTGCGCGGGGGGCACGAGCGGGTGGACACGTTGCGGGCCAGGATGGAGCCTGTGCACAGGCATGGGGCTGAGCTGTGCCGTGACCCCCAGCCCCACGCAGGGTCTGCCAGCCCCGCACAGGTCCCACTGCGGCTGAGGGGTCCACGGCCACGTCCAGCCCGGCTCACCTTGCGGGGGCAAGTCGAAGCGGATGTGCCCGTCGAAGTGCATGGCACCGTGGAGGCGGCCGTCGCAGACCTCACACAGGCTGAGGGGGCTGCTGTGGTTCAGCTGCTGGCACTCGGCGTGGTGGCATACCTGCGGGGCGCAGCCCTGGGCTGGGGCGGGGGGCTGGGCAGCAGGACCCCCACCCCAGGCTCTGCTCCGCTCTGCTCAGAGCTTCTTGGCTCAGGGGCAGCGTCAAGGTAGGGGAAGGGGACGGCAGCGAGAGCAGGGAACAGCCATGAGGCTGCTGGTGCTGCCGTGCGTATGGGTCCGCAGCACCGAGCCCCCTGCCCAGCTCTGCTGCACTGCGTGGGGACCCCCGAGAGCCACGGGGCTGCAGCAGGAAGGCTGCACGATGCCTGGCCATGGGGGCAGGGAGGGGACCAGGGGACAGCCACCTGTGCCTCGTGTCACCGAGCCTCCCCAGAGCCACCACACATTGCTGGTGCCCCTGATTGGGCTGAGGGTGCGCCAGGCCCCTGCCGGCTCCCGGGGAGGCTGTGGGGCCGCTCCAGAGCCCCTTTGTGTTTGCAGGATCAGTGTCCCCACGGCAGGACGAAGGAAGCAAGTGTCTGCAGCAAAACAATGCTTGCAAGCCGATGCATTTCCTCCGATTGTGCACCCGGCCTCAGCCTCAGCCGGGCATTCACAAGCATTTATTTTTAAACCCCTGGCCAGCCCCGAACGTGGTGCATGGCCCGTGACCCCTCGCTGGGGGCTCCGGCTGGCCCCGCAACAGGGGCCGTGGTGCTGCTGGTGGCTGCAAGCCTGCACCGGGGGCACGTCCCCGCTCCCTGCAGCCGCCGGCGGGGCCCCGCAGCCGCCCTGCTGCGAGAGGCGGCCGCAGCGCAGCATCCCGGGAGGCGCGGGCCCTGCCTGCGCGGCGGAGGAAGCGCCAGTGCACCTCCAGCCGCCCCCGCTTCCTGCCCTCCTTCCTCCCGGCGCTGCTGAGGTCAGTGCTGACGCGCTCCCGACACCCGCGCGCTCCCCGCCGGGGCCACCTGCCCCTGCTCGACACCCACTGCCGAGCAGCCTCCGCCGCGGCACCCGCTGATGCAGCCCGGCCCCTGGGACGTGCCGGCCTTGTGCCGCGTGGCCGTGCAGCCCCTCTGCTCTCGGCAGGGCTGCAGCGGTGACGGCCGCCCCTGCCCGCCCTCGGAGACGGGCTCTCCTCCCTAGGCTGCCCCCCGCACCCCAAACACGGCCACCAGAGACCTCGGCGGGGCAGGAACGGGGCAGCATGGCTGCCGCCGTGATGAGGCCAAGGCAAAGGATGCCTGAACCCACTTGGCCCACTCGTGCAGAGTTTTGGCAGAGCCCAGGCGATGGGAGGAGGTGGCTGTTGGGCTCGGCTGAGCGCAGTGCTAGCAGATGAGGTGGGCGGCGGGGAGCAGCACAGCACGGCCGGGCATGGCACAGCATGGCTGGGCACGGCTGCTGCAGCTGAGCCTCTCCTTACCCTGGGCAGGGTTAAAACCCGGGGCTGCTGCGGGGCTGCCACCAAGCACCTGTGGTCAGGTCAGAAACACCCTGAGGGACAGAAGGGTCACAAGGTCCGGCCCCACGGTGGGGTCACTCAGTTGCGTCCCGCAGAGCCACGCAGAGGAGATCCCGCGTGGCCAGGAAGGAGCAAGCACCAGCCAAGCCTGCTGGGGCCCCACCGGCACCTCTCGGGCAGCCGGAGGCAGGCACCATGCTCAGGCAGCCAGGAGACCCCCGGGTTTGGGTGCTTTTCTCTGCCCCGACCCCCCAGCTCCATGTGCACCCACCCGGGGGCAGCCCCAGGGCCCCAAGAGCCCAAGCCCAGACTGCACCCCGAGCACAGCCTCACGCCTCCTGGCCCCAGCCGCGCTGATCCCCACCGAGCTCAGCTCCTGGCCTGGGACCCCCACCCCACGCTACCTCCCGTGGCGCTGTCCCTCGGGGGTCTCCGGTGCCAGCGGCAGGGCTGTCCGGGCGGCTCCCTCCCAGCACTGCTGGCGACCGGCCGCAGCCCAGCGCCACGTGTGTCCCTGCCGGAGTGTTTACCCAGCAGCTCCACCCGTGCAAACACGGCCACGACACGCCTGCTGACCACCGCGCCGGATCCACCGCAAGCACCGTGCCCGGCACCGCGCACCCCTCGCCTGGCACCGGCCGCAGGGCGCCAAGGCGGTGCTGGGTCGCGCCCCCCTAACGCCACGGAGGGGTCGTGCAGCAGGAGACACCAGCCCGGCTCCCTGTGCCCTCGACGCGGCCACGTTCCCGCGGGAGCAGGGTCTGGGATGCTGGGCGGGCTGCCGGCACGGGGCTGCCTCTGATCAGCCTGGCTCTGAAGGAGCTGGTGAGAAAAGCCCTTCTGAAACTCACTGCTTGAAAGGTCACTGCGTCGTTACTTCTTCCCCAGCGCTCTCCA